>NC_134358.1:433042693-433346377 GCF_048569485.1 Anomaloglossus baeobatrachus
ACCTGGCACAACAAAAATTCTACTGGGAATATCTATAAAATCTATATATATATAGATCGAATTCAAACAACCCAGAAATTAGGGTGTGCCTCCTTCCAGAAGGTTGTACAGAACAACCAGTTGAAGGGACTACAAGAAGGATGGGAAGGGCACCACCCAGTGGGATCTCCTGGTATACAAAATTTTGTATACCAGGAGATCCCACTGGGTGGTGCCCTTCCCATCCTTCTTGTAGTCCCTTCAACTGGTTGTTCTGTACAACCTTCTGGAAGGAGGCACACCCTAATTTCTGGGTTGTTTGAATTCGATCTATATATATATAGATTTTATAGATATTCCCAGTAGAATTTTTGTTGTGCCAGGTATTGTGGTACAATCCATAACCCGAGCTCTGTCTACATGGATTTAGCAGCAAGAGAGATGGCTTGGTCTAACCAATCCTCTGACATATTTGGTACGTCTGAGAGCCCTGGTGCTCTGGGGAGGCCAATTGGCCCCCAGGATGAGAATCAACAACTCATGCAGGACTTAATTAATTTACACAAAAGAGTAGTAAAAGTATGGTGGAACATCAGAACCCTGGAAGAATATAAAAAACTTAAAATTACACCTAGAGGTCTGAGGGTACAAATATTCCCAGCCTGGGAGACGGACTCCCAATTTAGAATCACTTGGGAGCAGGGTTTGCAGACATGTTCATTTATTATTCTGGACATGCTAATTGATCATGACCGTTTATTACTCATACAATTGAAGGAGGAAATTAGTAACAAAGAGCATATTTTACGTCAGCAAGACCTACAAACAGTTGTAACCCCTTTTCAAAACAAACTAAAAGGCATCCTTGACAATTTTGAAAAGGATGTTATTAAAGGGAAGAAAAATAAGTTCCAGAGAGACAAAAATGACTATGCCGAGAATAGAGCGTATAAGTGGTCTCATAAAGGCAACAAGCGTAGACCAGTTGGCAGGGAAATAGATGTCATCCCTGCAGCCTCCGAGCCCTCCTCGAGTGATTTTTTGTCCACCGATACCAGCGACCAGGAAAACGGACCAGGAGGGGTCGCCGGAAAAACAAATGCCAAAAGGAGAAACAGGAGAAACCATCCCTGGCAATCGCCCCCGCAGAGGGAAACAAGGAGCCGGAGACGGAACTGGTAGAAGGTAATGAAAGTGACTTACAAATAGTGAACTTGTCTCAGTATCATTTGTCCGATGTGGAAAGTAAGTTACTGGCTAAGGGGCTCTCGTTTGCACCCATGAACAAAATGGACAAGTTCACTATAATTAAAGATATATATCTCTTTTGCAGACAGCTCACTTTCAAGTACCTTTACAGCCGCCCTGACCTGATGGATTCACTCCCACCGGAAGATCGCCAGGTGTTCAGCGACCTCTTAGATCTACTGGAAGAAGGGGAGAGGGATTCAGGTCAAAAAATACCATTCACACGGCGCCTCCTGTCACAGGCTACACCCTCTCTTGGTCTCTGTCCTGCTGTAGAGATTTTCTTCAACAAGATTTGTAAAGACATCGGGAGGCTCAAACCCGATAACAACAAAGGTAATAATCTCACAGCAGATGAGAGACGTATTCTGTCTAAATTAAGTAACAACCAGGAATTTATCATCAAGGAGGCAGACAAAGGGGGAAATGTAGTTCTGTGGCCAATAGAGATGTACCTAAGAGAGGCTAAGAGACAACTCTCCAACATTGAGTGTTATATGGTACTACCCTCTGATCCCACCTGTGCCTTCAAAAAGAAGCTAGATGGATTGCTCTCTATGGCTCATGAACATGAAATAATCTCCCTGAAGGAAAGGAACTTTCTAACAACTAAGTTCCCAGTTATACCCACCTTCTACATGTTACCAAAAATTCATAAGGGTCGCCCAGAACCTCCGGGCAGACCAATAGTATCAGGGATTGGTGGTTTGTTTGAGAGGCCCTGCATATATTTGGATTTTTATCTCCAACCTTTGGCGCAATCTTCACCATCTTATGTAAGGGACTCTACCCACCTAATTGAACAGCTGACGAAACTTCAAGTCCCTACTAGCGCTCTGTTGGTAACACTTGATGTGGAAGCTTTGTATACCTCCATTGACCATGAGGCAGGATCACGAGCAGTGTCATATTATTTGGACCGTAGAACCACCGGCAATAGAAGACATGATTCTTTTATCCTAGACGTTCTTCACCTGGTACTGGATAAGAATTATTTCGTCTTCGATAGGAAGTATTACCGGCAGACATCTGGGACCGCTATGGGGGCGTGCTGTGCGCCACCCTATGCTAATATCTTTTTAGGGTGGTGGGAGGAGACACAGGTGTACACCTTGGAGCACTATAAAGCCCATGTGATACAGTGGTTCAGATATATAGACGACATCCTGTTCTTCTGGTCCGGATCTTTGAGGGACTGTGAGAATTTTATTGCCATCTTGAACGACAATACCCTCAATATTAGGTTAACTTCCAGTATAGCCATGGAGACAGTTGAGTTCTTGGACCTACGAGTCTCCAAGGGGGTGGGGGGGAATATCATCACTACGCTGTATCGGAAACCAACGGCCACTAGCAGCCTTCTACACTATGACAGCTTTCACCCCACTCATGTCAAGAACGGGATACCTAAGGGTCAATTCATGAGGATAAAAAGAAACTGTAGTGACGAGTCTGATTTTGAAACACATGCTTTTGATCTGACCAACAGATTCCGCAAAAGAGGCTATCCAAAACAAGTGGTCTCCGGGGCTCTACAGGCTTGCAGAACAATGACAAGACATACTTTGCTACAACCAAAACCACGAAGTAAGCGAACTACAGTGAGTATTATTACCCCTTTCCATAATCAATAGCAAGATCTATATGGACTCTTACAAGACAATTGGGACATACTACTGAGTGACAAAAAATTAACACCTTTCATTGGAGACAAGCCTAATTTGGTAGCAAGACGAGCCCAAAATCTGAGGGGCATCCTTTCAAAGAGCCATTTTTTAAGACCAACTCAGAGTTTGGGAACGGGTATAAGACTTAAGGGTACATTCCCTTGTGGGTCATGTACAGTTTGTCCATACATGTTGGGTAGTGACTCCATCTCCTTATCGATCTTTCCTAGACGAATCACTTGTGGATCGTATTACAACTGTCGCACGAAAAATGCCATCTACATCCTGGTCTGTGATTGCCCAAAAATTTATGTCGGTGAAACTACACAGGAGGTGAGGAGAAGGATACAACAACATTTTTCTAATATCAATACAGCAGAAACTGATCGGAAAAAGGGTAAGCTGCTTACTTCAGTGGCCTCTCACTTTCTTACGCACCATAAAGGGCGTTATACCACAGTTAAAGTACTCATTGTGGACTCAATTAAGCAGAACATTAGAGGTGGGAATGCCACTAGAGAGCTATTGAAAAAAGAATCAAGGTGGATTTATACACTCAATAGTCTAGCTCCACATGGCCTCAATGAGGAGTTACTCTATACGGGCTTTTATAATGTTATTTGATGAATCCCATCACTCTCTTCTAAAGCCGACTTGTCTTTCCTCCATCTAGAAGATCATGAATGGGGAAGGTGAGAAGAGGACAAGAAGAGAACACGGAACAGTGAATCGCAAAGAAGTTTGGAGGACCCCTTCTCTACCTGATAAGAGATGTCGTTGCTGAAAATCGGAGATCCCATCTTGAATAAATATACCAAGGACTGATGGGCATGTGGAGGAATGGATGTTGTACCATGAGGACATTTGGGACATGAATATGCTATCTTGGCTGTGGGGAGCATCCTAGTTTTGGTTCTTGGCTATTTACAATGCCAGCGTGGGCTTTCTCTTGCCCCACATGTATGGGGCAAGGAGCAGGCTCCCCACTATATCTGCTCTGGCTGCATCTTATTCCACCTGTTTATATTGTTAGTATATGCCAATGCATAATAACCATAATATAATCTAGTTTATGGCAATTCGATCTGCTGGTATTACTTAGGTTAACTATATGAGACTTTACCAACTTTCCCTGTGTCTCAGGGTGATATCATATATCCGCGTAACTCCTGTGCCGTCTTAATCCAGATGTCGCTTTAAACCTTTGACTTGTGTATTTTAGCACATATATCTTATGGTATCCTTGGAGATGCCATTATGGGTTGGAATGCGATTTACCACCAATGGGTATCCATGAGTCCTTATGTGCATAATTGGTATAGTAATAATTCGACCGTACACCAAGTAATATAAATATATGCTCTGGCAACATACCATAGTTTATGAGTATCCATGTGGATTCACGTCATACCGTGGTTGGTACGTGTGTATCTGGGCTTAGAATTGTGGCATATTGCTATTTACTATCTGGGGGTGCCTATGTAAGAAACTTTTTCTCGGTCCCCCCCTGATGGTGAGTGATATATATGCCACCGTTCGATATATAATGACTTTCCCTACGCTGGATCTTTTAGATCCGTCTGATATTGGACGATCTGTTTCCTGTAAGAACTATATAACTTTTTCTGCTGGCACTATTTGGTTTCACTCTATGTGATTCTCCTAACTCCCTTTGGGCCCCTGGACGATATTGTTTATCACCCAGTGATCTACTCCTTGTAAGCACTATATAACCCTGTCTGCTGACACTACCCAGCCCCATGGTTAATGGCGTATTGTATTGTCTAGGGGAGGATACACCATTGCTTATGGACGTGCCTCCTCCTTCCATGTGTATTTTTTGATATAATATATGATGAATTCTTCAAATGGATGTGTCTTCATGTCATTATAGTGTGCGCTCTTTGAATATTCTTCTTTCTAAATACCAATATAAATCTGTAGGTATTTTTAATATCGCTCTGTCTGCAAAAGGGTTAAACACTCCTCCTTTCATTACCCCTGTGTCTAAATGGCGCATGCGCATAACATAGATGTAGTATTAGCATATTGTGATGCGTTCGCAATTATAACAATAACTCTTAATCTATGAATTTCGCCGCTATACAGCAAGGAGAAGCGCCGCTCCTTGACATATTATGTGTGTATCTGAGCGGTTTTTTTACTCGCGCATGCGCACTAGAGGATAGGGGAGGACGCTCTCCATATCACGTGACCAGGCAAGATGGCGGCCGCCATCGGAATTTTACCTCCAGCATGAAAATCATGCAGCTGCGGGTAAGCACTAATTATACCTCTTTAAATAGGACACACTTGGCCATATCATATTGCCGTCTTTTCCCCTGAGGAAGCCACGAGATACGTGGCGATACGCGTGGGGTGTCCAGGCAAGGAACCCCTTTTTTGGTCACTCCTCTCATCCATCCCACTAGCTTGGTTGCTATTCATTCATTTTTGGGATAATGGATGTGGGTCCGTTTTCATACTGCTTGTAACCTGGTTGCTGCAATTATTTACCCTATACATCCTTTTGGTGGCTTGTAGCATCTGAGATTCTGGCTACCTGTGGTGGTATAATATGGGTATACTGACTAAACAGAATTATTGATCTGATGCCATTTTGCACTATATGGGCGTTCTCTTTAGGATACATCTTCTGTAAAGGTATTGTGGCTATGGAGTTACTGTGTGTTGATAGGGACGTAGTTTATTGCTAGACTCATCCATTTGGATCTACACTATTTCACGTACTTAGTGGATATTCTTTACAGACCTGCAACTCAAGCGTCTCTGTCTCATAACTTGTCATATAGTATTATTTAAACAGTATTGTGTTTACTGTACCTTTATAGACTGTAATAAGAACCCATATTGTTTAATATATGACTGGAGATCTCCATATCTGCGCAAAGTGCTTCTTTTGACAACCTACTACATGTTGTCTAACCATACATTATTTAGCACATGTGTATAATCTCTGGTGTTCTGTATAACAACGTATCATCTGTCAACATATATACCTAACAGTGTATTCTGTTGTGTCTACCCTCTTATGCCGGATACGGGCCCTGTGCAATAGTGATTGGAGTGTCCTTGTTATAATTATATCCATACATCATCATTTAATTGGTTCCTGGCGGACATGTTTGTTATGCCTATGGCTTTTTAAATGTTTTTATTCTGTGTCATTGTGTGTCTTCTAGCATTTTCAGTGTGGAGACCTTCTGTCTCGTGTTTTGGTTTTCTAAAATTGTAATAAAATTCAATATTGATTGTTTAATACTGTGGTGATCCCGCGTTTGGTATACCCTTTTCTTTCTTGTTCTTCATAAATTTTGTATACCAGGAGATCCCACTGGGTGGTGCCCTTCCCATCCTTCTTGTAGTCCCTATATACTATAGTCTGTGTCTACCATGTGATTTCTGTACAGCAGTCTTCGTGTCTCCTATGTGATAGATACAGCAATCTGTTTCTCCTCTGTATTTTATACAGTAGTCTGTGTCTCCTATGTGGCATATTTACACCAGCCCCTTTGTCTCTTATATGATGCCTACAACAGTCTTGGTGTCTCCTATGTGATGTGTATATACAGCAGTCTTGGTGTCTCCTATGTGATGTATACTGTAGACATCGCACTACTTCAGTTCTATAAATGTGACGTGAATAGAAATGAGTTTCACACCATGTAGTGACGTACAGTGTAATATGAATTTGTGTTTGGTTTGGAACAACTTACTGTTGAGATCAGTTCCTTACAAAACTTATCACAAAAAGTCAACTGCACTGTAGACCGACTAATGCAAATCTGTGAACGCAGTTTCAAATAGCAACATTATCAATACCACCTAACATCACAGTCTCACCAGAGAGAAGCTGTTACAGCCATTACATTAGGGGTGAGCTAATTATTTGTTTGTCCAGCTCTAGAAGGATAATTTGAAAGGGAACCTGTCAGGTGCAGTATGCACCTACAACCACGATTAGTTCTGGGTGCATATTGCCTAATGGTCATGTCACACACAACGACAGCGACGATGACGTCGCTGCAAAGTCACCATTTTCTGTGACGTAGCAGCGACCTTGCTAGCGATGTCGCTGTGTGTGACATCCAGCAACGACCTGGCCCCTGCTGTGAGGTCACCGGTCGTTGCTGAATGTCCTGGACCATTTTTTGGTCATTGCTCTCCCGCTGTGAAGCACACATCACTGTGTGTGACAGCGAGAGAGCAACGAACTGAATGTGCAGGGAGCAGGGAGCTGGCTTCTGTGGACGCTGGTAACCAAGGTAAATATTGGGTAACCAAGCAAAGGCTTGGTTACCCGATATTTACCTTCGTTACCAGTGTCCGCAGTTTCTTGAAGCCGGCTGCCTGCTCCCTGCACACGTAGCCAAGGTACGCATCGGGTAACTATAAGGAAAGTGGTTTGATTATTAACCCGATGTGTACTCTGGCTACGAGTGCAGGGAGCCAGCGCTAAGCGGTGTGCGCTGGTAACCAAGGTAAATATCGGGTAACCAAGCACAGCACTTTGCTTGGTTACCCGATATTTACCTTAGTTACCAAGTGCAGCATCGTTTCCACGCGTCGCTGCTGGCTGGGGGCTGGTCACTGGTCGCTGGTGAGATCTGCCTGTTTGACAGCTCACCAGCGACCATGTAACGACGCACCAGCGATCCTGATAAGGTCAGATCGACGTCGTGATCGCTGCTGCGTCGCTACGTATGACCTAGGCTTTAGTGTCCCTGTATACACTAGCATAGATAAAGAGATCTTCAGAAAAAGTATTTCTAAAGATCCTTTATCATATGCTAATAAGGCCAGGGACTAATTCCAAGGGTGTTCTTTCCGCTGACTAGGCCACCCTCTCAGCATGAGAGCACACCCACAGGGCTGTACTAACATGCTATTCAATGCAGTGTCACCAGCATCCACTATGACCGCTGAGCTATAGGAAAAAAACTGTGGAGGAGAATCTCAATAGGGTCTTACCAGGTAACAGTAGGATATATAGAAAGTGAAGAACTCGCCTATGACGGTTGTGCCAGTCACAACCCCTATAATAGCCGAGAATATGGGTGAATCAGCTGCAGCCCCGAGATGGACGTGAAGATTACAGAGAAGAAACTGATATTCAGCCGCGCTATCACCACATCAGAACGGATTATTAATTTGTCTTTTATTGTGTATGCTCAGGTCAACGCGTTTCAGGGGTCGCAGCCCCTTTCAACAAAATCTTGTTTATGTTCTTTGGTTGTTGTCCTGATGAAGGGGGATGCAACCCCTGAAACGCGTTGACCTGAGCATACAGAATAAAAGACAAATGAATAATATGTTCCGATGTGATAGCGCGGCTGAATACTCATTTCTTCTCTGCAATCTTCATTACCGCTGATTTGAATGCCAGACACTTCCAGTCATGCGCAGTATGAAGCTCGGTGTACTCGTCCCGGCTTCATAGAGGTCTACTGCGCATAACTGGAAGTGCCGGGCATTCAGAATCCCTTTATCTATGCTAGTGTATACAGGGATAGTTAGGCAGGGATTAGCGATACACACCCTGAACTACTCGTGGCTCTGGGGACATATTGCAATTGACAAGTTCCCTTTAAAGTTAATAATTTTTTATGGCATGTGACTGATGTTATAAATATAAAAAAAAGGTTCCCCACTCCTGCAGTATGGGTAGAGAGCCTGCGATGGGTCACCTATTAGGCTGTGTGCTGTAGTTTCAACACAAACGGTGTTTATGTATTTAACCCTGCCCCCATCAATGATTGGCAGCTTGTGAAAAGATACAGTATACACAGCAAGCTGCCAATCATGGATGTGAGCGGGGTTATACACAGCTACAGCAGAGAAAAAAGGGATTCCATCAAAACTGCACCAAGCAGCTCAGTAAGTAACACATTGTTAGAATCTGGGTCTCTGCCCCTACATCTTGCTGCTCTCAGATTATAGCAAAAGACTTGTGACATTATCTTTAAAATGGATTGTTTTTCTTGTAGAAGCACTATTCAATGAGGTAAATAAACTATTTACAGTCTGCCTTGCTCTGCCAAGATATAAAGCTGCTCCTGTCCATGAGCAGGAGGTGGTTTGCTCTACATTAATAAGCTGAAATGTACATGTTCTGCATCATGCATTGATTGCATAGTTCAAGTGATTATCACAGTACTCAACTGTTTCCCCCCAGTAAATAGAATCTTCTGAAATGTAATTTCTATGGCGTGCTTGATAACACCAGCTCCAGTTTTTAATGCTTTATGGAGACTTATTGGTTATAGTTGTGGCCTGTGATATGGATTTCTTCTATTTTACAACTGCTTCTTTTACACAATCATGACCACCACTGATTCTTGTGGTGTACTTCAGAAATTCCTATCTAAATGGCTGTATAATCCTTTATGAAAATATAACGGTGTTTGCCCAGCCAACCTGATTAGCAGCTCCTCCTCAGCGTCCCTCCTGCTGCTCAGATCTCACACTGCTCAGTAGAAGCTGCAGCTGTCAGTCTGAGGGAGAAGACTGAATACACTTGGACTCATGAGCTCTCTCGCCTTGTCTTAATATCAGTTTTTTTCTGCTTTTTCGACAAGGGCATGTTTCACAGTATGTACACCAGCCTCAACGGGTTGTAGAGGTTTACTTCATAAATATATATAACTTATATTGTGAGATCCGTTGATAGATCCTAAATGTATGCTAAAGGGTACGTTTTTAGCAGGGGGCAGGACCGTAACAGTTTATCCATATGACCAGAAGCATCATAGTCCTAGAGTAAACAGGACTTTAAATTTAGTGTTTGTGTCATACTCCGTTTTTCTATAGATGTGTCGATTATTAATTTGTTTTCAACTCCAGCTTATTACAATACCTTGTTCAATTTTCTCTTAGGTCCAAGACTGTCATGTGATTAAATATACACCAAAAGAGGACGGTGATGGAAAAAGTGCCACTCTCACTGTCGGAGGAAAAAATGGATCTCCTTTCTATGTAAGTAATTAGAATCCTTACTAATAAGGTACAGGTTACTTGTGCTAAACTGCTAGGAAAACATTAGCCTTTGTTTAGCTTCTGGATGGTTTCTATCAGAATCTATTGACAGCTTAAGGCTATGTGCGCACTGGAAAATTGAATTTTCTCAAGAAAATTCCGCAGCCATTGAAATATTACCGCACCCGCGGTAAAAACCCGCGGCAAACCGCACCCGAAAACCGCATGCGGTTTGCTGCGGTTTTACCGCGGTATTGTTCGCGGTATTGCCGCGTGCGGGTTGGTACATGTGCTTTATTGCATTCAATGCAATAAAGCACATTGAAGAAAAAAAAAAAATCATTTCCTTCTGAGATAGATAATAGATAGATAAATAGACAGAAGAATAGAGGGATAGATAGAGGGATAGATAAAGGACAGATCGCTGCATTTCTCACGGTCGGTAGTGAGTTCACATTACCGGCCGTGGGAAATGCCCTGTGGTTACCTATGCTGTCTCGCTGCGAGGCTGCATTCATTCAGCGCTGTGACAGTGTCAGTCGCGGCTGGATGTAAGCAGCGCAGGACCTGTGGATTACGCTGGAGCTGTGGATTACGTCGGAGCTTTGTTTGGGAGGGGTTAAAAAACGGGTGAACCAGGGGCTTATTTGTGTTTTATTTAAAATAAAGGATTTTTCGGGGTGTGTTTTTTTTCACTTTACTTACGGGTTGATCATGTCAGACGCTGCCATGTTCAAGCCTGGACTTAGTGGCGGTGATCCGCCGGCATTAACTCCTTGTATTACCCTGACTGCCACTGCATCACGGCAGCAGGAAGAGCCGGGGACATGCCGGTGCTGCCGCATAATGCATGTGACAGTCCCGGGGCAGCTGCGGCTGGTATTCTCGGCTGCGGGAGGTGGGAGGTAGGCGGGGGACATTAACCCTGCTCCTCGCCCTCCCCAGCCTGAGAATACCGGGCCGCCGCTGTGTGCTTACCTCGGCTGGACGGTAAATATACAGCGGAGCCCACGTGTTTTGTTTTCTATATTTCCATTTGCTTTCTATGTGTGTTCTATGTGTCTGTGTCTGTTTTCTATGTCTGTGATGTCTGTGTGAGTGTGATCTGTGTGTGTTTACTCTCTGCACGGCTTCCTCTTCCTGTCATAATGACATCACTTCCCTGCAAAACCGCAGACAAGCGATGTACATTACCGGAGGTAAACCGCGAAATACCGCAGGGAATAACGCAGGAAAACGCAATGAACCACACAGAAATTGCTGCCTGCGTTATTCCCTGCGGGATTTCACGATTACATTGGAGCCAATGGAGTGAAATCCCGCAGCGATGTGCGGAAAAGAATTGACATGCACTTG
Source organism: Anomaloglossus baeobatrachus (assembly GCF_048569485.1). Lineage (NCBI taxonomy): Eukaryota > Metazoa > Chordata > Amphibia > Anura > Aromobatidae > Anomaloglossus > Anomaloglossus baeobatrachus. Next base: position 433,053,940 of record NC_134358.1, read on the forward strand.
TTTTTGCTGCGGGATTCCCGCAGCAAAACATGCAGCTGTCAAAATCCGCCTAGTGCGCACAGGATTTTTTTTCCCCATAGGTTTTGCTGGTGATTCACTGCAGAAATGTTATGAACATTTTCTGCAGTGAAACATGCAGCAAATCCGCAGAAAATCCGCGGCAAAATCCGGTAAGTGCGCACAGGGCCTAAAAGTAACCGGTCACCTGATTTTTGGATATTAAGCTGGCCAGAATGTGTTTTAAATGATGCAACACTAACAAGGTTTACAAACAACAACGATGTAGTTATCTTAAAAACACTTTATATGGTTAGGCGAATGTATCTCCTACCTTGCGTTCCAGTCATAGGGGTTGTGCTATTGTTGTCTTAAGGCATTGTCAATCAACGTCATGCTATTTTTTTTTTTTTTTTTCATTTTTTCAATTATACCTCACCCCTACATTACAAATGATTGCCGAGACTGCCCCGACATCACAGCAATTGCCCCTAAAATCTCACACTTGCGCACTAAATGTCTTCTGCCCGAGCATCCGCATTGAATCTGGGTTTACGTCCCCAGATTTATTATGAGAAGTGCGCATGCTCCGGGCTGCTATAGTCTCCTTTGGCGTTGTAGCGCCAAGCTCACGAATGCGCACTGTCGCGCAGAGTGAGAAGAGAAGACCGGGGCACGCAGAGTGAGGAGAGAAGACAGGGGCGCGCAGAGTGAGGAGAGGAGACGGGGGCCCGCAGAGTGAGGAGAGGAGACGGGGGGCCCGCAGAGTGAGGAGAGGAGACGGGGGGCCCGCAGAGTGAGGAGAGGAGACGGGGGCCCGCAGAGTGAGGAGAGAAGACCGGGGCACGCAGAGTGAGAAGAGAAGACCGGGGCACGCAGAGTGAGGAGAGAAGACAGGGGCCCGCAGAGTGAGGAGAGGAGACGGGGGGCCCGCAGAGTGAGGAGAGGAGACGGGGGGCCCGCAGAGTGAGGAGAGGAGACGGGGGCCCGCAGAGTGAGGAGAGGAGACGGGGGCCCGCAGAGTGAGGAGAGGAGACGGGGGCCCGCAGAGTGAGGAGAGGAGACGGGGGCCCACAGAGTGAGGAGAGGAGACAGGGGCACGCTAAGGTGGCATGCTCCCGCAGTAATGTCAGCAGCCTGTACATGCACATCGCATAAAGAATCTGGGGACATACACCCAGATTCAGTGCGCATGCTCGGGCAAAAAACATTTAGCGCACAAGAGTGGGATTACAGTGTAGATTGCTGTGACGTCGGGGCAGTCACGGCAATCATTTCTAAAGCGGAGTGCGTGATTTAACCCCTTCAGCCCCCGGGCACATTCCGTTTTTGATTTTTGCTCCCCTTCTTCCGAGAGCCGTAACTTTTTTTTATTTTTCCGTCAATCTTGCCATATGAGGGCTTGTTTTTTGCGGGACGAGTTGTACTTTTAAAAATCACCATAAGTTTTACATAGTGTACTGAAAAACGGCAAAAAAAGTGTGATCGTACAATAGTTTTTGGGATATTTTATTCACCGTGTTCACTATATGGTAAAACTGATGTGTGGGTGTGATGCCTGAGGTCAGTGCGAGTTTGTAGACACAAAAAAAAATCACAAGTTTGTCCCAATAAAAGTGGCGCACGTTTTACACCATTTTCTGAAACCCGTAGCGTTCTCATTTTTCGGGATCTATGGCTGTGATGGCTTATTTTTTTGTCTCGAGCTGACATTTCTAGTGATACCATTTTTACGAAGATGCTATGTTTTGATCGCCTGTTATTGAATTTTGCGCAAAACTTGTGGCGACCAAAAAATAATTTTGGCTTTTGGAATTTTTTTGCCGGTACGCCATTTACTGATCAGATTAATTGATTTTATATTTTGATAGATTGGGCATTTCTGAACGCGGCGATACCAAATATGTGTATATTTTTTTTATTTTTTTAACCCTTTAAAGGGGGTGATTTTGAACTTTTAGGTCTTTTTTTGTTTTTTATTTTTTTAAACTTTTTTTTTTTTCATTTTACTAGTCCCCCTAGGGGACTATAGCGATCAGCAATCCAATCGCTCTGCACTATCTGCAGATCTCAGTTACACAGCTTTACGTTACAGGTGCTTTACTTTCAATGCCGGCTGTATTCCGGCATTGAAAGGAAGTGAGTCATGTTAGCTACAGGCGTCATCACATGACCCTGTGCTACCATGGCAACCACCGAAAGTTAAAAAGGAAGGATAAAAAGCACAAATAGGGTCTTATTAGGTATTAAAGGGAAGTGTGCATGAAATAACACACACTTACTGGGGTTGTGGAAGTCACAACCACCATGAAAGCTAGAAGTAGTGGTGGCAGCCCCACATGGGTTAAACTTCAGTGCTGGAGAGGGAGAATGGGGTTAATGCCGTGCTGCTGCCAAATGAATATGTTGATTTTCTTTCTTTGTCCTGAAGACACACCTTTAATTTTAGAAATGAATATATAGGATAGTTTTCTAAACTTTCTAAGCCTAATAATGCCAAAATATCTGACTTACCCAAATGTATAATTGGTGGAAGAAGGTTGAACTAGATGGACCTAGGTCGTTTTTCAACCTATGTAAGTACAGTATGTGCCTGTTGAGATGATCTGGTTTTAAGAGGCTTGTCTTATACGTCCTATTCGCTAGTATTTGCCTCTATAGTACTGATTTGGACGTTATTAGCCTGCCCTTTTTGATGTATGCAGTAAAGGGTTAATACCTTGTATATCCAGGATAGGGGGGGGAGTCCGTCCCTGACGCGCGGCCGTGTGTGTCTGTTTGCACGCATGGTTACAATGGCGTCCTTAGCAGCGGAGATCTGGACTTACTGACGTCACAGGAAGTTTTCTTCCCTCCTTTCTCCGCTGTGGATGCCGGGTGGCTGAATGCCTCTACACTGAACACCGGCCGTGCGCAGTAACAGCTGGATGTAACGTGGTTTGATGGGGCTTACACGGGAGGCTTATAAGGCTGCACATCTCCACACTGTTTTATCTGTCCCCTGAAGAAGCGTTGAGATGTGAAACACGTGTCAGGACTCTGGTCCCCACCTGTACTATCTTGAAGCATTGTTATAATAAATATTTAGATTGCATGAATTTTGGCTTCATGAGATGGTTATTTCACCAGCTAGCAAAATTTAAAGACTTCTTTTTTGTTCTGTGTTTTTAGTATGTGCCTTAATGCGGTGTTCCACCTTTAAAAAATGGACCCCCAAATGAATTCAGAATTATAAAACAACTAAAACCGTTTTCACTCTCCTCCGCTAACTCTCCACCACTAGTTCAGTGTGTGTTTTGACTGCTGCAATATTGTTAAGTATGGGGTGCTCCTCACCGCTGCAGCCAATCACATAACTTACATTGGCAGAGTCGCAGAGTGAAGGGGAAAACCTAATTTAGGTGTGAATCTGTTATAACTAGGGTCCATTCCATTGGCCACGAAAGTGGTCTACGTCTGTGGCACAGGAATCGATTTGCACCAGTTCTAGTTATATCCCATTTAAACCTTACATTATTAATGAGGGCAAGGTTTTAGTCTCCTCTAAACAATAACTGGATTTCTGATGTATAATGGGTACAGAAAACCCCACTGACAATAACAGGGTTTGTTATGGTGACCACCATTGTACTGTTAAAACAATAGAGCTGCAGCTTGGATGGAAACTTAGTGTGACTTTATTACTAATCTTAAAGCTAAATCAATGAAGAAGGAAAAAAAACAAAAAAATCGTTTTTATTGGTGGTGAAAAACTGTCGCACATTGCCTTTAATCCAGCATGAGTTATTCTAGAGAAGCTGGAATCCTGACATTTATCTCTGCACAAGGATGTCGGATTATGTGTATCACAAGGGCAGGAGGCTGACATGGCCCGTTAGGAAACCCTTCTATGATAGGTGAAAGGAAAGCGCGGCTTGTGGCTTTTATGGTAGTGTTTTATTTTGCAGTCATATACCATGTTGGCCATAATTGCTGGATTGTGGTCTTCGGATCAGATTCTGTCTCCTGTTAGCTTCAGGGGTTGATGGTTTGCAGTTTCCAGGTCGGTCATTGCGTCTTCTTTTATCTTTGTATTGGCTGAGGAATTTAAGGCCCCAAAGTCTCATTGTCACTGTGAAAATCCATTGATAATGATGCGACATTGCTCTATCACAACTCCTGCTGCTGTTATTGGCAATTACACCTGGTCCAGTAATCGATCATGGTGTCCCTGATTCACCTGTGATATTGTCAGGAGCCCTAATGAGAGGATCGATCTGTACGCTCTCAAATTGTGTAAATGCTCTCCTATCTGCTACCATCATTACTGAGTAAAGCTGACCATACACATTAAAGGGAATCTGTAAACAGGTTTTTGCTACCTCATCTCAGAGCAGCATGATGTAGGCAAAGTGACCCTGAATCCAATGGTGTATCACTTAGGTTACTGGGTGCAGCCTTTATGACAAAATCAAAGATTTTAGTTTTAGCATGTAGCAGAGCTTAAAAAGAACCTGCCATGTCATGTTTTGATATTAAACCGCCCCCAGTGTGTTTCATATGATGCAATGTGCATCACTAAGGCTGCTTTCACACATCCGTTTTTTTGCAGTGCGGCTCAATCCTGCTCAAAAACCTATGCAACGGATGCGGCGAAAAAAAACGGATCCGTTTCAAAAGTTTTTCCATGCGGCCCGTCCGTTTTTTGACGGATGCGGCTTGATACTGAGCATGCGCAGTGCAAAAAACAGCATCCAGCAGCTAGATGCGGTTTTTGCCGCTGGACGCCGCATCTGGCGTCCATAGGCTTGCATTGTAAATCGCGCCGCATTGCGCCGGATACGGTACGATGCGTTTTTTTCGCTGCACAAAAACGTGCCATGCAACATTCTATCTGGAATGCTAAATATGCCGCATCTGGCAAAAAACGGACGCAACGCTAGGCCATGCGGCACAATACGGCGCTAATGCAAGTCTATGCGGAAAAACGCAACTGGCGGCAAAAAAAACCAAACTGTTGCGTTTTTTTCTACAAAGCGCCGTATTGTGCCGCTTAGCAAAAACCGAATGTGTGAAAGCAGTCTAACATGGTTTAAAAAAGAAAAAAAAAATCCATGTATCATCTTAATAAAAGAGTTTATATGCTTAGGTGAATGCAGTAAATCCCTTAGGGTTCAGTCACAGGGGTGGCACTTTTGCTGGGATCAGTCACTGCCAGTCGAGTTCGGGCATGATTCTTTTTTGAACTTGGTGAAGCCCCCTGCGTTGTATTAATTATAGCACAGGTCCTTCACACACACACTTCTCTGCTGAGCGCTGTCCGTTGTGGTCACATGATCGTGACATCACACAGGTCCTGCACCACCATTTCTCCTCTTGATCTCCAGAGCTCATCATTGGAGAAGTGGATTTTGACTAAGTACACATGACCCCAGGGTTTGGGTCATGCCCACTATGAAGCCGGGTGTACGCGTCCTGGCTTCAAACTGAAGTAGTGCACATGACCGAAACCCCGGGGTCATGTGCACTAAGCCGAAATCCTGCTTCGGGCACTGATGGCAGCAGAGATCATCCTCTGACGCTGCGCATTTATTAGCATGTTAGCACGCCAACGGGGGTGTACTAACATGCTAATGGGGGTGACTAGCCAAGGGGAACTGATGCCCAGAGGACTAGTCCATTTGCTCATTACCATACGATAAAAGATTTTTTTAGAAATACTTTTTCTATAGATCTCTTTATCTATGCTAGTGTATACAGGGACTGCTAGACAGGGATTAGCAATATGCACCCAGAACTGCTCGTGGCTCTGGGGACATATTGCACCTGACAGGTTCCCTTCAAAGTTTTTTCATCCCATATTCTATCTTTTGATGTTCATATACTGGTCCTATGATTCCGGACAGTGGTGGTCGCAGTGGTTTCGGTGTTTAGTAAAGCACAGAGAGGTTGTTGTGTTGTACGACCCATGTGGGAACTCTTCTGGGGGAATGATCATAGGCCCATTCCTGTACACCCACCTGATTGCCCCATGGAGCGGTTTGTCTTTTTCTCTATACCCTCACTGCCCTGTTATTCTCTCTGCTGGAATTTGCCTTTTATATGTAGATATATTTTTTGCATTTTCCAATTTTAGTTCTCTCGTCTACAGCACATGGAATTTTTTTTCTTCCTTTGACCTGTCCTAATAAATGGGATTACCCATGTGTGACAGCTCAGACGCCCCACTACATTGCTTCCTGGGAGACTATGAATCTGCTTCCAATTCCAGTTGCATCAGCGCAGTTTCCCATGGCAGAACTGTAATTAGAGACCGGTTCTAAGTGTTCCTGTGCAGTCTGTATAGATGTTCTAGACCGCCTGTAGTCTTTACGCAGCAGATTCAGAAAGTCTTTGTCACCATTTGCTTTATAGTAGTAGCTTACTGCCTGTGTGACTTAAGACAAGAGGCTCCATGCGCTTGTTACACATTCAGGACCAGAGGAGCCGTGACATAAGCCCACCATAAGCCTGTAATGCACAAACAGAAGTCATTCCTCACCATGTACCCAAGGGGCTTATGACACCCACTGTTTGAGACTTTATAGTATAGTCGTGCTGAAAGCACTGCTTGTATGAAGACCATGAATCTTAGGAATGATGGCAACCAGGAAACTAATCTTAAAGCTGTTGTGGTCACCTTACTTCCAGCTTTTTCCTGGTTGCTTTCTTAGGATAATATTAGGTGTGGAGATACAGAGGGGTCAGTGGGTGCTTTCGTTCGCTGGCCCAGCCGCCTTTAGAAAGACCGCATGGACCAGGGTTCATCCCAACTGAACGCCCAAACTCCTTACCCTTGGGCAGAACACTACTCAGACAACACAGGGTGTTGGAACCAGAATAATTAGACTTTATTGGATCCCCAACAGTCAAAGGCATATAACACAAAACCATGCAAATCACACAATGTAACAAGCAACAGAGCCTCCCTTCCGCTGGCTCACCAGGGAGTGGAATATTCGTGCCTTCGGAGCTTCTAGGGCCACATACCCCAAACCAGCACCACCCTGCTTTTGGCAGGCACCCTCCGAGAATAGGATAGTGACAAGTGTAGAAAGCTTCACGAGGACAGCAAAGTCAGTAGCCAGGTAACTGTATCGTCCCCAACCTGGGTTTCTCCCAACCGAATGCTATTATCCTTGCCGGTGGCATGCAAAATGTAATCCATTCGCAGATTCTCTAGCTGGCACCGAAGTGCCTAGGCTGGGTAATGGACTACCAATTCGGATCAAAACCCCTAGATTGCAGCCATGTAGCAAAAGAACAACTTGGTGACTCAAACAGTCCCTTTTTATATCTCCTGGGCACTAATTCCAGGGACTGTGATCTTACTGGATTGATCGAATAAAGCTGTGCTCTTATTGGGTGGCATTTTAATCCGCATAGTTAATTCTCATCTGAGTTAGGTAGACAGAGAGGCTGGGGGAAGTTTTACATTAACTTGGCAATCCACATTCTCCGACAAAGGGAGCCTCCGATAGTCCTGGGGAAAAGAATGACTCAACAAACACTAGTTAACACGTCACAGGGATCCATGTCTGAACAATTAAGAACATTAACCCTGGACAGACATTTTACAGGGCTGTGTCGTCAGTTCAGGTGCCTAGAAAAGCAACAGATTGCTCAAACGTTAACTTTTTTTTTGTTTTGTTTACTTCAATATCACAGAAACCGGAAGCAAGACTGGAATTTTACAGAGAAGCCGGAGTCCCACCGAAGCAGAAAATCAGCATCTTTAAAGTGTCCGACAATGCCATTCTCAAGCCAGGTATTATATGGTTCTTTACAGCAATTACATAAAGGCTACGTGCATCGTTCAACTCTTTGTGCATTTCCATATTACATCTCAAATAAAAAAAAATATAGCTTTGCAGTCCCTTTCATGTGCCCCCAGTCAGTTGGTGAATAAAAAGTGGTAACCGATAAGAGAACATGGTCGGACTGCACAGAGATTGGATTGCAGGCTCTAAGGACGTGAATAAATCAGTGTGGGAGCCATAGACCCAATACTAAAGGGCATGAAAATATTTGCAAATTTTATGTTTTCCTTTTTAGATTGATTTGAATTTGTAAGTAAGGTGGATGTAGAATTTAGATAAACTTTTGCTTTTGAGACCTATTTCTGTAGCAACAAATGTGGATATGCCATTAAAGGGAAGTGGTCAGCTCCCCTATCCCTCCTAAACTTCCATCATTACTTTATATGCAGTCATGGCTGATAGTGTTGACACCCTTGAAATATTCTTAGAAAATTATTGCAATTACAATTGTGTTGTTATACACATGTTTATTTTGTTTGTATTAGAATAACGCAAAATAAATTGAGGGAAAGGCAAATTGTGGTTTTGTATGAAATTATATTTCAAAATGGTGGACAATATTATTGACACATCTCCAAAATAGTGAGTAAACCATTTTGTGTCAATAATGTAATGCTTGTTCTAGCTCACCTGTGGCAAGACACAGGTGTGGGCAATGTGAAAATTACTCCTGAAACCAGATAAAAACGGGAGAAGTTGACTCAGTCTTTGCATTGTGTGCCTGTGTATGCCACTCTAAGTATAGAGAACAGAAAGAGGAGAAAAGAACTGTCTGACGACTTGAGAACCAAAATTGTTGAAAAATATCAACAATCTCAAGGTCACAAGCCCATCTCCAGCTATCCTGATCTTCCTTTGACGAGGGTATACAACATAAAAAGTTTACAACCCATGGCACTGTAGCTAATCTCCCTGGATGTGGAGGGCAGAGCAAACTTGATTGAAAGATTGCAACGCTGGATAGTCCGGATGGTGGATAAGCAGCCCGAATCAAGTTCCAAAGAAATTCAAGCTGTCCTGAAGGTTCAGGGTGCATCAGTGTAAGTGCGAACTATCCATCCACATTTGGATGAGATGAAATGTTATGGCAGGAGATACAGGAGGACCCCACTGCTTACATAGAGCCATAAAAAAGCTAAACTGCAATTTGCCAAAATGTACCTGGGTAAGCCAAAATCCTTCTGGGAAAGCGTCTTGTGAACAGATGAGACCAAGATAGTTTTTTGGTAAAGCACATCATCCTACTATTTATCGAATACGGAGTGAGGACTACATAAGAAAGAACACAGTACCTACAGTCAAATATGGTGGAGGGTCAAATATATTTTGGGGTTGTTCTGCTGCATCTGGCAGTGAGAATCTTGACTGTATGCAAAGCATCATGAAATCTGAAGATTACCAAAGGATTTTGCATAGCAGTGTAGTGCCCAGTATCAGAAAGCTGGTTTTGCATCCTATATCCAGAAGGATAATGACCTCAAACATACATCAAAAGCACCCAAGAATGGCTGGAAATAAAGTGCTGGAGAGTTCTGACGAAAGAGTCCAGATCTGACTCCCATTGAACGCAGTGGAGAGATCTGAAAATCGCTATTGGGAGAAGGCGCCTTCCAAATATGAGAGATCTGGAGCAGTTTGCAAAACAAGAGTGGTCTAGAATTCCAGTTCAGAGGTGTAAGAAGCCTGCTGATGGTTATAGGAAGTGATTGATTGCGGTTACTTATTCCAAGGGGTGTGCAACCAAATATTAAGTTGAGGGCACCAACAATTTTGTAAGAACACAAGCAATGGACATTAGACCAGTGGAAATCTGTGCTTTGGTCTGATGAGTCCAAATTTGAGATCTTTGGATCCAACCACCGTGTCTTTGTAGAAAAGGTGAACGGATGAACTCTGCATGCCTGGTTCCCACCGTGAAGCATGGAGGAGGTGTGATGGTGTGTGGGTGCTTTACTGGTGACACTGTTGGGAATTTATTCAAAATTGAAGGCATACTGAACCAGCATGGCTACCACAGCATCTTGCAGCGGCATGCTATTCCATCCAGTTTGTGTTTAGTTGGACCATCATTTATTTTTTAACAGGACAATGACCCAAAACACACCTCCAGGCTGTGTAAGGGCTATTTGACTAAGAAGAAGAGTGATGGGGTGCTACACCAGATGACCTGGCCTCCACAGTCACCAGACCTGAACCCAATCGAGATGGTTTGGGGGTGAGCTTGACCGCAGAGTAAAGGCAAAAGGGCCAACAAGTGCTAAGCATCTCTGGGAACTCCTTCAAGACTGTTGGAAGACCATTTCCGGTGACTACCTCTTGAAGCTCATCAAGAGAATGCCAAGAGTGTGTAAAGTAGTAATGAAAGCAAAAGGTGGCTACTTTGAGGAACCTAGAATAAAAGACATATTTTCAGTTGTTTTACACTTTTTTAAGTATTTCAATCCACATGTGTTAATTCATAGTTTTGATGCCTTCAATGTGAATCTACAATTTTTAGAGTCATGAAAATAAAGAAAACTCTTTGAATGAGAAGGACTTTTGGTCTGTACTGTACATTATTGTATAATTGTTATAGAAAATGAATGGCCTCAATGAGTGTATTGAAAACACAAAATAATGTGTTATTCTTCTGATAAACTATGATTTGTAACGCCAGATAGCTCCTGCGAGTGTGGTGATAACATAAGGTGGTATTTATTTTTATCATGTTATCACCACACTCGCTGGAGCTGTCTGGCGTTAAGCTTCATAGTTTATCAGAAGACCAACACATTATTATGTGTTTTCAGTACACTCATTGAGGCCATTCATTTTCTGTAACAATTTCAAGGGTGCCAACACTTCTGGCCATGACTGTAAGTTGTTTTTTTGTTTTTTTTCTTAAACCAGAATGTGTTTATTGGAAATATCAAGATATAGTTAACACACAAGTACGGGGTTGCTAAACCCCAAAACTCCCGCCCCTCCCTCCCAACAAACAGTCAATAAGTACAGTGGAACCTTGGTTAATAAGAACAATCCGTTTTGGGACTGTGCTTGTTAACCAAGTTACTCGTTCAGCAAAGCAAGATTTCCCATAGGAAATCATTGCAATGCAGACAATTCGTTCCACAACTTGTTAAATGTCCCATCTTGGTCCCCTATTGTGCCATTCCACACATGCACAAACACACACAAACACGTACAAACACACAAGCACCCACACACACGCACGTATTCTGCTCACCTTACCTTCCGTTCCATCGCCGGTCTCCTGGGACTTGCTGTTCTCCGGTACGGGCTGTGTATCGGGTTACCATAACGACGAGGGAGGAACTTCCGCTGCCAGAGCGCTGACGTCAAAGGCAGGAACCGCTTGCCTCTGATTGGTCATCGCGCTGCCTTTGAGTAGCGTCTGACAGCGGAAGTTCCTGCTTCGTCGCTATGGTTGCCGATGCACAGCCTGGAGTGGAGTGGCAAACTACGGGACCCAGGAGGCCGGCGATGGAACTGAAGGTACACATATTATGCTCACTTTACCTTTCGTTCCATCGCCGGCCTCCTGGGTCTTGTAGTTCGCCGCGAGGATGTCGCGATGTACCGGCGGACTACGAGAACCATGAGGCCGGCGGTGGAACAGAATGTAAGGTGAGCATAATACTGTACATGTGTGTGTTTGTGTGGACTGCAAGTGCGGGTGAGAGCGCGGTGGATGTACGGAACCCGAAGTGTGTGCGGTGAGTATTTTGCTCGTACAGCAAAGCTTTCTCGTAAACCGAGTTACAAATTTACAGAAAGCTTTGCTTGTTAAGCGAAATTCTCGTTAAGCGAGGTTCCACTATTCAAAACATATATTAAGAAGTCGCAGCTCCTTTAAAAGGGGAAAAGGAAAGACAGATAAGCAAGTGAAGGTAAATATCATTTCTAAAGCATCAGCTATTTATTATACACAATACTGGCACAAGGGTGAGCTTCAAGCATATGAAACACAGTAGAGTTTACAGCTAGCTTCAGCAGGTTTCATTTCCCAGCTTCCTTTTAGAACAGAAAAAGACTAAATCTAAACGGGTCCCTAGACGCTAGACCCAAATCATCAATCCACGGGGTCCATATCTTTTCAAATTTGAGAACACAATTCCTTTTCAAGTATTTGCCCTTTTCTAAGTTTAACAACCAGTTTATTTTGTTACTAAATTGTGAAATAGTTGGAGTTTGGTCTGATATCCATTATTGTGCGATCAGTTTTCTAGCCATGAATAACATATGGGATACAGCTAGCTTTCCCTCCTCATCTACAGTCAATATATCCCAATATGCACATGAAGGATGTGAGGTTTAGGTCAGTCAGATATACCCTGTTAATAATTCCAACTACCCCTCTCCATAATACTTCCAGGTGAGGGCATGACCACAACATATAGTGCATGGCAGCAGAGTCTGCCTTACAGTGAGGAAAGGAGGAGTCTGGCCTGGCACCTATAGCAAAAAGAAATGTAGGCGTTTGATATACTTGGTGTATTACATACAGCTGTGATAGTCTGTGAGCTTCTCCCAAGGATAGGTCAGGGACTCTTTCTAGTGTTTCATGACTGTAAGTTTATTTCATTACAGCAAACTACTTGATGTGTCATATAATTATTTATTTGTGTGAAATAAAGTTGTAAGCCTTGCTGCCACTATGCAACTTAGAAAGGACAAGACCAGTGGGGCATGGAGTCCCTCAAACTAGTTTAACTTCCGATCTTGTACACTTGCCCCGTGGGCACGGTTGACTTTCAGTACATTGTACCTTCCCTTTTCCTCCCAGATGTGTAATGAAGCCGAGTGTGTACTCCCTGGCTTCATTGGCGCACTGTGCATGTCCAGAGAGGCAGAATGTTGCAGACAGGTACAAGATTTAAAGGGACCCCAGGGTGACCCCACTGCTTTTCTAAATGTCAATCACACCATGGGGATTTACTTACAAGTGCCAATGTCGAACAAGACTAGTCCTGGTTGATTTGCATGGCGTACACAAGGCTTACAACATATTTTTCACATGTTGCAATACATCAACTGACTTTTATATAGCATCAATGTAGCAGTTTAGGAGTTGTAGGAGAGTTGTCCGGTTTCCTTTAATCTTCAAGATGAGAACATCTTTTTACGGTAGTTATCTTATTTATCTAATTGCTTTCCCTTTCAATATAACGCATGGGAAGATGTATCTATTTTGGTTCAAACAAATGTTGAGGTTGGCTAAGAACAAATCAGATTTCAGGTTTTAATTTTCACAGGATTTTTTTATAAACTAAATCTCCGACCTTTTTGGTTGGTTTAGGTATCTGTTATGCTTTCTGCTAATCTTGATAAATCTCCAGGTTTTTTTTTTTAATAAATATGGCAGAAGATTTTGTTTTTTAATGGCTTTATACATTTTCTATTTTGATTAGGTACTCCCCTTTATGCCGCACATTTCCGGCCTGGACAATATATAGATGTCACTGCCAAAACGTAAGTATCTTGTTCTGTGTTTTCGTTACATCTCTCTACATATATAGCCTTTTATATAGAGAGGGTGAAATAAGTATTGAACGCATCACCAATTTTCTAAGTAAATTTCTAAAAGTGCTACTGATGTGAATTTCTGAGCAGATGTTAGTAACAAGCCATCCAATCCACACAGGCAAATCAATTATACAATAGATGTCCATAAATTTAGGTTATGTGTAATAATGAGAAATGATACAGGGAAAAAGTATTGAACAAACAAAGAAAGAGACACAGTAACCCAAAACACACAGCCAAGGAAACTATCAGTTGGTTTCAGAGACAGTAAAAAAAAGCTGCTAAAATGGCCCTGCCAGTCACCTGACCTGAATCCAATAGAAAATTTATAGAAGGAACTAAAGCTCAGAGTTCATAAATGAAGCCGGCAGAACCTTCAGGATTTGAAGAGTGTTTGTGTGGAAGAATGGACTAAAATCACACCTGAATAATGCAAGCAACTGGAGGCGTCTTGAAACTATCATCACCAGCAAAGGCTAAAATATAAGCCCTACTCCAAAAATATGCCCTAGTTGGGGTTCAATAATGAAGTGTCTAGGCAGCTAAAAAAAGTTAGAAAATACAGCATGTCACTTCATTAACACTAGAACTACTGGACTCGTGACACCTATATAGAAATACATAGTGCAAAGTAGTCAAAAGGACTACCTCAGTAGTTCTAGTGTCAAAGAGAGACGACACCCCCGAAATAGAGAAACCACATTCACCAGACCCTCGAACAAATACAGCTGGCAAGTGTCGACAGTGGGTTTTCTCTCCCACAGAGATCTGCGTCGCTGTCAGGTCCCTCGCTGTTCTGGTCACACACATTTGCTCTTACATACACATCCAATCGCAGTATCAGTCTGCTATCACATGCACACATCCTATCATAGTCTCACTTTGCTCTCACACACACATCCGATCACAGTATCAGTCCGCTGTCACATGCACACAACCGATCGCAGAATCATTCTGTTTTCACGCACTCATCCGATCGATATATCACTTCACTGTCTCACACACACCCCGATTGCAGTATTACTCTGCTCTCGCATACACATCTGATTTCAGTATCACTCTGCTGTCACACACACAGAAATCTGATTGCTGTATCGCTCTGCTCTCACACACATCCAATCACATTATCACTCCACTGTCACACATCCAATTGCAGTATCACTCTGCTCACACACATCTGATTGCTCTTTCACTTCACTGTCACACACCCACATCCGATCGCAGTATAATTCTGCTCTCACACACACATCCAATCACAATTTCATTCTGATTTCACACACACATACGATCGCAGTATCACTCTGCTCTGACACACTCATCTGATCGCTGTATCACTCCGCTGTCACACACACATCCGATCACACTATCACTCTGCTCTCACACACACACATCTGATTGCAGTATCACTCTGCTCTCACACATCTGATTGCAGTATCACTCTGCTCTCACACACACATCTGATTGCAGTATTAGTCCGCTGTCACACACAAAAATCTGATTGCAGTATCACTGCTCTCACACACTCTTCCGATCGCTGTATCACTCCACTGTCTCACACCCATCCGATCGCAGTATCACTCTGCGCTCTCAAACACGCAACTGATTGCAGTACCACTCAGCTCTCACTAACAGTGCATGAGTGTCACTGCCTGTGGTAAGCATGGGGCGCGACTGCTGTGGAACACAGGGTGACGATGAGGCCATTCAGATGCCACCTCTACATGTCTGTGATCTGGTAAGAGCGATTCTCCTGGTGGGTGTCTGCCTTCTTTTGGGGTAAACTTAGCAGTACATAGGGAATAGCTGTGTTTCCCCAAAAATAAGCCCTAATACGTTTTTCGGAGCAAAGAATAATCTAAGACCCTGTCTTTTTTTCTGGGAAACATGATAGCACTTTTAAACACCGTGTAACCAGCAAAACAGAAGACCGAAATGGTGAGAAACTGATAAACAGCTTCTTTGATCCTCCCAGATCTTCTTCTGCTAAATTGCAGGAAAAGGAGCTTTAATCCTGCACCATAACTTTACTTTGGTGTTATTAGGTCGTTATCAGGTTAATAATTCTATCTCTTTAAGATTTGCATCTTAAATTATTGTGAATTTCCAGCAATCTGAATGTTGTCAGTAAGGGAAATCAATACTGTTGAGTAACATTTTCATACAGCACATGGCCACCTTTAACTTGGAGCGAAAGGTTGCTTTGTTTTCCTGTATGTAAAATGTCACTGCCTATTAAGGTTCGGTATATATATCTTCCTGTCATGCCCAAAATGTTGGTAATTGACCAGCTTAACATTTCTTGAACATTGAACTGTGCTTTAGGAAGTGGCTTTTCAGGAGGATTCTTCATGCTCATATAGTTCTGACATAAACCGTATAATTAGATGAATGGGAGCTGTTATCATTTCTGAAGTCTGCAACGTGTGGCCTCATTTCTTTTTCTTGAAATGACGTGGGAGCATTACAGGTGGCTGGAATGGCTAGTGTGTTATGTTTGTATATATTACAATAGGATCTTTGCTATACAGTATCTCTCAAAAGTGAGTACACCCCTCACATTTTGTAAATATTTTATTTCTTTCCATGGGACAACACTCAAGATATGACACTTTGACACAATGTAAAGTAGTCAGTGTATATAGCTTGTATAACAGTGTATTTGGTGTGTCCTCTAACTCCACACACAACCATTAACCCCTTCATGCCCGAGCCTGTTTTCACCTTCCTGAATCGGGCCAATTTTTTCAATTCTGACCAGTGTTGAGGTTATAACTCTGGAACACTTCAACGGATCCCAATGATTCTGAGACTGTTTTTTTGTGACATATTGTACTTCATTTAAGTGGTAAATTTAGGCTGATATTTTTTTTATTTGTGAAAATATTGGAAATTTCGCGAAAACTTTGAACATTTCACAATTTTCAAACTTTGAAATTGTATGCCCTTAAACCAGAGAGTTGTGTCACACAAATAGTTAATAAATAACATTGCCTACATCTCTACTTTGCATTATCAAAATTTTTTAAACATTTTTTTCTCTGACTCCTCATTGGGGGACACAGGACCATGGGTGTTATCCTGCCTATCCATAGGAGGACACTAAGTAGAAGCAAAAGCATAGCTCCTCCTCTGCAGTATACACCCCCTGGCCGGGCCAGGCAACCTTAGTTTTAGCTTAGTGTCTGTAGGAGGCACTTCCTTTCAAGGTTTGTTATTTTTTGAGGGCGACGGTTTCCATTTGGGACCGATCTCCCACTACCATCAACGGGCGGGAACGTGGAGTGTTGCCTCCACGTACCCCCTCCTGCGACGCTGGATCCTGGGCTGGACGACTGGTTCCACAGACACCGATTTTCCAAAGCCTGTGCCCCTATAGCCCAATTCCTCAGCCCCTCTTTGCAGGCTCTGAGTTGACCGGACACAGCAAGCTGACTCTATTTTCACTGCCTGGACTGAAGCAGTGTTTTAGGTGAGATCCTCCCTGACTGGTTTCCCAGACAAAGGGAGAAAAGACTCTGCAGGGAAGGCTCCCAGGACATTTACAGTATTTATTATGAGAAAGTCCCTTGCTGAGTGCAAGGAGGAGAGCCCCAAGGATCCTGCACACACAGTGTTAACTTTTCTCTAGCTTGCTGGCTGGAGGAGGGGGGGAAGTCACTCCTGTTTGCAGAAAGTCCTGCAGATAATTTCCCGGTGGCAGGGGGAGGGCCTAGGGCTCAGGGACTCACACTGTTCATTTGCTCTGTTTATTTGCTTTAGCAGAAAAGCCGGCTGATAACCACCAGTGACAAGCTGTGTGCTGACTGGAGGGAGAGGGAGGAAAACTATCAGAAGCTCCCTTCCCGCCGTTTTTTACTACCCACAGCAGGGGGGGCACACTGACTTCATCTTCGCGCTCTTTTAGCGCTAAGCCTCGCCCCCGCGGGCGTGATAAACCCCGCCCCCCAGGAAAGCGTGCGATGATCTCCATAGAGCTTAATCCTTCTTGAGGACAGGGCCATCGGCTGATTCTGGTGAGGTGCTTGCTTCACTTGTAGCTCTGCTGAGCATTGCTCCCCCTCCTGGCATACTCCTATTAGGAACATGCAGAATTCTAAGGGCACTAAGAGTGCGAAGGCCCACATAGTCTATTATTCAGCCTGCACTGCCTGCCACGCTGAGCTACCACGTAAACACACCTCTTCTCTCTGTGAGTCCTGTGCCCCTATAGCCCCCCAAGACCCCCCTTCCACCACCACCGCCACCGTCAGCCCAGAGCCTAGGGCTCCCAGCCCACCGGAATGGGCACCGTTTCTGTCCCAACCCATGGAAAAACTGTCACAGAACCTGGTGCTGGCTATGCAATGTCGTCCTCCACACCTTTCTGGGTCCCTGGACGGAACGCAGCCTGAGGATACCCCTATGGAGGATCCTTCTGAGGAAATCCGGGCACATGCTTCACCGGTTGCAGGGATCAGGAAAAGAGCACACGGCCGGGTGTCTCCAGCAGGCTTTCCCTCGGGAGCACACAGGGCAGGCTCTCCCACACGCTCCACGGCTTCTGAAGAGTTGGAAGAGGGAGAATGCTGTTTCTACCAAGAGGATTCCTTGGTTTTAGCCTCCCCAGATGATCAAACTGCAATAGACTCCCTTATAGCAGCAATCAACCAAACTCTGCATGTGGAGGATCCCCCATCCACTACCACTGACCATGCGGTCTCCTTTAAGAGGGCAAGGAAACCCCAAAAGGTTTTCGCTGATCACCCAGAGTTTCAGGATATCCTCACAAAGCAAAGGGAGAAGCCTGACAGACGCTTCGGTAACCGAAAACTCATGGATTCCCGGTACCCTTTTGCCTCACCTGCCCCTAAGGGCTGGGACGATTTGCCCTCGGTCGACCCCCCCGGTCTCCCGCCTTACCACAAAGACGCTCCTGTCTTTACCCGATGGTTCCTCCATCAAGGACCCGGCAGACAGACAGGTGGAGCACCTCGTCCTCTCTGCTTTTGAGGCTGCGGGTTCCTCCCTCTCGCCCTCCTTTGCCGCTGTGTGGGTCGCAAAGGCGATCTCGGTCTGGGCAGAATCCCTTAACACTTCGCTTGAGGAATCGTAGTTCACTCATACCTTCACAGAGGTAACAGCTCAAATTGCCGCTGCGGCGGAGTACCTCATGCAGGCCTCCATGGACGCTGCTACCTGCGCAACGTTTGCCGCCTCAAATACCATAGCCATCCGTAGAGCTCTCTGGCTCCGACAATGGCGAGCGACACTGCCTCCAAGAAGTCTCACACGGGCCTTCCCTTTTTTCCAGACCGATTGTTTGGCAAACGTCTGGACAAGCTCATTTCTGACGCCACGGGAGGAAAGAGTACCTCCCTCCCCCAGCTGAAGTCCAGGACGTCCTTCACCAGACGTCCACAGTCCTCGTTCTGCTCCTTTCGGAACTCATTTGGTTGGTCGACATCCCGTGCTGTCCCCGCCACCAGCCGCGGACTACGCAGGGACCGACCTTCTCAGCTCTCCCCGAAACGTCATGGCAGCCTAGACCGAAACAGCCCAGGACTAGGGAGACTCGACCACGACGTTTTCCCCCCTCGTGACTCCTTCGGCGCCCCGGAAGACACACTCATTGTAGGAGGTCGACTGCGGCTCTTTCATCACATCTGGGCTGCCGCCTCAGATGACAAATGGGTGCGAGACCTTGTCTCATCCGGTTACCACATAGAATTTCAGACCCGACCCCCGAGTCGGTTCTTTCTCTCAAACCCCCCAAAGACTCGAAAACGACGCAAAGCTTATTTCTCAGCAATCCACTCGCTCCAAACAGCAGGAGTGATAATACCTGTCCCAGACGACGAGAAGTTCGGGGGTTTTTATTCCAACCTCTTTGTGGTCCCCAAAAAGGATGGGTCAGTTCGACCCATCCTGGACCTCAAACACCTAAACAAACATGTGCACGTACAGAGATTCAGAATGGAGTCCCTAAGGTCCATTATTGCATCCATGGTCGAAGGGGAATTCCTCGCCTCCATAGACATCAAGGACGCGTACCTGCACATACACATCGCCCCAGATCACCAAAAGTTCCTCCGCTTCGCAATTCAGGACTCCCACTTTCAATTCGTAGCTCTACCCTTCGGCCTTGCCACAGCACCAAGGGTCTTCACCAAAGTCATGGCGGCCGCCATGAGCGTCCTTCACGCCAGGGCAGTAGTCGTTCTCCCTTACTTGGACGACCTCCTCATCAAGGCCCCCTCCTTCCGCGACTGCTCAACCAGCGTACAGATCACGGTGGACACCCTATCCCACTTAGGGTGGCTAGTGAATCTGGACAAATCATCCCCGATCCCATCACGATCCATCACCTTCCTGGGCATGTCTCTGGACACCCGTCGGGGCTTGATCCTTCTCCCTCAGGACAAGGCAATCACTCTTCAACGAGCGGTACGCTGCCTTTTACGTCCTCCGTCTCGCTCCATTCGATTCAGCATGAAAGGCTCGGCAGGATGGTGGCAGCTATGGAAGCAGTACCCTTTGCTCAACTGCACCTCCGCCCACTGCAGCTAGCTCTTCTAGCGGCCTGGGACAAGAGTCCCTTCTCCCTGGACAGACATCTTCACCTGACGCCTTCAGTCAGGTACGCACTCCGCTGGTGGCTTCGGTCATCATCCCTATCGAAGAGGAGATCTTTTCTCCCAGTGAACTGGCTGGTCCTGACCACGGACGCCAGCCTCCTAGGCTGGGGAGCAGTGTACCGGCACCACACTGCTCAAGGACGTTGGACGCCCCAGGAGTCTTTCCTACCCATAAACATCCTGGAACTCCGTGCGATCTTCCTCACGCTCAGAGCGTTCTGCCCTCTGCTAGCGGGTTGTCAGATTCGAGTCCAATCGGACAATGCGACAGCTGTAGCCTATATCAATCGGCAGGGGGGCACCCACAGCAAAGCGGCTTATCTCGAGGCCCACAAGATCCTCAGCTGGGCCGAATCGTCGGGATCAGTGATATCAGCGGTACACATACCGGGGGTAGAGAACTGGGCAGCAGACTTTCTAAGTCGCCAAGGCCTGGCCGCCGGAGAATGGTCTCTCCACCCAGATGTGTTTCTACACATCTGCACTCGCTGGGGCACACCAGACGTGGACCTAATGGCCTCAAGGCTGAATGCAAAGGTACCCGCGTTCATAGCCAGGTCACGCGACCCGCAGTCCATCGGCGCGGATGATCTAGTCTGCTCCTGGCACCACTTCCGCCTGCCTTACATATTTCCATCTCTACCCCTGCTGCCGCGGGTAATCAGGAAGATCAAGGCAGAGGGAGTCCCGGTGATACTGATAGCACCGAACTGGCCCAGGCGCGCCTGGTACGCCGAATTAGTACAAATGCTCACAGACGCACCGTGGCGCCTTACAGACATCCCAGACTTGCTGACCCATTTCCCATCAGAATTTCAGAGCCCTGAAGCTGACGGCATGGCCATTGAGACCTGGGTATTAACAAGAGCGGGATTCTCCCCCGCGGTTATTTCCACCATAATCAGCGCCCGAAAGCCTGCTTCATCCCGCACTTACCACCGTACGTGGAAAATTTTCCTTTCATGGTGCAGGGAAACTAACGTCCAGCCTATGCCATCCCCAGAATTCTCAAATCTTCTACCAATGCCGCCTGGCTCAAAAACCGCAAGTCAAAACCTTCCTCCAGGGCGTTTCCCATCTAGTTCCCCCGTACAAACGGCCTCTGGAACCATGGGACCTTAACCTCGTTCTGGACGGTCTCCAGAGGTCTCCCTTTGAACCCCTCAAGGAATCCTCCCTTGCTCTTCTGTCCTGGAAGGTAAGATTCCTGGTGGCAATTACGTCCATCAGACGGGTTTCGGAGCTAGCAGCACTCTTGCCGCGAGCCTTTTCTGATCTTTCACCAGGACAAGGTGGTTCTGCGCCCCCTCCCGGATTTCCTTCCAAAGGTTCTTACCCCGTTTCATTTGCCTTCCTTTTGTCCACACCCGGTTCATAGGGTGGAAAGGTCTCTGCATTCGTTAGACCTCGTCAGAGCTCTCAGATATTACATATCCAGGACAGGCCCCTTTAGGAAAATGGACTCTTTGTTCGTCATTCCTGAGGGGCCTAAGAAGGGACAGGCAGCTTCAAAGGCTACTCTGGCTCGCTGGATTCGCTCTGCGATCCAGGAAGTCTACCGCTTGCAACTCAAGCCCATTCCTAGTGGGCTGCGGGCTCATTCCACGCGAGCAGTTGGCGCTTCGTGGGCCATTCGGCAACAGGCTTCAGTGGAACAGGTGTGTAAGGCTGCGACCTTGTCTAGCCTACATACATTTTCAGAGCATTACAGAGTCCATACCCAGGTTTCAACTGAGGCAAATCTGGGTAGGAAAATTCTGCAAACGGCAGTAGAGCACCTCTCTCAGTAGGCGCTCCAGGCTGTCTGGGACTGGTTCCTAGTCCTTGGGTTGTGTTGTCTTCTTTTATGTTTCCCACCCATGGACTGCTTTAGGACGTCCCATGGTCCTGTGTCCCCCAATGAGGCATCAGAGAAAAACGGATTTTTGTGTACTCACTGTAAAATCGTTTTCTCTTAGCCATCATTGGGGGACACAGCACCCACCCTGTTGCCCTGTTGGGCCTTCGTTCTCTCAGTACCTTATTTGGTTATGACTCTTCTTTTCTCATGTTCCTCTGTTGAGAAGTTTTTACTGTTTTTTTCTCCTACTGCTTGTGTACTAAAACTGAGGTTGCCTGGCCCGGCTAGGGGGTGTATACTGCAGAGGAGGAGCTATGCTTTTGCATCTACTTAGTGTCCTCCTGATGGATAGGCAGCATAACCAGAAAAAACTCTCTAAAACGTCACTTTTATTAATACTGTTAAAATACTAAAATAGTACTGAATTCTGGAATAATATCCAGAAGTAAGAGCATCAACAAGTCGTGCTTAGTGATAACTAAATCAGGTCTTGAAGGGGGACAGGGGACAAGGGGTTTACACCGCCTACTGTATTGAATTGTAATATTGATAATTATGAGGATAAGATAGGGGGTCTAATAGTCCCTGATGTTATTCCCTACCTAACCACGGAGGTCAAAAACACCTTAATTTTTTGGGTGCCCCCCGTTCCTCGGCGGCTAGCCCTATCTGCCCCTGTAGCTGCTCCTGACCTTAACCCACCACCAAGTGAATTGTGCAGCGGTGCATAACAGTCATGTGTCATAACTCATAACCAATTACGAAAATGAGCCCAAATCTCATATGCAAATGAAGGATTTCAAATCACAGTTTTACAATTTACCTATATGGCTACAAAACTGGGATGATACATGAAATTAAGGGTCTAGGCAAAAGATGATGGACCTGTGGTCCTAGTACTTATCCTGCCAGGACTAACTTGATCCCGACGCGTTTCCCCCCAACGTCTTGGGGTTCATCAGGGGATATAGATATATCAAAATATCTCTAGTCTGTTAAGGCCATCAATCTCCTCATTGTTTGTATTCTCCATAAATCAAGGTCCTGTATGGTCCTTATGTAGGTCCAGTTAGAATGCCATACCCCCCCAATAGGTGCTGGATTTTCAATGAAAATTCCTTCCAACGGTACCAGGAAGGCTCTCTAAACAGTAGGTGTCTGTAATGACAACCTTTCACCGTGGCATCAGGTCCATAAGTCCAAATTTTTCATTTTCACAAGGGTAACAGGAGAAAATGGACTACAATTTGTTGTGCAATTTTGTCTGAGTTTGCAAATAACCCATATGTGGTCAAAAACTACTTTTGAGGCACAGTGTAACGTGAAGAAGGGAAGGAGCACCATATTGGCGTGCAGATATTGCTAGAATGGTTTGCGGGTGCGATATCAGATTGACAGATCCCATGAAGTGCCAGAACAGAAGAAATCCCCCACAAGTGACCCCTTTTTATAAACTGCACCCTAAATGAATTTATCTAGGGGCATATTGATACTATAGGTGTGTCACAATATTTTATACTGTTGAGCTGATAAGAAAAATTATTTACATTTTTACCACTAAAATGTTTTTCCCCTAGATTTCTATTTCTCACTAGGGGAATAAATAAAAAAGGCCTCATAATGTGTGATACAATTTCTCCTGAATGTGACAATACCCCACATGTGACTGTACAGTACTGTTTGGCAACAGGGCAGTGCTCAGGAGTGGAGAACTGCCATTTGACTTTTGTAGCACATAGTTTCCTAGAATAGTTTGTCGACTCCATTTGCAAATCCCCTAAGTGCCAGAAGAGCAGAAACCCCCTTGAGTGATCAAATTTTGCTAGATGCAGGTCTGTGAACCTGAATTTACTGAGGTAAGGTTACCTGCGATCACAGGTGGAGGACCGTGGGATCCTCCAGTTGTGACTACAACTAACCTGATTGATGTCACCGCTCATTGCTGCGGCTCATTCTCTGCCTGACGCGCACAGTGGGCAGCCATTGTTCTATGGCGGCATGCTGTGACTTCAGATGTAGCAGAGCTGGTGTGGATTTTGTCAGACCTGGTTGCTTTGAAGGTTAATAAAGTGGTGAAAAAGGGTGGTTTTTTGTATTTTATTTCAAATAAAGGATTTTTTTGGTGTTTGTGTTTATTTCTTTTCACTTAAAGATTAGTAACGGGAGGCATCTGAGATCCCTCAAATACTAAACTAGTGCTTAGCGACAGCTGTGAGCTGTGTTAACCCCTGTATTACCCTGATTGCCACCGCACCAGGGCAATCGGGAAGAGGCGGGTAAAGTGCCAGGACTGTTGCATCTAGTAGACCCGACAACTCCGGGCGGCTGCAGGCTGCCATTTTTAGGCTGGGGGGTCCAATAATCACAGGTCTCCCCAGCCTGAGTATATCAGCTCTCAGCTGTCGGGCTTCATCATGGCTAGGTATAAAAATTGGAGGGACCACACGCCATTTTTGTAAGTTACTTATTTAAATAATTTTAAACAAAAGCCACATGCGGTTCCTCTTATTTTGATACACAGCCAAGATAAGCGCACGGCTGGGGGCTGCAGCCTGTGTTCGTATGCTTTATCTGTGCTGGGTATCATAATATGGGGGGACCATACGTCAATTTATTTATTTTTACTCCGATCTTCAGTGACCCGCAGACATGACCTGTGATTGGTTGCAGTCAGACGTGCCCCCAGCCTATGTGACAACATCTGACTGCAACCAATCACAGACGCCAGGATTGCAGGTGGGCGGGGGAAGCAGTGAATATGGATAATCAATGATGAGTGGCCCCGGAAGAAGAATAAGCAGCTGCGGGAGCAGTTACAGCCGCGCCGGAGACTAGGTAAGTATGAAGAACTTGCTCCAATCCCCCTGTCCCTTCTACCACCATTTTTACGTGCCGGATTCTGGTCCCCATAGACTTGTATGGGGAGCGGTGTCAGGCCAGATATCTGAGATTAATTCCGGGCTGGAACCGGATTTTTTAAAAATCTGGTTAGATCTGCCAGTCATGGTGATCTGCAAATCCGCCCATCACTAATTATGAACATAAATCACTCAGACAAATGGGAAATAAAAAAGAGGAATGTGCGGCCGCACCCACCTGGTATCTGTACAGATTAAAGACCCTAGCCGCACAAGTAACAACACTGCTTTGGACCTGGCTCCCTAAAAGGCCATCAAAGGGTTCCTCCTGACTCCTGATGGACCTGAGGGGAGGCCGCAAAGCACTGCCTACAAGGGGAAAGGAAGGAGTAGAGCAGCAACCCCCCCCCCCTCTTTGAGCTAACCTGAAATAGGGCAAATAAGGTGAAAAGATAAAGCGGCTGAGAAGGAAGACAAACAGCAGACATTCAACTGATTTTTTTCTTTAAGGGTAAATCCCAAATACGAAGAGCTGGTAATCCCAGGAACAAGTTCATAGAATTATAGCCAGCTAGGAAATGCAGTAAAGGAAAGACATATATTCTCACCCAGACTGTGATAGGACAAAATAAAACAGCACAATGAAAAACACCTGGAGAGGATAAAGCCCAAAAAGGAAAAACAAAGGTAATAGTAACTATCGACATTAAGACCAAGAGGAAAACGACCATAGCCCAGCAGACAGAGAAACCGACCACGAAGCAAGAGGTCGTTAGATCGAATCCCCTAATCTAGCAATGACACTAGTACATGTATGGATAGTGTGGGCAATAAATCACATGCAGGCAGGAGAGAATGAGGGGCAAGTGCCCAGCAGCTATGGGTTTTATTATATTACATCACCATGGTTATGTCCATGGAGTCAGGCCTTTCATTTGCCATATTGTCCTGTGATGATGTCAGATTTTAAAGTATATACCGTATGTTTCGCTTTATAAGACGCACTTTAGTTCCCCCAAATATTGGAGGAAAGTAGGGGGTGCGTCTTATAATCCGAATATACGGGGGGGGGGGTGTATATGTGTGTGTATGTGTATATAATATACTGCAGGGTCCAGGGGAGGTGGGGGCAGCTCTGGAGCGGTGCTGGGGGCTGGTCAAAGCTGCAGGAGGGAGCCTTTGATCTCCTGCTCCCGCTCATATAATATGCACTGCCGCTGTCCATCACTGTGGTGCTGAAACTGCACCGCGGCGATGGGCTGGGGCAGCGGGGCGTATTATATCTGCCTGCGCCCCCCTTTGATGGCACATGATCCCCACTGTGTTAGATATGGCCCCCATACTGCTGCCCATAGTAAAATAAAAAAAGCTTTACTTACCTCCGTCATCTGGCACGCAGAGATATCATCACTCTGCTGTGCCGATCACATGACCGGCACAGAGAACCAGGAAGTGGAGGAGGAGCAGCAGCACGGAGGGAGACACGAGGAGGGACAGTGCTGAGAAGGTAAGGAAAGAGTGGTTTTTTTTTTTTACTATGGGCAGCAGTATGGGGGCCATATCTAACACAGGGGAGGTGTACCATCTATAGTGGCCATGGGCAGCATACATGGGGGCCATATCAAACGCAGGGGAGGTGTGCCATCTATAGGGGCCATGGGCAGCACAGGGAGACGTGTGCAATCCATAGGGGGCCATGGGCAGCACAGGGGAACATGTGCAATCCATAGGGGGCCATGGGCAGCACAGGGGGGACATGTGCCATCAATAAGGGGCAATGGACAGCACAGGGAGACGTGTGCCATCCATAGGGGGCCATGGGCAGCACAAGGTGACGTGTGCCATCCGTAGGAGACCTGTGCCATCCGTAGGAGACCTGTGCCATCCGTAGGAGACCTGTGCCGTCCGTAGGAGACGTGTGCCGTCCGTAGGAGACGTGTGCCGTCCGTAGGAGACGTGTGCCGTCCGTAGGAGACGTGTGCCGTCCGTAGGAGACGTGTGCCGTCCGTAGGAGACGTGTGCCGTCCGTAGGAGACGTGTGCCATATATAGGAGACGTGTGCCAGCTGTAGGGGACGTGTGCCAGCTATAGGGGATGTGTGCCAGCAATAGGAGACTTGTGCCAGGCTGCCAGCAATAGGGGACGCGTTCCAGCACAGGGGGACATGTGCCATAAATAGGGGACATGTGCCAGCAATAGGGGATGTGTGTCATCAATGGGGGACATGTGGCATCACTGGGGGACGTATCCCAGCACAAGGGGGCTATATTCAATATAAGGGGGCCATATCCAAATTAAAGGGGGCTAATTTTAGGATGGGGGGCTATGAGGGGCATATACCCTATATGATTTGTTAGACGGACACTGGCATTATAAGATGGACCCCATTTAACATTAAAAAAAATTATTTTTTCCTTCACCAAATTTGGGGCTGCGTCTTATAATCAGGTGCGTCTTATAAAGCGAAAAATATGGTAATGATGTCCACAGAGGTTCTAATATTTTATTAGTAATATCCGTACATGAATGGCTGATTGCTGCAGGCTTCTTCTTATCTGTGCCATGTATTACTTTATGCCACAAACTATATAAGCCATTTTTCTATATGTAATGTACAAGCTCAAGGTGGCAATTATGTCACCTGTAGCAAGCTCGGTATATAACATTTTCCATTAGTAATTCGTCGGTTAGACTTATTTAATCTTCGATTTTTTTTTTTCACGTTGTAATTCCATTTATATGTATGTGCGTAATCCTAACAATGAACATTTACAGCCAAAAATCCTCCTTCATCTGTAATATGGACATTTTATCAGCAGTTCTTGGAATATTCTTGGCCGCGTGCTGTTTCCTTGATTATTATCCCTGAATCACGCAAGACGAGAGCTGCAATAAGCGGCCCCAGTGATTGATTGAGTCTGGCAGATCATTTCTATTTTATGAAGGTTTTCAGTCTTACAGAGTGAATACTGAAAGTAGTTTTACCAGGCAGACAAATCATACTGTAAAGATGGCAGAGCATGCACCGGGCCCAGAGGAATTCACACTGTGTTGTGCTGTTCAATGGAAATCAAATCGAGTAGGCCAGCTGCACATAGTGCGAATGTGGAGCTGAGAAATGAAGATTATTTCAGGTATTCTACATGCAGCTGTCATCATTTCTAGGGTATTCTTCTGTAAGTCACATAGAACTCCTCCCTCCCCCCCAAGAAACGGTATAGAGTTTCACCCCACCCCATTTACAAGTGGTCGCATGGAGATAATTTGCTGGATCCGGTCCAGTTAAATAGACCAGATATAATTTTAGATCTACAGCCTCAGGAGCATTTCAGATGCAGCGACCATAATATGGTAAGTTTCAATTTAATATTCAAAGGAAAATGCTAAAACCTGGAACTTTAGGAAAGGTGATTTCAACAAATTAAGGGAAAAGCTGATTCCTGTATAATGGGACCATGTCATGGTAACTGGGGATACCGAACATAAATGGAGCATATTTAATGATATACATCTAGAATCGTTTTGAATGTATACCCTCTAGTAAAAAAATGTGTAGAAATAAAAAGAAATCACTATGAATAATTAAGACTGCACAAAGTTTAATTAGATAAGAACAAAGGATATACAAAATCTTGAGGGTTGAGAATACAGAAATAGAATTCCAGGAGTAAAAAGATTTCAATAGTAAGTGTAAAAAAGAAATCAAGATAGCAACGTTAGCTTCTGAAACAAATCACCAGCAACGTTAAAAAAATAAAACCCAAAAATATTATAAATACATCAATGCCAAAAAGAAAACAACGGATGGTATTTGCACCTTTAAAATATAACAAGCTAATTATAGATTGCAAAGAAAAGGCTGAGATATTAAATGGGCACTTTTCATGCATGGTTTACTAATGAACTGCCTGTTCTAGAGGTCATTCAACAAGGCCAAACTACCTGATATAACTAGTTAAATAAAAGAAGTATTGCTGTGTCTGAGAAAATTAAGCTGATATCTATATCCACAGTTTATAATTCCTGGACTTGCTCACTACAAACCTCCATGCTTTGAATGACTTGCAATGAATGATTTAGGAATTGCATAAATGATGTATTTTCTCTCCATAGTTATGGCTGCAGATGACTCTGAAGGCTGGAAATTAGAGCTTCCCCCATGGCCTTATTGGGTCACTTCCAGTGGTTTATTAGGTCCCATATTGTTGCTAACCTATCAATACAGATATGTGATTTTCTTTTTTGCCATTTATTATGCAGTGTATGTGCCGCTGTATACATGGCTAGATATTTCTCCGTGCTGTCTTGAGAGTATTTGTAGTAGATCAATACCAGACAGAATTGAGAGGGTTGGGGCTGTGCTGTCACAACTACATATCACAATTTCAATTGTATATATTGTCCTATTGCAATTGAAACAGCCATGAGAAAAAAATAAATTATTTGTCCTCATCCAGCACGCACTATGTAACATCCATAGTCTCACTCCTATGCTTCTGGAATGCTTCAGATTTCACACTTTCAAGTGGAAGTGAAAAGGATTTGGGGGCATTTTCAGGTGTGAAATACTCAGCATCCCCTGATTTCCATGTTTGCGGCACATAGATGGCTTTTCTAAAACTATATCCATATGTTGTACTATGATTGGTTATATATATATACATTTTTTTTTACAACATAATAACTTTTCTTCTTTTAAATTTATGACATACTAGCTGTAGTACCCGGGCGATGCCCAGGATAGTAACTATCTCTCCGTGTTTCTGTCTGTCTCTGTCTGTTTGTCTCTGTCTGTATCAGTTTCTCTGTCTGTCTCTCTCTATCTCTGTGTGTCTCTCTTTTTCTGTGTCTGTCTGTCTCTATCGGTCTGTCTCTCTCTATCGGTCTGTCTCTCTCTCTATCGGTCTGTCTCTCTCTCTATCGGTCTGTCTCTCTCTCTATCGGTCTGTCTCTCTCTCTATCGGTCTGTCTCTCTCTCTATCGGTCTGTCTCTCTATCGGTCTGTCTCTCTCTCTATTGGTCTGTCTCTCTCTCTATCGGTCTGTCTCTCTCTCTATCGGTCTGTCTCTCTCTCTATCGGTCTGTCTCTTTGCCCGGGCTGTCTCTTTGCCCGGGCTGTCTCTTTGCCCGGGCTGTCTCTTTGCCCGGGCTGTCTCTTTGCCCGGGCTTTCTCTGTCTCTTTCTCTGTCTCTCACTCACACATAAGCTTCTTATACTAACAGTTTATTTTGTTCCTATAGCAACCACTGACAGTTGCTATTAATAGCCCGTATCTCCCAGCTCCATTCAGATTAATGGAGGCAGAATTTTGGAGACTAACTGTAAAGCGCGGAGTTAAATTTTCCCCTCTAAACATAGTCCATGACGTTTCCTGAGTCCCATGAGGCATCTGTGCAAAATTTCATGATTGTAAATGCGATGGTTCGGATTCCTTTAGCGGATATAAACACACACACATACATGCACACATACACACATACACTCAGCTTTATATATTAGATTTGCTATTATACGCCATCAGCATGTAATCTAAATTGGTCTATCCCCCTCCGATCAACACAACGAAGGAGCCGTTTGTTTGCACAGGTTCCATAACCCTCTGTACTGTCACCTCTGCCTGGTATTGCAACTCCATCCTGTCCACTTTTCCATTCGTTGTACTCCTCTAGTGAATATGCACATTTTTGCATTATTTAGTAGAATTTCATATCTTACACAACATTTATGTGCTCCATATTATCGTCTGGTTACCTCCAGGCAAAAGCTGACGGTCCTTCGGTAGGATGACTTGTTTGGAAATATACTGCTTGCAGTAAAAGAAAACCTTTATCTCTTGTATCTTTAGTGGTGATAAGCTCCATTAGGTCCTAGGAATTTTAGTAAGTGATAAATGGGTTTGGATTAAATGTCTCTGATAAAAATGGTATATATAGCATACTGTTCTGGCGCAGCGCCTCCGGTTGTAGCAGCTGTTTACTTACAATGAAGGTATAAAATAGAAAGGTCATTTCCCCATGGTGGTTCTGTCTTTCTGGGTGAATGTGATTGTGCCAGTATCACGCGGTGCTTTGGAAACATTGTGATAGCGGTGACATTTAGCAGGTAATGTCTTTGATGTATAGTAGAACAGAATATCACTATCCCTGCACGCCACTGCTGGAAGTGTTTACTTGGATGAACCTTGTAAACAACTGAGCTGGCGAGTATCACGGTGTCAGTTTTTCTTACAGCGTTAGTGTTTGGACAGGGAAATAGCGTTGGCAAAATAGCTTTCTCTTTCCCACTGCAGATAAATCCTGAAAGAATCTTAATAACTGTATGCTTGATTGGTATGTATCCATATAAAAAAATGTTTAACCCGCAATTGATAAATACAAGTTTTTTTTTTGGGGGGGGAATTTGCTACTTTTATTTATTTATTTTTTTTTGCGCTAAAGTAACACTTTAAATATAAAAATATAAGTTCCTTGTCATATACTCTCCTTCCGACGGCTTCACCTTTTACCTACTCTGTATATAGTACATAATGTACAATGTAATACTGTGATCACCAGTGACATTATACACAGGAGCTCCGTTTATAGTGTAAGTGTATCGTGATACACTAACTTTTCCTTATCTCTGTTGCAACTTGTCGATGACACTCTAAGCTCAGTGGCCACTTCTGTCTGTGAACATCCTGCTTGAAGCAATGGCAAGGTGCTGTTGATCAATTCTTAGGTGTCGTCTTGGTCTTACCATGTCAAAATATGAACAGCATGATGAGGACTGTTTTTAAATATCAATTGTAATTGAACCCCAAAATATATGGATTAAACATCTGTTGCCCATTTTGCCATTCAGTTCCTTATTAGAGAACAGCAAGTTGTGCGAAAAGTAGTGAAACATCGAACAGTTGGACATGTGAATTGGAGACTTTAGAGAAGGTCACATTAAGGTCACCTAAAAAGGTTAGAGGGCATTTTAAGATCATCCTGAAGTTACCACCAAAATCCAAATATCCCTACGTTTTTGAGTAGTATATCCGCAACCCTTGCACTTAATGCATCCCTCACTCCCTTCATTGTATTGGTCCATAGTTTTTAATATACAGTGCGTTGTGAAAGTATTCGGCCCCCTTGAATTTTTCAATCTTTTCCCACATTTCAGGCTTTAAACATAAAGATAAAAATTTTAATGTTATGGTGAAGAATCAACAACAAGTGGGACACAATTGTGAAGTTGAACGAACTTGATTGCTTATTTTAAACTTTTTTGAAACCTAAATAGGTAAAAAGTGGGGCGTGCAATTTTATTCGTCCCCTTTAAGTTAATACTTTGTAGCGCCACCTTTTGCTGCGATTACAGCTGCAAGTCGCTTGGGGTATGAGTCTATCAGTTTGCACATCGAGAGACTGAAATTCTTGCCCATTCTTCCTTTGCAAATAGCTGGAGCTGAGTGAGGTTGGATGGAGAGCGTTTGTGAACAGCAGTTTTCAGCTGTTTCCACAGATTCTCGATTGGATTCAGGTCTGGACTTGCCAATTCTAACACCTGGATACATTTATTTGTGAACCATTCCATTGTAGATTTTGCTTTATGTTTGGGATCATTCTCTTGTTGGAAGACAAATCTCTGTCTCAGTCTCAGGTCTTTTGCAGACTCCAACAGGTTTTCTTCAAGAATGGTCTTGTATCTGGTTCCATCCATCTTCCCATTAATTTTAACCATCTTCCCTGTCCCTGCAGGCCCAAACCATGATGCTGCCACCACTATGTTTGACAGTGGGGATGTGTGTTCAGGGTGAGGAGCTGTGTTGCTTTTATGCCAAACATATTGTTTGGCATTGTGCCCAAATAGTTTGGTTTTGGTTTCATCTGACCAGAGCACCTTCTTCCAGATGTTTGGTGTGTCTCCCAGGTGGCTTGTGGCAAACTTTAAATGACACTTTTTATGGATATCTTTAAGAAATTGCTTCTCCTTGCCACTCTTCCATAAAGGCCAGATTTGTGCAGTGTACCACTGATTTTTGTCCTATGGACAGACTCTCCCACCTCAGCTGTAGATCTCTGCAGTTCATCCAGAGTAATCATGGGTCTCTTGGCTGCATCTCTGATTAGTCTTCTCCGTGTTTGAGATGAAAGGTTGGATGGATGGCCGGGTCTTGGTAGATTTGCAGTGGTATGATACTCCTTCCATTTCAATATGATCGCTTGCACAGTACTCCTTGGGATGTTTAAAGGGTTTGGAAATCTTTTTGTAACCAAATCCGGCTTTAAACTTCTCCACAGCAAATCCAGCATGGCAGCCCCCAGTGCCTCCAGTAAAATTAGAATTAAATAAAAACTAAATAAGCTGCGATTTTCATTTTGTATTAAAAATACTTGATTTCATAATCACTATTTTTAATACAAAAATAAAAAAACGCGATACCTTCCCTTTAAACAGAACACTGAGACTGTCACAGAGCCGGTGCATTTATACGGCGACTTGATTACGCACAGGTGGCTTATATTAGTCATCATCGGTCATTTAGGACAACTTTGGATCATTCAGAGATCCTCAATGAATTTCTGGAGTGAGTTTGCTGCACTGAAAGTAAAGGGGCCGAATAATATTGCACACCCCAATTTTCAGTTTTTTATTTTTAACAAATGTTTAAATTAAGCAATAAATTTCGTCCAACTTCACAATTGTGTCCCACTTGTTGATTTTTCACCTTAACATTAAAATGTTTATCTCTATGTTTGAAGCCTGAAATGTGGGAAAAAGTTGAAAAATTCAAAGGGGGCCGAATACTTTCGCAAGGCACTGTATATGTTTGCTGCTTCTTTATACTGTCTAGTCTAAGTCTACGCCAACTATTAGTTGCCTTACTTTATGACATAAATGTGCTCCACAATTTTGGTGTGGCTTCATAGAAATTATGTAAAATTTGAAGTGCTGCTGATCATCTTGTTTCTTGGGAATATATCACTGTCGCACACCTCTGGGAGAAACAAAGAAAGAATCAGACATGTTAGAATTCAACATTACCAATTCAGTTTCTTTCCCAAGACGCCCATACACTTATGTAGGAAATAGAAAAAAGGTACGCCTCCAGCAACTCACTGTTTATCACTTTTCTCAAGCAGTCGATAGCATCTCCTGGGTGGTGCATGGAAAGATTGTCTGTCGGTAATCAGCAGAATTCATGCAGTAAGGGGTAATAATTAGGGATGATTGAATACCTCAAATATTCGGCTTCGCGAATATCCGACGAATAGGTCGCCGCTATGGGAATATTCGATGCGCAATGTAAGTCTATTGGAAGTCCGAATAGTTGTTATTCGGGTTTCCCATAGACTTACATCGCACATCGAATATTCGCAAATAGTCGAATAGCGGCGACCTATTCGGCAAATATTCGCAAACCCGAATATTTAAGGTATTCAATCAATCATCCCTAGTAATAATCCTGTAGCACAGCCACTTAAGATTTCATTAAAAGTATTAGTCTTTATTTGGTCATGTTAAAAGATTCATAGGTTATAAAGGAAAAGCCAGGATAACTGGGATCCCCACACCTACGTGTTTCGGACTGAAAAGTTTTTAATCATGGCATAATTCCCATTATGCAGATACTCCATTATATGGCACACCAAGGAAAAGTGACATCATTCAATTAGGCTACATACTTATTAAAATATACTTATTTAAAAGTACATTTTCTCAATATAGATGTACACATTAAATCTGTTTGTGTTTTAATATTCATCCCCATTGGTATTCTAGTTTCCATTTTCAGAATCCAAACTGCCTCGCTTTTATGCAGTATTTGTAATCGATCTCTCCTTGTCAATTCGCAACGCGTTGGTTATAGGGATCCCAGATACCCCGATTTTTTCCTTTATAACCTATGAATCTTTTATCTTGACAGACTATTGTTTTTAATGGAATCTTAATTGGCCGTGCTGCTGGATTATTACTCTTTATTCCCCAAAAACCTATGCTATATTCTCCTTTCTCTGTTGCACAACTCTAATATAGTAAGGGAAACAAAGTGTGTACTGAGCATTGGTATGACCGCTGCTACAACAAGGTCCAGTTTTAATTCTGTTGTACAGGTATGATTTATGTGATCTCTTAGCAGTACCAATCCTTGTTAAAAGTACATCAGCCCTGAAAAATAAGATGTTTCAGATTTTTCTTCTTGCTTACTATCTAAAGTGTTTATGAGCACAGAAGACAGTGAATGGATCAGCCATAGATCAGGACAATGCCTTGCAGGCCACTTAAGGAGGAAAAAAAAAATCACTTGTTGAGAATTGCCTTGTAAGAGTTTTTAATAATTCACCCTCTTCTATCTCAACACAAATTGCAAAGTGCTCAAAGATGCTGGTTGTGCGCAGCACTTCACTGTTAACCCATTCCTCTACACCGAGAACAAGTGGTAAGGCTAGATCCCAATATGCCATAGAAGGCAAGAGTAGAGTTACTGCAGCAGGGCTCTTTTCCACTTGCGATTTTCATGTGCAAGTGCGATCTCATAAAACATCGGATCGCACTCGCACCAGTGTTAATCAATGAGGCAGTATCCTCTTGCCTTTTATTTCTCGACACGAATCGTGCAATCGTAGCATGCTGTGTTTTGCAGTGAGTCTCTGCTCACACACCCCCATACAAGCCTATGGAAGCATGTGAAACGTTGTACTGCACTCGCATGTTCTCGAATGCAGTGCAATGTACGCAGATACAGACAGCGGATTAGATGGGAGAAAGTGCTCTCTCCCTCTTCTCCACAGCTGTGATACGATTGCAAGATCGCATCACAGTCGCATGACCCTTTGCTGACGCACACCGCAGAGGGTAATTAGCATATCGCTTCCAATGCTCTCGCATCGGAAGCAGTATGCAAGTGGAAAAGAACCCTTATAATAAAAGAACAATTACAACAGATGCAGCATGCACAGTCCATATGAACGGATGCAGCAGTGGAAACGGCTCACAGCACAATAGCAGCAGTAGCACAAGAGATCTGACAACTATCTATGTATAGCCCATGTTGCCCAAGCACCTCCCATAAGAGGAGGGTGCCTTAAATACCTGTTGTCTTTCAGCCATAAACTGAGCCACTTCTGGGTTAGGGTGTACTGGCCCTTTAAGAATAGGTGCGCGCGGTCCCGAAGTGTACTCCCAGGAGACCTGTGTGGCATGTGCAGGCCCTTGGAGCTAGTGGCAGGAAGCAAGAATGGAGCAGCCACTGTTGAGCGAGCGGGAAGTTGTATGCGCTGGCTTCTCCTACAGGGGAGGGGGCAGGACAGTGTGAGGACACCGGTAAATGCGTTACACCAATGTACAGTTTTGTTATTTTTCACACAGATTTGCTTTGTGAAAAACCACGCTCATATACACTTTCCCTGTTGCATAACATTTCTTCGAGTGCTGTCTGTTTTTCACAGCCAGCACTCTGCCCCTATATACGGTCATGTGAACTTGGCCTTAGAAATAGCAGCAGGTAGGGGAGCTGTACACAGATCCTCAGTATGGAGAAGAGAATAAAGTGTGTACAGTCTCGGAGAGGGCAGAGACCAAAAAAACAAAGTAACTACTAAAATATGGAAAATAAGAAATAATCATTCTTTTTCCATGTCATTGGTGTCTATAACCTTTACAGTAGTTGAGCCATTAATATTATGGAAGGGCAGTAAAGTATGGGGACTGGTCTGCTCTTCTATTTATTTTAATATTGTTTACTTATATTTCATTATGTATTACCCATTTTCTTGCCTTGGGTTTATGTACCTTTTATAATGTGCTGGGAATAAAGTATACGTATTTTAATATACTGTATATAGGTTTTTCTCTACAAACAATATTTGTTATTTCCAACTGACTCATCTATTTAGACATAAGAGTTTAGCCCATTGGGTAAACGCTGGAATAAAAAAGACAAAAATATTCTGGGTTTTGGTCACTGCAGTTATACAAAACAAATGCATTAAAAAGTAGTGTAACAATCCCAAAATAGTACTCAAAAAAATGTTGGCACTCAGTCGTCCAGGATAAACTCTTGTTTCTTTATTAATTCTGTACTTAGACAACATTAACCCGTTTGCAACATTTGATATACACGTACGTCATGGTCAGGAAGGGGTTCCCATAAATTGACATAAATGTACATCATAGCGATCATGCATATGTAGGGGCTGGGCCCGATTGATTGTTGCTGGGATCTCGTCGTAAAATATAGCCAAGCTCCTGCTGTCAAAGCTAGGAACAGCCCGCGCACCACCCCTTGCTGTTTAACCCCCTAAATGCCACAAACAATAGCGACCGAAGCATTTAAATGGCAGGGATTGGGAGTGTGCTCCCTCTCCCACCTGATTTGGACCTCCACGATGTGATCATGGGAGCCCATTTGTTGCCATGGCAACCCGAGGTCATGATAACTTCCTCCAGGTCAGTCAGCTATGACAAGCTTGTTAGACCATGCTAATAGAGCATGGTCTGAGAGGCTTCTATTAGTGTCACACTGACATTGCAATATAACATACCTGCAATCAGAGTAATAAAAGTTAATGTTTCATATAGGGACTAGGTAAAAAAAAATTGTAGTAATTTAAAAAAAATTCAGAAAATAAAGAGGAACAAATGAAAAAAAGTTATAGCAATAAATAAGCATATTTATGTAGAAACAAAAATAAACAAAAAAGTACCACATGTTGTATCTCCACTCCCAAAACTATCCGATCTATAAAAATATGTAGTAGGTGTAGTAATAATAATAATAATAATAATAATATTAGCAAATACCTGCAATTAGAAATGTAGTATAGTTTTCCTGATGAAGGGCATATCAGGTAGGCATCCATGGTTACTACAACGAGCAACTAATTATCTGTCACTATATAAGTGGATGTATCCATGGATAACGAAGCCGTAGTGCCCTGCACATGAGGTATGAGACATAGCTATATATGGAGAACTATATTTCCAATTGGAAGTATGGGGTAATAATATTATTATTAGTATTATTCCTACTACATATTGGGATAGTATCCTGAAGATGGGAATACCCCATTAACCCCTTCAGTGAAGACAGTAAAAAAAAATATACCAAAACCTCTTTTTTTTCATCATACAGCTAACAAAAAAGTGGAAAAAAACACGAATAAAAGTCATATTTAAATAAAAATGGTACTGCTGAAGATGTCATCTTGTCCTGCAAGAAGCAAACTGCTATACAGATCCATGAGTGAATAAATAAAATCTATAGCTCTCAAAATACAGCAATTTAAGAACTATTTTTTTTCTTTAAAAGTGTTTTTGTGTTAAATCAGCTGAACATACCACATTTTTTAAAAAATGTGGTATCACTGTAATCGTACTAACCCAAAGAATAATGCTATCTAATGAGAATAATGCTTTTATCACACAGTAAACAGTGTGAAAATAAACATAAAAAAAATACTGATTTGCTGTTTCTTCTTGATTCTGCTTCACAAAAAGCAGAATAGAAAGTGATCAAAAAAATGTTATGTGGCCCAAAATGGTACTAATAAAAACTCCAACTCCTCCCTTAAAAAACAAGGCCTCACATGACTCTATCGGCAGAAAAATAAAAGAAACTATAGCCTTTAAAATTCAGTGATGCAAAAAAAATGTTATTTTGTAAAAAAAAGGGTTTTTAGTGTTAGAGCAGCCAAACCTAGAAAACTATATAAATCTGGTATCGCTGTAATCGTACGGAACGGAGGAATAAAGCCGCCTAATCACTTATATAACAAGGTGAATGCCATAAGACATAAATACAGCCAATTCTTCAACTGCTTTTAATATTATTTTGCCTCCCAAAAATTGCAGTAAGGCTCAGATCACATTTATCTTGCACTCTGCACTGAGCACTTACACCAGGAATTATGTGTAAATCTCTGAAAACGTGATTTAGACAAAATTCCCAACGCTGTAATGAGGCAGAGGAAGTCTCTTTAAACTGTTATGTGGTTGAGCGCACTTTTGTGCACAGCTAAAAATTGTTTTTTTGCACCTTTTGAATAGAAGAAGAACCATGTACAAGTGTTAAAAACGTTCCTTTCAGAATTATCACTGCTAATCACCTGATGATTGAGAAAAATGCTCGCTTATTGGGTGAAATTATCTTTTTCTCAGCACAAAAAATTATTGTTCTCGACAGTGCATCATCCTGTGTAACCAGGACTCGCACAGCCAAAAACCATGTACTGAGTGATGTATTACAAATCGCTCAGTGCACATAATTTACAGTTCTTTACTCTGCATGTGTAAACAGACAAACGACCGCTGGTCAGTAAATGTTTACTGATCGGCGGGCATATCATGCCCCCAATCAGACCATATAAATGATCTCTTTGAGTAAGGAAAATATCTTCTTCTTTTACTGTACCATTGTGCTGTTACATATGAATGCATTTCTCCAGGGAGTCAATTTAACCAATCTCTGGGAGAAGAGATGTAGAAAGAACTTGACTGTAATTGATTGGGCCTTTCTTTTCCTCTCTTGGGTTATGTTGAGTTTAGCTTTTTTTTTTTTTAACTTTACAAATTTGGCATTTTGTGCTCTAAATGACACATCTTATATTCGTAGCCAGATTTCTTCAAAGTATCAGATAAATTGCTCAAACTGTATTTTCTGTATACCTTGTTTAGTTGTAAAGCTCCTGAATTATATCCTCTGTTCAGGATAGCCATTAATTATCTTTTTTTTTTAAGAATTTACAACAAACGACACCTTAGAACACAACTTTTCTTAAGAATCAGAAAACCGAAATTTGTACTTTTATTTTTGGGCTTTACATTTAGCACATCTGTATATGTTACATTAGAATATTTTAATGTCTCTTAGCTAAACTTAAGCTCCATTTACTATGAAAGATAATCATGAACAGGTGTTCTTAAAAACGCTAGTTTCACAATTATCTTATATATACACAGTACAGACCAAAACTTTGGACACACCTTCTCATTCAAAGAGTTTTCTCAATTTTCATGACTCTGAAAATTGTAGATTCACATTGAAGGCATCAAAACTATGAATTAACACATGTGGAATGAAATACTTAACAAAAAAGTGTGAAACAACTGAAAATATGTCTTATATTCTAGGTTCTTCATAGTAGCCACCTTTTGCTTTCATTACTACTTTGCACACTCTTGGCATTCTCGTTATGAGCTTCAAGAGGTAGTCACCGAAAATGGTCTTCCAACACTCTTGAAGTAGGTCCCAGAAATGCTTAGCACTTGTTAGCCCTTTTGCCTTCACTCTGCGGTCCAGCTCACCCCAAACCATCTCGATTGGGTTCAGGTCTGGTGACTGTAAAGGCCAGGTCATCTGGCGTAGCACCCCATTACTCTCCTTCTTCGTCAAATAGCCCTTACACAGCCTGGAGGTGTGTTTGAGGTCATTGTCCTGTTGAAAAATAAATGATGGTCCAACTAAACACAAACCAGATGGAATAGCATGCCGCTGCAAGATGTGGTAGCCATGCTGGTTCAGTATGCCTTCAATTTTGAATAAATCCCTAACAGTGTCACCAGCAAAGCACCCCCACACCATTACACCTCCTCCTCTATGCTTCACGGGGGGAACCAGGCATGTAGAGTTCATCCGTTCACCTTTTCTGCGTCGCACAAAGACACAGTGGTTGGATCCAACGATCT
The DNA here is from genome assembly GCF_048569485.1 of Anomaloglossus baeobatrachus. Taxonomy (NCBI): domain Eukaryota; kingdom Metazoa; phylum Chordata; class Amphibia; order Anura; family Aromobatidae; genus Anomaloglossus; species Anomaloglossus baeobatrachus. Next base: position 433,094,270 of record NC_134358.1, read on the forward strand.
CAAATTTGGACTCATCAGACCAAAGCACAGATTTCCACTGGTCTAATGTCCATTGCTTGTGTTCTTTAGCCCACACAAGTCTCTTCTGCTTGTTGCCTGTCCTTAGCAGTGGTTTCCTAGCAGCTATTTTACCATGAAGGCCTGCTGCACAAAGTCTCCTCTTTACAGTTGTTCTAGAGATGTGTCTGCTGCCAGAACTCTGTGTGGCATTGACCTGGTCTCTAATCTGAGCTGCTGTTAACCTGCGATTTCTGAGGCTGGTGACTCGGATAAACTTCTCCTCCGCAACAGAGGTGACTTTTGGTCTTCATTTCCTGGGGCGGTCCTCATGTGAGCCAGTTTCTTTGTAGCGTTTGATGTTTTTTGCCACTGCACTTGGGGACACTTTCAAAGTTTTCTCAATTTTTCGGACTGACTGACCTTCATTTCTTAAAGTAATGATGGCCACTCGTTTTTCTTTACTTTTCTTGCCATAATACAAATTCTAACAGTCTATTCAGTAGGCCTATCAGCTGTGTATCCACCAGACTTCTGCACAACACAACTGATGGTCCCAACCCCATTTATAAGGCAAGAAATCCCACTTATTAAACCTGACAGGGCACACCTGTGAAGTGAAAACCATTTCCAGTGACTACCTCTTGAAGCTCATCAAGAGAATGCAATGAGTGTGCAAAGCATTAATCAAAGCAAAAGGTGGCTAGTTTGAAGAACCTAGACTATAAGACATATTTTAGGTTGTTTGACACTTTTTTGTTAAGTATTTCATTCCACATGTGTTAATTTATAGTTTTAATGCCTTCAATGTGAATCTACAATTTTCAGTCATGAAAATAAAGAAATCTCTTTGAATGAGGTGTGTCCAAACTTTTGGTCTGCACTGTGATATATACCGTGTATGTATGTATATGTGTGTAAATCTATATATATATATATATATATACTTATATATATATTTTCTCATGAAAAGCTATAACTGTAAGTATATACCGTAATTGTGCTGGATCAAACACATGGAGAGTACATAGGTTTAGTACAAAAAAATTACTGAGATCCTACATCGAAATGTGCACAAAGAACTATAAATTATAGATTATAAAAGCTCAAATTTTATTAAAAAATACAACACATAAAAAAAGATTTAAAAAAACAATAATTGGGGGCGTGTCCTGGCTATGAAGGAGTGAGGAAGTGACTTGTCTTAGCTCCTGCCACTGGACTTTATAACTGATGATCCACGCAACTGAGGACTCTGCAACACAGGCTATGCAGCGGAGGAGACGAGGGAGATCCCAGGGGTGCAGCAGCAGAGCTTCACAATCGGAGGAGAGAGGGATCAAGCACTTTTTATCCAGGCCGGGGCAGAGAGAAGCTTCACAGGTGGCACCCAAGATGGCTGCTAAGGCTACACACGAGGTGAGCTCAGCGTGCAGCAGTGAGATGGCAGCTATGGAGATGCAGGGAAAGGCTCAGCAGCTGACGCGACTGAGAGGAGAGACCACCCGGAGTGAAGAGGAGATACAGAAGATAAGGCCAGACAGCCCAAGATTGCAGGTACAGGGGAAACCCGGAGTGAGAACCACGGGGGAAGTGCCTGCTGATACAAACAGTAGCCCTGAAGCCTGGAGGCCTCTGGAGGGGGAAGTAACGTCCTCTCCTATAACACACATGCAGGAGTGTGAGGAATTTCAGGAGGGGGGACACTGCACTGCAAATGAGTTACAGGTCCCTGACAGAAGTGAGACCGTACCCAGGGAGAAGCACAACATAAATCTAAAGTTACCAGATGCAGACAAGCATGCAGGGTCAGGGCCAGCCATAACAAAAACACAAGAGTCAGGAGTTCTGACAGAGCTTAATGAGATGCGGGCACGTTTCTCAGCTATACCCACCAGGGAAGATATGGAGGCATATATAACCAGGCTGGAGCAGGCGTACCGCACAGAGCTGTCAGCCCTGAAGGGGGAGGTGGAGAGAGTGGACACCCAGAGTCAAGTGCAGGCAGCTAAAATTCAGAATATGGAGGACACTTCACAGGCCCACGGGGCACTATTAGAACAACACTCCCGCCAAATACAATACGTGGTTGAAGCAATGGATGATGCTGAAAATAGGGGCCGAAGAAACAATCTCAGAGTGCGCGGCCTGCCTGAGTCTGTCGAGTCCAAGGACTTACATGGTACCCTTCAAGTGATCTTCAATAATATTCTGGGTGAACCATCAAGCCAACCCCTGGAATTGGATAGAGCGCATAGAGCGTTGGGCCCCAAACCAGCCCAGAACGACCGACCTCGGGATGTGATCTGTAGGGTCCACCGCTATGTTATTAAGGAGGCCATTCTGTTTAAGCTGCGCAGTGGAGTATCACCATCGTATGAGGGGAGCCAAATCCAGATTCTACAAGATCTATCCCGTTTTACCTTACAAAGGAGAAGAGCTCTTAAACCTCTGCTGGACATTCTCCGCTCATACGAGTTTCCATATAGCTGGGGGTTCCCCTTCCGCCTGCAGGTTCGGCACGCGGGACGAATGCATGTTCTTCGGTCTCCGGCGGATTTACCCTCGGTCACCGCGGCCTTGGACATTCCATTAGTGCCTATAGAGGACTGGCCGGACTTTCCAATGGGGGGGGGAGTCACCGTCCCAGCCGGTGATCGGATGCGTGGCTCTCGTAGAGAAAGAGGAGGGAGGCCGGTCTGATGTATAAGAGAATGGTGGATTAAATTGTTCTAGTATGTTTTTGGTTATAGGATCACAGTACGATGGAGTCTATCCCTTGGTCCTGATGGGAATTTCGCGTTGTGGGGTTATTGTATCGCCCTGGACAGGGGGGTGGGGGGTTCCCTCCTTCCATCCTGGGTGTAATGGGGGGCGCCCCTCAACATTATAAGGTACAATACCCTCTCAAAGCCCCTTCTCCCTTCTTTATACAGAGCTTTAGTTGCAAATCAAAATATATATAGTTAAAAGTTGTTTTTTAGTCCAGGGCAGGGGGCTCCTTTGTGGAAAGTTCCCTCCCTGATTGGGATAACACGCCACAGGGTAGTGGCGTAGGATTAACATCCCTGGTATATAGAGATTCTTATTTTTCTGCATTTACCTCTAGTTTATTTGACCAAGTATAAGGGTCACGTTACGACCCTACAGGCAAGAGGTGCTTTGACCTTTTTGCCTACGGTACTCTCTCTTTGTTTGTAGTTTCCTTCATATACTTAATCCTTCTACCCCCCCCTCTTTTTTTTTTTTTTACTTCTCTCCCCCTCTCCTAACCTTTTCTATTCTCTCCACCCACACCTCTCTTCCCATCCCCATCCTCTGACCCTACTTCCCGGTTCCTCACCATTCCTCCTCCTCAGAATGACGCAGATTACCTTTGGCTCATTGAATGTGAGGGGCCTCAATGTCCCGCAAAAACGGTCTCCGGTATTCTTTGACATGCATAAGAAACGAGTCCATATATTATTGATTCAGGAAACACATTTCAAAACTGGTCACCTCCCTAACTTTAAAGACAGATATTACACCAAATGGGTCCATAGCACCAACCCAGAGTCAAAATCAAAAGGGGTGTCTATAGGCATCCATAAAGCCCTGGTGCACACGGTTCTGGACACGAGAGTGGACACTGAGGGAAGATTCATTTTTCTGAAAATTAATGTTAATTCATCTATCTTTACCATTGTCAATTGGTATTTACCAAACAGAGATCCGGCGACGTCCTGCTCCTCTCTCCTGTCATCATTAAATGAATTCGCAGAAGGGACCGTGATCGTGGGTGGCGATTTAAACTTCACTTTGGACCCTAAGGTAGATACAACTTCGGGACACAATTTTCTCTCTCTCAGAAAGCTAACAAAAGTTAAACGCTCAATACAAGAGCTTCGATTGGTAGATGTGTGGAGAACATTACACCCAGTGGAGCGTGACTACACATACTTCTCCCCGGCTCACTCCTCGTACAGCCGCATAGACCTGTTTCTTGTGAGCCAAAAGGCTCTGACTTGGCAGATACAGGCCTCTATAGGCAGTATATCCTGGTCTGACCACGCTCCTATATTCCTGAGCCTTACTATCCCAGATGGGGCAGGGAGGCCGTGGTCTTGGCGGCTGAACGATAGTCTGCTTGGGGATCAGGGGTGCATGAAGGATCTACAGAACACGATTGATGAATTTTTAGAAATACACTCAGAAGACCCCACAGCTATTCCCGTGCAGTGGGAGGCACTTAAATGTGTGTTGAGAGGGGTTTTGATCAAACATGGGGCTAGGCTTAAGAGAGAGAGAGCCCAAACCATTTTGTCCCTACTTCAGAATATTTCAGATCTGGAAAGGGCCCATAAGAAGACATTATCACCTTTGACACTGGCGGAGCTAGTCAAAAATAGAGAGGAACTTAAATCGATTCTCGACCGACAGTATGAGCGACATAGGACTAGAATAAAAAGATTCCTCTATGAGTATGCAGATAAATGTGGTAGACCACTAGCTAGGATTCTACACCCTAGGGGAGACCCCAGCCACATTCCCATGATTAAACAAGCAGACGGCTCTTCGACTCAGAACCCAACTCTCATCGCGAAACAGTTCCAAAAGTATTATAGAGACCTATATAACATAAAGGGCAAATTTGGAGACATGCCACATGACGCATTAGAAAATAAAATAAACGACTACGTATCCAGAACGGCCCTACCGGTTATACCCAGCGCTGAGGTTGAAAATTTAGAGACGGACTTTACAGAAGCAGAAGTGGCATCTATCATTAAAGAATCTCCCTCAGGCAAAAGTCCGGCTCCAGATGGGTTCACCCCTAAATTTTATAAAATATTCCAAACTCAGCTATCCCTGTTCTTGACTAAAGTATTTAATTCCATCTCAGAAAATTCCCAATGGGTGGCGCAATCTCTCGAAGCCCATATATGTGTTATCCCCAAACCGGGGAAGGATCACATGTTAGTTACAAATTACAGACCCATTTCACTGATCAATCTAGACCTAAAACTTTTTTCCAAAGCCTTAGCCAACAGACTTGCTCCTTCCTTTCCCGGGATAATACACACAGATCAAGTGGGGTTCGTACAAGGTCGGGAGGCGCGTGACAATACCAACAAACTGTTCCTCCTGATGACCCGGTCGAGGGCTCATTCTCTTCCCATGTGTTTACTCTCAGTGGATGCGGAGAAGGCCTTTGACCGGGTCAGTTGGAATTTCATGATGGCCGCTCTAAAGCAGGTGGGTTTGGGCAAAAAGTTTTTAGATAGGATTGCGTCCCTTTATTCGAGACCCTCAGCAAAAGTTAGGACAGATGGGTTTCTGTCGTCATCGTTTCAGGTCCACAATGGATGTCCATTGTCACCTCTGCTCTACGTCATTGTCATGGAGCATCTCGCGGTCGCCATAAGAAATAATGCTAGTATCCATGGGATAGAGGCCGGGGGAGGGAATCGCAAGTTAGCTTTATTTGCTGACGACCTTCTCATGTTTATTTCCCAGCCACACATATCCTTCCCGTCTTTGCTCAAAGAGTTCGAGGAGTTTGGTAACTTAAGTAATTTTAAAGTGAACTTCTCTAAATCAGAGGCTATGAATGTGACCCTGTCGGCGGAAGATCTAGCCCGTACAACCCAAAATTTTCCCTTTAAGTGGCAACCGTCAGCTATAAAATATCTGGGGGTAGTTGTACCTCGGGATCCAACAAAAATTATGCATCATAATTTTCTACCCCTGTTAGAGAGGACAATTAGGGATTTAAAGAAGTACGACAAAAAAAGACTATCGTGGTTTGGGCGTATCAACGCTATTAAAATGGATGTTCTTCCTAGGTTTCTTTTCTTGTTCCAAACGGTACCTATTCAGCTGCCGGGGAGTTACTTTTCCAAAATTCGGACGGCTTTGTCAAGGTTCGTTTGGGGGAATGGGAGACCTCGGACAAGCATAAAAACTCTTACCAGACACAAAAATAATGGAGGGGCAGGGCTCCCAAATTTCCAGTTATACTACAGGGCAACTATTCTAACGAGGATAATGGATTGGCACTTCCATAGGAACTCGAAACAATGGGTCGCGATCGAACAGGACGGATTGGGAGTCCCTTTGCACTTCCTCTCATGGATGGGAAAGGAGAGTAGGTCACAGATAGAGAAGGGAATGGAGTTTATTTGGACAGTGATGGGGACGTGGGACGGTGAGGTTAAGAGGGGTTCTCTCTCACAGGGGAGGGGTCCACTTACCCCCCTCTTTGGCAACCAGGAGTTCCCTCCGGGGCTTCATTCCAATAAATTTCTGGGATATGCTCGGGTGGAGGAAACTCGTTTTTTTCATGTGCTCCAGGGAAATACCCTGCCCCCTTATGCATCTCTACGGGCCACAGGGAGAGAGGTTTCCTGGATAGAATATATGCAGCTGAAATCGTTTCTATCCAACCAGGACAGGGAGAGGAAGTTGAGGACCCCCCCTACTCCATTTGAGAAATTGTTCTTGCAGGGTTCGTCACCTGGGCATGTCATCTCTCTTATTTATAAAATGCTGAACCAGAGAGACATGTCAGACAAACCCAAATTTGTCTATAGATGGGGAGAGGAACTGGGAGAGGACATTTCGGAGGACAGATGGAGCAGGGCGTTTCTGTGGACCCACAAACCTTCTCTGGCTTGTGCCGCCCAAGAGAAAAACTATAAAATTCTCACAAGGTGGTACCAATACCCGACCAAATTGCACGCTATCTTTCCCTCAGTGTCCGACATGTGCTGGAGATGTGGTACAGAAAAAGGGTCTATGTTACATATATGGTGGAGCTGTGCTAAATTGCAACCATTCTGGGACTCAGTGTTTTCTCTGTATAAAAAGATGAGTGGGGGTGAGGTGGAGAGATCTCCCCAGGTGGCCCTCCTCTCTATCCTCCCAGGTTCATTCAAGTCACAAAAGAGGGACCTGCTGCGATTTTGTTTAGCAGCAGCCCGTATAATTATTCCCAGATACTGGAAACAGACTAGATGCCCCACGTTAGCTGACTGGGTAGAGGAGATGGCAAACCTCCAGAGAATGGAGGAACTCACAGCTGAACTTAATGGGCTCACGGAAAAATTTATCACAGTGTGGGGACCGTGGATTACGTTCATGGAGTCTCCTGAGTTCACGGTGAGTCTGGCAGGTTATTTGGGATGAGAAATGGTGACATACCTTGTCTTCCCCTCTCCCCACACACTTTTTTCCCCCACCCCCTCTTTACCCTACTTTCTTCACTCTATTTGATTCCTTCTTTTCTAAGCTTATATCTGTTCTCTTTTTTTTTCTAGTTTTCTACTTTTTCTTAAATGTTTATTCAATAACTTAAAAGGGGATTGTTTTATGCTGAAAGTGGTCTTGTCAATTATCAGGAAGACATGTTTAGCTGGAACTCTGATTTCTAGTGTATGGTTTGTCATGGAGTGTTAGCATAAGGATAGCTTATAGAGTTCCAATGAAATCTACAATGTGATGTTATTTTTGTCATTCCGAAACTGAGAGATCACTGTTTATGTTTTATAATCTTTATAAATGTTCAAGATGTATGCTTGATTTATAAACTTAATAATAAAACAGATTTGAAAAAAACAATAATTGGTGAACCCACACACCACAGAATATGCAAAGCAGGAGATAAGTCCAGGACTCACTTAATAATGACACTTCCAGAGTAGGAATGGCCAAGCATGCTCGCCGGTACTCTGTCCTCGCCCGAGTATCTCATTACTCGAGATACTAGGCGAGCGCCGGGTACCGGCGAGATGCTCTGGCACATGCTCGGCTCCCCCTCCCTGCATGTCGGCACTCTTTACAGAGTGAGCCCACATGCAGGGATTGGCTGCCACACACTGTAATGCCACAGCCATGTTGATTGTGGCATTACAGTGATTGGCTGGCCGCACAGTGTCATCAGGTCTATATAAGACCTGACGGCGCTGTGATCGACACGCTAATCTAGGGATGTAGGAAGAGGTGCTGCTGAGCTAGGGGCAGATTTAGTGTGTGTCTTAGGTAGTGTAGGTACAGGAGCTGGTGAATAGCAGCGCCAGAAAGATCAGAAATCACCATTGCTATTGTAACCCGCTCATTAGGTTACTATGGCCTGGTGCCAGGTGGCTCAGTGGGTAATAATGGGTTTAGGACCAGCTGTGTATTATCAGCTGGCCCTAAGCCCGAAATTCATGGTGTCATGCCAATATTAGACATGGCCACCATGAATTTCTAGTAAAGATAAAAAAAAAACACAACAATACCGGCTCCCATCTGTCAGCTTTATCATGGCTGGGTATCAAAATTGGGGGGAGGCCGCACACCAGTTTTCAAATTATTTATTTAAATAATTTTTTAAAACAAGCCACATATGGTCCTATTTATTTTGATTCACAGCCAAGATAAGCGCACGGCTGGGTTCTGCAACCTGTAGCTTTATGCTTTATCATGGCTGGGTATCATAATATGGGGGGACCCTACCCCAATTTTTTAAATTTATTTTTACACCAATAGAGACGCACACCTGGTCTGTCTTATTTCTCTCCTGCTGCTTCTACAATGTCCCAAGGTAGTGCTACTTTTCAAATCGGCTGCTCATGGAGGGAGCACTTTTGGGTGATTTAAGATATTTTGTGTGATTACCACATCACCCACTCTCCTGCAGCCGCCATTGTTATTATATGTATACTCGTACCTTTTCCAGTAGGCTGTACTGCCACCTTGAGGCTGACTTGGGTACTTAGTGTATTCTGGGCAAAGTTTTTTCCATACTTTTTCGCCACCACTGTGCACCTTGTTCACCTTTTAATTAAATAAAATTGATTTTTGTATTTGTATTCAATTCTCGTCCTTTTTTGTTTGTGAATCCCTGACACTGATTTATATTTAATAGGGTTTCACAATATCTAAGTTTCATGCTCTGTTTTTGGACCATTCCTTCTGGGAAATTGTTTGTAGGTTTATATGAGGCTTTCATATAGTTGCATTGTTTTTGACCTACGGTGCTCTCCATGAAACACTGGAGCTGCCTGCAGGTCACAAAGTTCATGAGACTGACTGGCAACAATAACAGAAGAAGACAGCGGCAGATGAGTATAAAGCGGGCTTTACACGCTACGATATATCAAACGATATATCGTCGGGGTCACGTCGTTAGTGACGCACATCCGGCCTCGTTTGACATATCGTAGCGTGTAAGACAAATGAGCGATTGTGAACGAGCAAAAATACTCACCTTATCGTTGCTCGTTTACACGTTGCTCATTTTCAAAAAATCGAACGTCCTTCTGTGCTTTGGTTGTTCATCGTTCCCAAGGCAGCACACATCGCTCCGTGTGACACCCTGTTTACGATGAACTGCAGCTTACCTGCAGCTGCCGGCAATGCGGAAGGAAGGAGGTGGGCGGGATGTTTACGTCCCGCTCATCTCCGTCCCTCCGCTTCCATTGGGTGTCCGCTGTGTGACGTCGCTGTGACTCCGGAAGCTCCTCCCCCTTCAGGAAGAGGATGTTCGCCGCCCACAGCGAGGTCGTACGGGAGGTAAGTACGTGTGAAGGGGGATTACAAGTTTGTGTGACACAGGCAACAAATTGTCCGTGCCGCACAAACAATGGGGGCGGGTGCGATCGCACGAGAAATTTACATGTGTAAAGCAGCCTTAAGACAGGGAACTTGTATTTAACCCCTTCACGACCTTTGACGGATCTAGCCGTCATGGTGCCCTGGTACTTAAAGACCCATGACGGATACATCCGTCATGGCGAAATCGCGGCCCCGGTGACCGTGATCGGTTTTCAAAAACTGTAGATTCGGGAAGGAGAGGACTTGTACCTGACCTCAGGAGGGGTGGTGTCTCTTTCCCGGACCTACGGAGGCTGTGAATGGCTGACGAACGCCGCTCAGCCAATCACAGCCAGTGTAATGTTTCAGCCATTGAAAATGGCTGAAGCATTGAAATCCAGCTATGGTCCGTGCAGCTGTAGCACTGGCCATTGGCTGAAGCTCGGTGAGCTTTACTGCACCCGCCCCCAGCTCTGATTGGAGAGATCGGCCTTGTGACCGATCTCTCCAAGCACCGTGCATCTGGGACCGGATGAGCTGTAGATCGCTCTTCTCAGATTCTCCCTCCGTGGAATCTGAGGAGAGCGATCCCTGCGGGTGCCCATCTGTGAGTCATAGCCCCCGATCCACCGCTGTCCTCTTCCATCTGCTTCGCCTCTGCTCTCCTGCTGCGCCCCTGCATGTGACGCAGCTACTCTCCCGCTGCGCCCCTGCATGTGACGCAGCTACTCTCCCGCTGCGCCCCTGCATGTAACGCAGCTACTCTCCCGCTGCGCCCCTGCATGTGAATCCGCTGCACAGCAGAAAGAGAGCAGCGGCGTCACATGCAGAGGGGCATCTGACGCCGCTGCTCTCCTCCCACTGCGCCCCCCCTGAATCTGACGCTGCTGCTTTCTTTCTGCTGTCTCCTTGTATCCGCTGCTGCATCTGCCACCGCACTCTCCCCATCAGCCACCGCACCCTCCCCATCTGCCGCTCCACTCCCCCCATCTGCCGCTCCACTCCCCCCATCTGCCGCTCCACTCCCCCATCTGCCGCTCCACTCCCCCCATCTGCCGCTCCACTCCCCCCATCTGCCGCTCCACTCCCCCATCTGCCGCTGCACTCCCCCCATCTGCCGCTGCACTCCCACCATCTGCCGCTGCACTCTCCCCATCAGCCGCTGCACTCTCCCCATCAGCCGCTGCACTCTCCCCATCAGCCGCTGCGCCCCTGCATCTGCCACCTCACTCCCCCATCAGCCTCTGGCCCCTCCCTGATCTGCTGCCTGCTCTCTTCCCATCCCCTTAATCCTCTGCCACCTCTCCCACTCCCGGATTTGCTGCAATCCTGCTACCTAGATCCATTCTGTAAGGTAGCTATCCCCAATTTCACCTCCCACTCCCCTTCAACCCTCCCCCCCATCCTCCGCCGCTTTTGCATCCGTTGCGCCCTCACCCATCCTCCGCTGCTCCTCCATCCGCCGCGCCCTCACCCATCCTCCGCTGCTCCTGCATCCATTGCGCCCTCTTCCATCCTCCATCCATCTTTTTTTCCATTCCACCTAGTCCCCCCCTTTTTGCAGCACATCCGTGCGTTCGTCCTGATTTTTTTTCCTGTAAACTAAGAAAGGAATACAAATAAACTTGAGAGCCAGTAAAATTATACTGTAGTAATCGTCAACTACAGTATTTTTTACTGAATATTGTAAGGATCAGCCCAGTGCCAGACATGAGAGCGATGCACAAGTCTCACACCGCATCATCCGGCATGGTCGCTCTCTTCCAGACAGGAGTGTGCGGCTGTGCCGCGTGATGCGATGCGAGATTTGTGCATCGCTCTCACGTGTGGCACTTGCCTAAAGGCTACTTTACACGCTGCGATATCGGTCCCGATATCGCTAGTGTGGGTACCCGCCCCCATCTGTTGTGCGACATGGGCAAATCGCTGCCCGTGCCGCACAACATCGCGCAGACCCGTCACACATACCTGCCTGGCGACGTCGCTGTGACCGGCGAATCGCCTCCTTTCTAAGGGGGCGGTCCGTGCGGCGTCACAGCGACGTCACTGAGCGGCCGCCCAATAGAAGCGGAGGGGCGGAGATGAGTGGCCGGAACATCCCACCCACCTCCTTCCTTCCGCATAGCAGCTGGGAGGCAGGTAAGGAGAGGTTCCTCGTTCCTGCGGCGCCACACATAGCGATGTGTGCTGCCTCAGGACCGACGAACTACATTGTTAATGCTGCAGTAACGATAATCGAGAATGGACCCCCATGTCACCAATGAGCGATTTTGCACGTTTTTGCAACGATGCAAAATCGCTCATCGGTGTCACACGCAGCAACATCGCTAATGCGGCCGGATGTGCGTCACAAATTCCGTGACCCCAACGACTCCGCATTAGCGATGTCGCAGCGTGTAAAGCCCCCTTTAGTCTGTATTTTTTATTTCGCCAAACTAATATTTTTTTGTATGGGGATTTAGTTTCCAACATGGGGTCACATGTGGGGGAGCTCCACTGTTTCGGCACATCAGGGGGATCTCCAAACGCAACATGGTACGGCTAACGATTCCAGCTAATTTTCCATTTAAAAAGTCAAATGACACTCCTTCCCTCTGGAGCTCTGCCGTGCACCCAAACAATGGTTTACTGCCACATATGAGGTATCAGCGTACTCAGAACACATTGCCCACCAAATTTTGCAGTACATTTTATCCTGTTACCCCTGTAAAAATTAAAAAAACTGAGCCTAAAATAACATTTTTGTGGAAAAAAAAGTCCTTTTTTGTTTTTATGCCTCAATGTATGAAGCACGTGAGGGTTCAAAGTGCTCATTACCCATCTAGATTTATGCCATGGGGGGTCTAGTTTCCAAAATGGGGTCACTTGTGGGGGAGCTCCATTGTTTAGGCACCTCAGGGGGTCTCCAAACGCAACATCGCATCCGCTAATTATTCCAGACAATTTTGCTTTCAAAAATTCAAATGATGCTCCTTCTCTTCCGAGCCTTACAGTGCGCCCAAACAATTGATTTCCCCCACATATGAGATATCGGTGTACTCAGGAGAAATTGCACAATTAATTTTATGGTGCATTTTTCCTGATACCCTTGTGAAAATGCTAAATGTTATGGCTAAAGTAACATTTTTGTGTAAAAAAAGTTAAATTTTCATTTTTTCCTTCCACATTGCTTTGGTTGCTGTAAGGCTCCTAAAGGGTTAATAAACTTCTTGGATGTGGTTTTGAGCAGTGTGAGGGGAGCAGATTTTAGAATGGGGTCACTTTTGGGTATTTTCTGTCACCTAGGCCTCTCAAAGTCACTCCAAATGTGATTTGGTACCTAAAATGTTTTTTTTGTAAATTTTGTTGGAAAAATGAAAAATCGTTGAACTTTGAACCCTTCTAACTTGCTAACGGACAAAAAATTTGTTTTGAAAATTGCGCTGGTGTAAAGTAGACAAGTGGGAAATGTTATATAGTAACTATTTTGTGTGACATATCTCACATATTTATGGGCATAAAATTTCAAATTTTGAAAATTGCAAAATTTTTGCCAAATTTCCCAAATTTTCACAAATAAACGCAAAAACATATCGTCCTAAATTTACCACTATCATGAAGTACAATATGTCACGAAAAAACAGTGTTAGAATCGCCAGGATCCGTTGAAGCGTTCCAGAGTTATAACCTGTCAAAGTGACACTGGTCAGAATTGCAAAAAATGGTCTGCTCTTTAAGGTGAAAACAGGCTGGGGGCTGAAGGGGTTAAAGCACCACTCCAGTGCTGAAATAACAAAAAATCAGGAGTGGTGCTTTAGAGGAATAAAAGCAAATTCTAGTATTCCAGGTAAAATCTGCTGCTATCTCCAACTGAGGCATCTCCAATGGCATCTCCACACCCTGCACAGTGTCACAAAACCTACATTCAGCTTTATACAGCATTTATGTGCCAAACCCAATTAATAACATTAAGGAAATAACACATTTACATGGTCACTGGTGAAACCCCGACTGTCACATTGATTGACTACAGACTTTTTTTTTCTTAGACTGGAAAACCAATTTTAAGGGTATGTGCGCACTAGGCGTTTTTTTCACGCTGCGTTTTTATGTGCGTTTTTGTCTCAAAAAACGCACCCGCGGCTAAAAAACGCATGCGTTTTTGCCACGATTTGGTGCCTTTTTTGGTGCGTTTTTGCTCACTGCGTTTTTAATCAGTGCACAATGCCATTAAAGATTGTTGATGAAAAAAAAAAAAAGGTCTGATGTCATTTCCTTCTTCAAAATGTTCATTGTATGCAGGAGAGCAGACAGCTGCAGAACTAGTGTATGCAGGAGAGCAGACAACAGCTGCAGAACTACAAGGCTCAGCATCCTCCATTCACTAGTGTATGCAGGAGAGCAGACAGCAGCTGCAGAACTACAAGGCTCAGCATCCTCCATCCAGGACTGTATGCAGTTTTTTGCCCAAAAAGAAAAAAAAATGACATGGGCTTCGCCATATTTTTGTATGCTAGCCGGGTACAGCAGGCAGGTACGGGCTGCCCCCAACCCCCAGCTGCCTATTTGTACCCGGCTGGGAACCAAAAATATAGAGAAGCCCTTTTTTTTTAATTATTTCATTGAATACAACTAGACAGCTGGGGATTGGAATCCACAGTGCAGGGTGCCCAAGCTTTCTGGGCACCCCCACTGTGAATTGCAGTCCGCAGCCACCCCAGAAAATGGCGCTTTCATAGAAGCGCCATCTTCTGACGCTGTATCCAACTCTTCCAGCTGCCCTGATGCCGGGTGGCTAGCTGGGTAATAATGGAGTTAGGGCTAGCTGTATATTATCAGCTAGCCCTAAGCCCGAAATTCATGGTGTCACGCCAATATTAGACATGGCCACCATGAATTTCTAGTAATGATAAAAAAAAAAAACACAAAACAGAAAAATATTTTTATTAGAAATAAAACACAACACAATTAGTGACTCCATCTTTATTGAAATAAAGAACCCCCCCTCCGCAGTAATCCTGGGTCAGGGTCCCGCGCCGTCCAATCCGGATCCAATATCATCTGAACGGTTTGCTGGAAGGCAAAGCGATCAGATGATGTCTCAGGTTAAGCTACGTGAATCACATCACACATCAGCTGATTGTATAAAAGCCGATTATACAATCAGCTGATGCATCGGTAGAAAAAAAAAAATAATACTTATGTGCTGTGCTGATTACCGGCAGCTCCTGCAGCGATCGATTGGACAGGAGTCTGATCCTGTCCGATCGCTGCAGGAGCTGCCGGTAATCAGCTGATGAAGTCCCCTGACGGCAGGATCAGCTGATAGCCGGCCGGGCGCGAAAAAGCCGGCGAGACTACGATCAGCTGATGCGTCAGGTGACTGCATCAGGTGATCCATCGCCAGGTCCTGCAAGCAAGGTCCTGCCCCGGGGAGACTGCACACAGCCAGAGCGGCGGTACCGAGACAGGGGCTGGGAGCGGGCATGGCACCGGGACCCTGCAGACAGGTGAGTATATATGACATTTTTTTTTTTCTACTGTTCACTTTTGTTTTCGCCGCTGCCTCCACCTCCCGCCCAGACATGGCGCCGCACGGAGCTGACATGAACAGGACGGGAGGTGGACGCAGCGGTGACGGTACCGGGAGGATTCATGCTTCTGTGTTTACCAACAGAAGGAATCCTCTTCCTGTACACGTCACTTTACTGCCCACCCATTGCGTTTATAGCTGCGTTTTTAGTCATAGAAACGCGGCTATATGCGTTTTTCATTGCGTTGTTGAACATCTCATTGAACTCAATGGGTGAAAAACGTAGTGAAAAACGCAGAAATAATTGACATGCTGCATTTTTGTGGTCACCACAAAAACGCAGCTACAAAAAAAACGCTGTGTGCGGACAGCACTTTTGAAAACCCATAGACATTGCTGGGGAAGCAATGTCACTGCGTTTTCAGCACAAAAACGCGGTTAAAAACGCGGCAAAAACGCCTAGTGCGCACAAGGCCTAAGAAAAATGTGCAAATACTTTTTCTGCTTTTAATGGATGAGTTGTGCACTAATGGAGTATAATCTTCATTCTATTGTCTCCAGAAGACAATAATATAGAAATCCACACATTACACAAGGTTACCCAGTTCTTTCTCAGTGCTGTACAGTAATAGAAACACACATGATTTAACCCCTTCCCATTGAGGCCAATTTGCATTTTTTTTTTCCTTTCCTCCGAGAGTTTATTTTTCTGTGCACATAGACAGAATGATGTCTTGGTTTTTTTGCTTGACGAGTTGTAGTTTAGAATTACATTCATTTTACCACATTGTGTACAGAAAAACGGGGAAAAAATTACAAGTGCAGTGAAACGGTGAATGTGTTCTTTTTTTTTTTTTGGGAATTGTTTTTCCAGCATACCCTAAGTGATAAAAATGACCTGCCAATATGAGTCTCCTCATCAGTATGACTATGGCTGTACCAAACCTTTCCAGATATTATTTTAGTGATGAAAAGAAAATCAGAACTTTAAAAAAATGAATGTTTTTGATTCTGTCACTTCTGCCAAGACTTTCACTTTTTCATTTTTTGGTCGATGGAGCTGTATGATGGCTTATGTTTTGTGAGCGAGGCGTCTTTATTGATAGCATTTGACATAGATACCATATGATGACATTTTGATTTTGTTACAGTATTTTTTGTGGTATTATGGCAACCAGAAATACGTAATTTGGGACATGCCTTAT
This sequence comes from Anomaloglossus baeobatrachus, assembly GCF_048569485.1. NCBI lineage: Eukaryota > Metazoa > Chordata > Amphibia > Anura > Aromobatidae > Anomaloglossus > Anomaloglossus baeobatrachus. The sequence goes on from NC_134358.1 coordinate 433,110,542, forward strand.
TCTGTCTGTCTGTCTTGCTCCAAAATTACATCATTACAGTGACAACCGTCGCAACAACGCACGTGCTAAAGAGCCTACGACCAACGGCTCAGCTAACTGAACAGCCCGAACTACTGGCTGACTGGATGACGCCCGACACTTTTCCGCGTACCCACACGGAGCACCGACTCCCCGGTGAGTGCTGCACCCCTGGAAGCCCACACCGGCAACCCAGCCGACACATACCCACCACTCGCCTCCGCCCCCCGCACACATTACCCCAATCTGGCTCCATCCCCCCCCCAAGGCACTTCGCCCTCCGCATGTATACACTGAACACACACACACACGAATAGTCACCTGTCCCCAGCCATGCAGTCTCCAGCACTGACTTCAGGCCTAGGACACACAGTGAGAAAGTCGGTGTGAGTGGAATGCGATAAAAAATCGCATTCCACTCGGACCAATATTACTCTATGGGGTAGCTACCAGGAGCGATTATTTTCTCTGCCCTAATCGGACCGAGAAAACGGTCGCAGCATGCTGCGGGTGTAATGTGATCCTGTGCCACTCACACCCATAGAAGTCTATGGAGCGAAAGAAACATTGCACTGCTCTCGTATTACACCGGTGTAACGTGAGAACAGTGCAATTCTCGCATCAGCCGGCAACGGAGAAGATAGGGAGATAAATCCTTCCCCTCCGTAGCTTTGGTCTGATCGCATGATCGGACCACTGTCGCATGACACTCTGCTCCTGCTGTGCTGCGAGTGTGAGTCGAGTGTCATGCGAAGACTCGCACATAACCCCGTGTGGCCTCAGCCTCAGGTTAATTATTTTTGATATCTTGATAGATCCAAATTTTCTGAACTTGGCGATATCATGTGTATTTTTTATAATTTTTTTAATGGGGGGAAAGAGGGCGATTTGAACTTTTCATGAGGGGTTTTTTTTAGTCTCTATAGGGAACTCGTTCCAGCAATTGTCTGATCAATTGTGCTCCATACAACAGTACCATAGACTTGGTGCATATAGTAATTAATCATGGTCTTATTTGAAGCCCGGCCACAGGCTGCGTTTCAAGGACGCTCCGTAATGACGAGCACGCAAGTGTTCAACAGATCCCCCGGTTGATACGCACCCCGTGATTGGGCACATACATTGACGCTGCCTTATGCCGAAGTGTTGTTAATAACATTTGTCAGAGTTTGATAGTGACATTTAACAGGTTAACAATTGCAGACAGAGCCTGATGCCACCCGTGATTGTTAGAGACAGCTGTAACACACAGCCATTACCTGCCCAGCATGGAGCGAGTTCATGGAGTGAGCCTGCTCTACATACCCAGTACCCACTTGGGCTGTACGTATACTGCAGATTTCAGTAACAGGTTACAGTGCTTTCATTTTAGATTTTAGCTGTTACCTTATCTGTGGTTGAAAAAAATCCTATTTCTTTATATGTGAAACGTCTTGGTATGTTTACATTATTTTTTCAATTAAAGTGTTTGTCCACTACTTTTACGTTGATGGCCTATCCTTAGGATAGGTCATTATTATCTGAACAGCCGGTGTCTGACACCTGGCACCCCCACCAATCAGCTGTTCTCGGTCCCGGCGGTGGCAGCAAGCAGAGGGAAATACGGCGCTGCTCCGTCGTCTGATAGTGGCCGGGTACTGCATATCTGCCTACTATTGATGAGAATGGGAAGCGAATATGCAGTACCAGGCTGTGGCCACTATTAGAAGACGGAGCAGCGCCAGAACTGAGCATTTCCTACTGCCACCGCCGGGACCGAGATCAGCTAATTGGCGGGGGTGTGGGGTGTCAGACCCCGGCTGATCAGATAATAATGACCTATCCTAAGGATAGGCTATCAATGTGTAAAAGTAGGGGACAACCTCTTTAAGTGAGTAAACAAAAATATTTTTAGACTGAAGTGCATGAATTTAAATGAAAGAAAAATAAACTTGTCCCCAAAGATGTCCTTATCCTTTTTAATATTGGGATCACTTGCCACATTTTTCATCCCAATTGTCAGCCATTCATGCTTTTTTGTAGAAATGACTGAAAATCGACAGTCAGTTGAAATTCTCGATCCCTGTCCTGTCTACTTAGGTGGTTGCCGCTTCTAGAGTCTCGATTCCGTGGAAAGTTAAGGACACAGCAAAGCAGATATCCATTTATTCTCTGTAGTAGTTACTTTATCAGGCAGTCCAGGGACCTTGATTTTTTCACATAGGTGCAGTTCATAGTCGTAAGATCCTCGTAGTTTAGAGAGAATTGCCTCAATAGTGCAATCATAACCATAAGTACACTGGTTATGGGTGCTGTACCCAACCATGAAGAGCTGTCTATACGCATTTATGTAGATGCCTGCATTCTATTCATATTATCTTATTATTATTACTATTTTATTATTAATAATAACATAATATTTTTATATAGCAGTAATATATTCCATAGCGCTTCACATGCATCAGCAACCCATTGGGGCTCATAATCTAAATTCCCTATCTGTATGTGTTTGGTAGGAAACCCACACAAATACAGGGAGAACATAAAAACTCCTTGCAGATGTTCTTGCTGGGATTTGCACCCAGGACCCCAGCGCTGCAAGACTGCAGTGCTAACCACTGAGCCATCATGCCGCCCAACATTAAAAACAAGAATACATTTTGAAAACATTTGTTTTTAAATTCTATTTTTTTATTATTATTATTATTTTTAATGGTGAGTAGTGACCACAGCATATAGTCTTGTTTGATAGCAGGACGGGGATCCTTCTGTCAGGCCATGCTATAGACCAGTCTCAAGACCTCGCTGTATCGGCCTACTTAGGGATTGCATGATGTTTGTGCTACTTTAAACCATTTTCTCTATATTTTTTACAGGCACTTAGTAATTTTACAGTAATCTGTATCACTTGAGTATTTCATATTTATATTGTGTATTCTTCGGTTTAATTCAGTGCTATGTAAGTGCGTATATACGATGCATGTTTCCTGCTCTTGATTTCTTGCACATATATAAGTCCAGCAGGTTTTAGGCCAAACAATTCAAGGTTTTAACTTTTATAACACTAAGCCTGAAGCAGATGTGCGTGCAATCTCCTGTCTAAATACAAGGCATTATCTGCTATTAGATCTTATGTATGAAGTCCTCTGAAATCCTATTGAAAAATGATCTTGCTACCCCATCACTGTCTCTCAAGAGCTTAGTTGCAAATACTACTACATTTTATTGTCCCTTTTTTTGCCTATCCCTCAGTTAAAGAGAACCCACCAGCAGCATTTTCCTAAGTAAAATCCAGACATGGCCATATTCGTGCTGTATTACAGATTAACATGATACTTGGGTTGAAGAAATCCATTTTATGTAGTCATTGTTTGAAGTTTTCTTGTAATGATATATGAGGGCGGGACCTTGGGTGTAATTTTATTTTCGTGCTCTAGCCCCTTTGTCTGCCTCTGGTATAACTCTTCTATATACCTCCCCTATACTTAGTATGATGGGCCCACAGCTCCCCAAAACAATGGACCACACATCGTATAATAGCCACCCAAGTAGCTGACACACTGTTTAATAGTCCCCACAGTAGACCCCTCATTGTATTATGACCTTTATATAGTAGCCCCCACACTGTATGAGGCCCCCTAAAGTAGCTCCCAAGCTGTATAATGATCCCCATAGTAGTCCCCACAGTTGGACAGCCCTCCATATTACCTCCCATGCTGTGTAATGACCCCCACATTAGTTCACACTCTCTACAATTACCTTCACATTAGCCCCCTCACCAGTGGCATAACTAGAGTCCGATGAGCCCTGGTGCAAAATTTGAATCTGCCCCCCTCCTCTGCATGTTGGTCAGATTTATGAGCCATTGTAGCATTTTATATCCTATAAAAATGAGTTGCCCCCCCTCCCCCCTTCATTATGGAGTAATGTCTCTTATCCTGGGCCCCTTTCTGACATATTTGTTCTCATTTTGGTATATTGGTATATATGTCCCTCATCCTGATATATCTGTCCCCATCCTGGTATATATGTCTACCATCCTGGCCCCATTCTGCTATATAGGTCTCCATTTTTGGCCCCATCCTTAGTAATTTAGAATAGCATTAAAAAAATTTATTTATTTCAGAAATGCAATACAAAAAGGGAAGCACAAATATTATATAGAGTCATTACAGAGTGATCTATTTCAAGTGTTTCTGTTAATGTTGATGATTATGGATAGTTCTTTCGGTCTAATATAGCGCAATGAGGATATTTGCTGGTATTAGTTATTTGAACTTTATTAATTAGGCACTCCTATTATTACAACGCGTTTCAGCAGAATTGCTTTCATCAGGTATAATAGGAGCAGTATAAAAGGAGCAGTATAAAACTTCTTATATAGATTAAAAAGGTGGACCTTTTGGGTGTGCCGCTACTTGATCATTGAAATTTTAACCCTTAGAGTCCCTGATAATCAAAGCTCACATCAGAGTATTAAATTAGTGATTACAAGAATATAAAATTCACTAAACATTATTAAATTAAATAAAACATATATTATAATATATTATCAATAAACAATATATTAAAATAATATTAAAACCATTATTATAACCTTGTTATTTTCCAAATATAATAAACCCCACAATTATAATGATAATAATAATTAAATAAATATACTAAGAATAAATATAATAAAATATCATTAAAAGATTTCATTAAATATCTATCTTTGTGACATCAATTTTTTATATATATATATATATATATATATATATAAAGGGGGGAACTTCTAAAATGTAATTAGTTGTCTACTGTTTAGCAACATTGTCTAGTGTTAAATTATGTCCTTCTGGGGCCAAAGTACCTAGTTTATATATCCAGTAGCTTTCTTTCTTAATCAATTTTGCTAATAGATCTTGTTCAGTGCTGTTGATTTGATCTATAATAATTAGTGACATTTTGCTCGGGTCTTTATTGTGTGTGCTATTATAATGTTTGGAAATACTATGTAATTGATATCCCAATCTTATATTTTGACGGTGTTTATTCAGTCTCTGATGCATTTGTTGTACTGTCCGTCCAACGTATTGAATACCGCATGGACATTCCAGTAAGTAGATTACATATTTTGATTTACAGTTCAAATTAAATTTTATTGGAAACGTTTCACCTGTAGTTGCCGATGTGAAAGTCTTTGCCCCTTTAGCTATCACTTTGCAGCAGATACATTTGGATGTTTGACAATGGTAACATCCATTTCTATTAGAATTTTCTGGTATGTGTGTTTTTAGTTTTATTGTCATGTTGCTAGGTGCAACCATGTTCCCCAAGCTTTTATTTTTTTATATATATAATAATGGGTTTTTTTGGGATATGTACCGATAAAACAGGATCTCCCTTCAAAATGAACCAGTATTTTTTCATTAAATTTTCTATGATTGTTCGTGATTGACAGTATGTAGTCACCAAACTCCATTTCATGAATTGGGTCGTATCATTTTTTTCGTTGATGTTCATGTGGATATTAGTTTTAGGTTTTATACAGATCTCTTGTGAGAGGGAATTGGTTTTCTTATAGGCATCATATAATAGTTTTTTTGGAGTTTTACCTTTGAAGGTTCCTACTACAGGCAAATCAAAGGCTGTGCAATGGGGGCTAGATTCGCACCCAGTTATGCAAATATTTTTATGGGTGCGTTTGAGTCACTCTCCATTATACAGTCTAAATATGCGGAACATATATTAATGTACCGTCGGTTCATAGATGACCTGTTCCTGATCTGGAAAGGCCCAGTTAAAATGATGGAAGATTTTGGTGACTACATACTGTCAATCACGAACAATCATAGAAAATTTAATGAAAAAATACTGGTTCATTTTGAAGGGAGATCCTGTTTTATCGGTACATATCCCAAAAAAACCCATTATTATATATAAAAAAAATAAAAGCTTGGGGAACATGGTTGCACCTAGCAACACGACAATAAAACTAAAAACACACATACCAGAAAATTCTAATAGAAATGGATGTTACCATTGTCAAACATCCAAATGTATGTGCTGCAAAGTGATAGCTAAAGGGGCAAAGACTTTCACATCGGCAACTACAGGTGAAACGTTTCCAATAAAATTTAATTTGAACTGTAAATCAAAATATGTAATCTACTTACTGGAATGTCCATGCAGTATTCAATACGTTGGACGGACAGTACAACAAATGCATCAGAGACTGAATAAACACCGTCAAAATATAAGATTGGGATATCAATTACATAGTATTTCCAAACATTATAATAGCACACACAATAAAGACCAGAGCAAAATGTCACTAATTATTATAGATCAAATCAACAGCACTGAACAAGATCTATTAGCAAAATTGATTAAGAAAGAAAGCTACTGGATATATAAACTAGGTACTTTGGCCCCAGAAGGACATAATTTAACACTAGACAATGTTGCTACACAGTATCATAGTATCATAGTATCATAGTTTTTAAGGTTGAAGGGAGACTCTAAGTCCATCTAGTTCAACCCGTAGCCTAACATGTTGATCCAGAGGAAGGCAAAAAAACCCCCAATGTGGCAAACAAGTTCCAATGGGGAAAAAATTTCCTTCCTGACTCCACATCCGGCAATCAGACTAGTTCCCTGGATCAATACCCTGTCATAAAATCTAATATACATAACTGGTAATATTAAATTTTTCAAGAAAGGCATCCAGGCTCTGCTTAAATGTTAGTAGTGAATCACTCATTACAACATCATGCGGCAGAGAGTTCCATAGTCTCACTGCTCGTACAGTAAAGAATCCTCGTCTGTGATTATGATAAAACCTTCTTTCCTCAAGACGTAGCGGATGCCCCCGTGTTCCAGTCGCAGGCCTAGGTGTAAAAAGATCTTTGGAAAGGTCTCTGTACTGTCCCCTCATATATTTATACATTGTGATTAGATCCCCCCTAAGCCTTCGTTTTTCCAAACTAAATAACCCCAAGTTTAATAACCTGTCTTGGTATTGCAGCCCACCCATTCCTCTAATAATCTTGGTGGCTCTTCTCTGCACCCTCTCCAGTTCAGCTATGTCCTTCTTATATATCGGTGACCAGAATTGTACACAGTATTCTAAGTGCGGTCGCACTAGTGACTTGTACAGAGGTAGAACTATATTTTTTTTCATGAACACTTATACCTCTTTTAATACATCCCATTATTTTATTAGCCCTGGCAGCAGCTGCCTGACACTGTCCACTAAAGTGAAGTTTACCATCCACCCATACACCCAAGTCTTTCTCTGTGTCTGTTTTACCCAGTGTTCTACAATTAAGTACATAATCATAAATGTTATTTCCTCTACCCAAGTGCATGACCTTACATTTATCTACATTAAACTTCAATTGCCACTTCTCAGCCCAATCCTCCAATTTACATAAATCTCCCTGTAATATAAAATTATCCTCCTCTGTATTGATTACCCTGCCGAGTTTAGTATCATCTGCAAATATTGAAATTCTACTCCGCATGCCCCCAACAAGGTCATTTATAAATGTGTTGAAAAGAAGCGGGCCCAATACTGACCCCTGTGGTACCCCACTATGAACTGAGACCCAGTCCGAGTACGTACCATTAATAACCACCCTTTGTTTCCTATCACTGAGCCAGTTTTTAACCCAGTTACACATATTTTCCCCTATCCCCATTATTCTCATTTTATGTACCAACCTTTTGTGTGGCACCGTATCAAAAGCTTTTGAAAAGTCCATATACACAACATCCACTGCATTTCCCTGGTCCAGACTTGAACTTACCTCTTCATAGAAGCCGATCAAATTAGTTTGACAGGATCGATCCCTCATAAACCCATGTTGATACTCTGTCATAAGGTTATTTTTCTTGAGATACTCCAGTATAGCATCTCTCAAGAAACCCTCAAGGATTTTACCAACCGTAGAGGTTAAACTTACCGGCCTATAATTTTCCGGCTCAGTTTTTGTCCCCTTTTTGAATATTGGCAGTAGACAACTAATTACATTTTAGATGTTCCCCCCTTTTTTATATATATATATATATGTGTATATATGTGTGTATGTATGTATGTATATATATAAAAAAAATTGATGTCACAAAGATAGATATTTAATGAAATCTTTTAATGATATTTTATTATATTTATTCTTAGTATATTTATTTAATTATTATTATCATTATAATTGTGGAGTTTATTATATTTGGAAAATAACAAGGTTATAATAATGGTTTTAATATTATTTTAATATATTGTTTATTGATAATATATTATAATATATGTTTTATTTAATTTAATAATGTTTAGTGAATTTTATATTCTTGTAATCACTAATTTAATACTCTGATGTGAGCTTTGATTATCAGGGTCTCTAAGGGTTAAAATTTCAATGATCAAGTAGCGGCACACCCAAAAGGTCCACCTTTTTAATCTATATAAGAAGTTTTATACTGCTCCTATTATACCTGATGAAAGCAATTCTGCTGAAACGCGTTGTAATAATAGGAGTGCCTAATTAATAAAGTTCAAATAACTAATACCAGCAAATATCCTCATTGCGCTATATTAGACCGAAAGAACTATCCATATACCCCCTCCCTATTGGGAATCGGTAATAGCTGCAAAGGACCTGCTGACATATCAAAAAATCCAGCTGGCTAGCTGGAGGATTGAGGAACAAAAACCTGAATTCCATGGTGCCGGTGGAAATCAGTAGCCGACAACGATACCCCAAATCTGGACTCTTGAAGCCTGGACACAGAATCTGTTCGGAGGAACTCCAGACTGATAAGCTTACACTGAAGTTGTGCGGGGGCGCACAACCAACAAAGGTGAGCAATTCTAATATTATAAACGCTAAAAGGATTCCACGGGTGCTTCTCATAGTGCGCTTGTTTTATTATCTATTTAAATGTTGATGATTATGGCTTACAGCCAATGAAAACCCACAAATCATCTCAGAAAATTAGAATATTATATAAGACCAACTGAAGAAATTATTTTAAACTCAGAAATGTTGGCGCCTACTGAAAATCTGTACAGTAAATGCACTCAATACTTGGTCGGGGATCCTTTTGCATGACTTACTGCATCAATGCGGCGTGGCATGGAGGTGATCAGCCTGTGGCCAGGTTGCTTTGATAGCAGCCTTCAGCTCTTCTGAATTGTTGGGTCTGGTGTCTCATCTTCCTGTTGACAATATCCCATAGATTCTCTATGCTCTTTAGGTCAGGCGAGTTTGCTGGCCAGTCAAGCACAGTGATACTGTGGTTATTAACCCCTTCACGACCTTGGACGGAAAGATCCGTCATGGTGCCCTGGTACTTAAAGACCCATGACGGATCTATCCGTCATTGTGAAATAGCGGCACCGGAGCCCCGGTGACTGCGATCGGTTCACAGAAACTGCAGATTTGGGAAGGAGAGGACCTGTACCTGACCTTAGAGGTGGTGCCTCCTCCCTGGACCTACGGAGGCTGTGATTGGCTGAGCGGCGTTGGTCAGCCAATCACAGCCACTGTAATATTTCAGATATTGAAAGTGGTTGAAACATTGAAATCCAGCCATGGTCAGTGCAGCTGTAGCACTGGCCATTGGCTGGAGCTGGGGGACCTCAGCTGGATCACCCTCCCCCTGCTCCAGCAGCTCTGATTGGAGAGACCGGCCTTGTGACTGATCTCCAATCACCGTGGACCTGTTGCCGGTGACCGCCTCCTCACCTTCACTTGTCGGTCCTGAGCATGCCAGTACAGTGAGTGTGTCCAGTGCAATGGCAGGGCGACAAGCTCCGGTCCCATGCTGTTATGTGACCGGAGCATGGGACCCGGAGGTTTCCGCGCTGCCATTGTACTGTATCAAACCAACGAAAAGCCTCCCGATCCACTGCCGCCCTCCTCAATTTGCCACCGCTCTCCCCGATCTGCTGCCCGCACCCCCACCTCTCACCCCCGTGATAGGATGCCTGCCCCCTCCCCCTCGTGATCGGCTGCCCGTCCCCTCCCCCTCGTGATCAACTGCCTGCCCCCTCACCTCCGTAATGTGCTGCCCGCCCCCTCACCCCGTGATCAGCTGCCCGCCCCCTTCCCCTCACCCCCCGTGATGTGCTCCCCGCTGCCCCCCACCTGTCACCCCCGTGATGTGCTCCCCCCCACCTGTCACCCCCGTGATGTGTGCTCCCTCACCTGTCACCCCCGTGATGTGTGCTCCCTCACCTGTCACCCCCGTGATGTGTGCTCCCTCACCTGTCACCCCCGTGATGTGTGCTCCCTCACCTGTCACCCCCGTGATGTGTGCTCCCTCATGGCGACCTATAGCCATGGACTACCACCATACAGGATCTGCTGCTGTCTCCCTAAGCCTCACCGGGATCCGTAGAAGTGTTCCAGAGTTATAACCTCATAAAGTGACACTGGTCAAAATTGCAAAAAGTGGCCTGGTCTTTAGGGTCAAAATAGGCTGGGGGCTGAAGGGGTTAAACCAGATATTTGTACTTTTGGCAGTGTGGACAGGTGCCAAGTCCTGCTGAAAAAGCTTGTCGGCAGAGGGAAGCATGATGTGCTCTAAAATTTCCTGGTAGATGGCTGCGCTGACTTTTGTCTTGGTGAAACACAGTGGACCTGGACCTACACCAGCAGATGACATGGCTCCCCAAACCATCACTGATTGTGGAAACTTCACACTAGACCTCAAATAGATTGGATTGTGGCCTCTCCTTTCTTCCTCCAGACTCTGGCACCTTGATTTTCACATGAAATGCAAAATTTACTTTCATATGAAAACAACACCTTGGACCACTGAGCAACAGTCCAGTTTTTTCTCCTTGGCCTAGGTAAGACACTTCTGGCGTTGTCTACTGGTCATGAGTGGCTTGACACAAGTTATAGCCCATGTCCTGGATATGTCTGTGTGTGGTGGCTCTTGAAGCACTGACTCCACCAACAGTCCACTCCTTGTGAATCTCCCCCAAATTTTTGAATAGTATTTTCTTAACAATCCTATCAATTCTGTGGTTATCCAGGTTGCTTGTGCACTTTTCTCTCCCACACTTTTTCCTTCCACTCAACTTTCCATTAATATGCTTGGATACAGCACTCTATGAACAGCCAGCTTCTTTAGGTGTGACCTTTTGTGGCTTACCCTCCAAGTCAGCAGTCTTCCCCATGATTGTGTAGCCTACTGAACCAGACTAAGAGATCACTTTAAATGCTTCGTAAACCTTTTCAGGTGTTTTGTGGTAATTATTCTAATTTTCTGAGATACATATGCTTGGGTTTTCATTGGCTTTAAGCCATAATAATCAACTGTAACAGAAATAAAGACTTGAAATAGATCACTCTGTTTGTAATGACTCTATATAACAAATACATTTCCCTTTTTGTATTGACTTACTGAAATAAATTAACTTTTTGATGATATTCTAATTTATTGAGATGCACCTGTATGTCCCCCATCCCGGGCCCCTTCCTGGTATATATGTTCCCTATTCTAGGCCCATTCTGGTATATATGTCCCCATTCTTCTATGTATTTCATCATCCGGTGTATATGTTTCCTGTCCTGCAATAAAATGAAAAAAAAAAAGAAAGAAAAACAACCTATATTAAACTAAATCATGGTTCTGACTTTAGTTTATATATGAAAATCCTGGTGATTGGAACTCTTTAATTATATTGGCGTGCTGTGCATGCCGATATAGTTAACAGTATGTAGCTCCGGGTGGGCCCCTGTGATCGTGGGGCCTGGGGTGACCGCACCCTCTGTCCTCCCGGTAGCTTCACTACTGCCCAGGAGGGAAGGGGAACACCAAGGAGCAGCTCCATCGTTACAGTGTCTTACAGGTAGTGTGGAGTGGGAAGAAGCACTAGGGATCTCATCTTTAGAGTTTATGAGGGTGTGACCAAGAGAATCTCATCCCCAAAGTACCCTTTTAAGCGTCTTGGAAAGCTGAGTGACATGTTTTGGCCATACTAGTTGTTATTCAGGTTTGTCAAAAAAACAGTAAGCAGTTTTTTCTTTTCATCTATTTTGTTTAAATTGGAAATTTAGTAGGTGCACGTGCAAAGTAATCAATATTAGTGTATATATATGAATGACGCCAAGAACCAAAGCATACTGTACATTTTTAGCATATGATAAAGGAACAAAGCCACAGCGAGATCCAATTAATTGAGGACATACCGCTTGCTTGCTAACCCACTTTCCAGATGATCTGTTTGTGCCATTATATAATGAGCACTTTCTCTGCTTAGGTTAGCATCATCAGGTGAGCTCTCCCAGTGGGCATCATGCCTGCTAAAATACATCCATATATTTACGAGGCAGCTGTAAAGAACCTTGGCCACTGAGTGCCCTAATTGGCATTTTACTGCTGTTCAGCACTGCTCCATTTCGGTACAGGCTTCACAACAAAGCAGATATGTGCAACGCATTTGTAATATTAGAGTGAACAATTGAATGGCGCTTGCTATGACACTGACCTAATTTAGGGCACCTGATGCCAGCTTTATGCACCTGAGAAACGTTCACATTTTATGATTACTTAGTTATTGGGCACATCAGACAGAGCAATTGTTTGTAAATGGTTACTAATAAACTGGCATCACCTCTAGGGACAGTTTCCTACTAGCTAGTTGTATTTTTTTTTTTCCATGGTAGGAACATTTAGCAATTTTAAATATTGAAAAGCAAAACTAGAGGGAAAATAATCTCAAGCTCTATTTTTTTTATGGGAGCATTTTTAGCAAGGTTGCAACCAGCTAAAAAATTCCAACTAAAGGAGCCTTTTTTTTCTTTGCAAGTAACTTTAAAGTGAATATGTCAGGTCCAATGTGCACCTAGAACCTCGAGCAGTTCTGGGTGCATATTTCTAATTCCTGCCTAACTCACATTATCTAGCATCGTAGCATACATAAAGAGATCTTTAGAAAAAGTATTTCTAAAGATCCTTTATGATATGCTAATGAGCGAGCGCAGGGACTAGTCGCAAGCGTGTTAGCTCCCCTGACTAGTCCGTCCTCATAGTATGTTAGCACGCCCACAGGGGCAAGCTAACATGTTATTCAATGCCCATTGTCCAGCGTCATCACCGGTGAGGCACATACCTGTGTCTTTTGTCACCGCCTCAGACGCCGGGTTTAGGGTCAGTAAGCATGATCAGAAGTCACCGTACACTAGGGTCATGTGCACTATGAAGCTGGGTATACGCATCCTGGCTTCAGAGAGGTCTAGTGCGCATGACCTGAAGTTCTAGGGACTTCTGATCATGCTCACGGGACCTAAACCCAGCGTCATCGGCAATGACAACGGACACAGGTACGTGTGTCACTGCAAATGATGCTGGGCATTGAATAGCTTGCTAACCTGCTAAGAGGGCGGACTAGACTGCGGACCGAACGCCCTTGCGACTAGTCCTTGCTTTCAGTAGAATATCATAAAGGATCTTTAGAAATACTTTTTCTAAAGATCTCTTTATCTAAGCTAATATACACCCACAACTACTTGTGGTTCTGTGTGCATATTACACCTGACAGGTTCCCTTTAAAGTTGAACTGTAGTATAAGTAATGCTGCAACTTTACTGCAAACTGATGGATAGACTCTCCCAACCACCCCAGCCCAAGCTGAAGAGATAGGAGGAATCTGGAAAAAATAGCCCAATAATTAGTTTGTCCAAATTGATTTGTGGGATGCAGTCCAGAACCTGGGTCAGAATCCCTGGTCACTTAGGAGCTCTGAGACTCAATCATCTCTTCAGGCATATGCAGCACAGATTACGTCACACCATAATGATGATGTAGCCAAGATGGCTACTCAAAAAAGGGAGCTGCACATGCAAAGAGATAGGAAGTGGCTCTCACAGCTCCCACCCAGCAGCCAGAGATTACTCGCCTGGTCTGGAAATATGATTCTGCAGGGTAATAGAATTCCGCAATGCCAAACTTGCATAGATTTTTTATTTTTACGTGGTGCAGAAAAATTCAAAAGTTTTTAGAAAGAAAAATAAAATAGTTTGTGTTGTCATTTTTTGAGACTTGTAACATTTTTATTTTTTTGGTAATAGAGATGGTATTTTTTAAGAGGAATTTGTCTAGTCTCGAAGACCAACTACTCTAAGGTGGCTCTGACCATAAGCAGCCAGCTGTGAAAAATTTGAATTAAAAATCCCATTGTTCTTTATAATAGGTAGGATTTTTAATAAGTAGTAAACTGCAATGTTGCTTTATTTTACAAGCAAATTTCTGAACATGAGACAATGCCTTTACAGGTAATCCTTCAGTAAGGTTAACCCACCCAAACCAAGTATAAAGGCATGCATATCTTTGAAATTGTTGGAGGGTAGTAGCAGCCAGTGCTGGAGCTCACCATCAACGACTCTATTTAAATGATGCTGCCATAAGTTGACAGCAGCATTTAAATTGTTGAATTTTCAGGACTAGTGTGTGTAAGAGACACAGATGTCAGCTTGTGTCTGTCCATGTCCAGAAGCTTTCTGGTGACTCGTTGCTTCTTGCGGACATACGCATTACACCTTGATGGTTGCTGGCTGCGCTGTAGACTCGTGTGGCTCCGGACATAAGCATTGCACCTTAATGGCTGCTGGCTAGGCTGTAGATGTGCATGGCTTGAGACATACACCATGCATCTTGATGGCTGCTAGCTGGTCTGGAGACGTGTGTGGCTTCAGACATACGCAGTGCACCTTGTTGCCTGGGCTGTAGATGTGCATGGCTCTGGACATATCCAGTGCACCTTCATGGCTGCTGACGTGCGTGGCTCCGGACATACACAGTACAGTGCACCTTGATGGCTGCTAGCTGGGATGCAGATGCACCTTGATGGCTGCTAGCTGGGATGCAGTGCACCTTGTTGCCTGGGCTGTAGATTTGCATGGCTCTGGACATATCCAGTGCACCTTGATGGCTGCTGACGTGCTTGGCTCTGGACATACACAGTACACCTTCATGGCTGCTAGCTGGGATGCAGATATGCGTGGATCCGAACATACGCAGTGCACCTTAATGGCTGCTGACTGGGCAGCAAATGTATGCTGCCAGGTGCCCATGTGCCATTGCTAATGCACTGCATTGGCTTATTTACAGCCACATGACAGGAGTGCTATACATTTAAGGGGCTAGAGAGTTGTTCGTTTCTCTACCACCCCTGAGGAAGCGATTTGCAATACCGGAAACGTCCTTTGGTGCAGCATGGTCTATAGAACTCTGCATGTTGCACCCTATTATAGCTAAGACTATTCATATTGTGTATGTGTCAAATGGGTATATATACTATTAATACATACTTTATGGATGTTATAATAATACCGTAATAAATAGGAATTTTTATTTATATAACGACAACATATTCCGCAGCATTTTACCCTGAGGATCTAGTGTCATTATGCTTTACAATTATAATTCTGTTACAATGTTATTTGCACCTACATTGCCATCTATGATCTGGTTTTGTCATCTTGTATGTTGTGGCATTAAAGCCATCCTCTTTATAGAATATATATTATGTAATATTTTTTAGATAAAAACTGCCATTGACTTTGATTGTTTAGTATAGATGTCGGCTATTTAGCATAGCCAGAATCTACTGGCTAAGATTAAGGACCAAGCGTTTTTTGTGGGGGGTGGGGTTTCATTGTCTTTCAAAAGCCATTTTTTATTTTCTATCATTTCACAGATTGTTATATATAAAATGAGTTTTTTATTATTGAGGTACATAACTGAATAATTGTTATTAACTATTTGGGGGGTAAATTGGAATAAACTGCACTGATTACTTTGGTTTTCCTGTGTCCTGAACAATTTCGTGATAGTATCTAATTAATCACAGATATATAGCAACATGTCATAGTTACAAAAAAAAAAAAGTTTGTTTCTGCAGTCAGGATCAAAAACAACTTAAAAATGACCTCCTCTCTGTTTACTTTATTTTTATCAGGATTGGTAAAGGATTTCAAGGAGTCATGAAGAGGTGGGGATATAAAGGCCAGCCAGCATCTCATGGACAGACTAAAACACATCGCAGGCCAGGAGCTATTGCTGCTGGGGTAAGTCAGTGGATGCTGTGGAGGGAGGATGGTGTTTTATTTCAGCACATACTAAAGCAGGGGTGGGCAATTAATTTTCCCATGGGGCCGCATGAGAAATTGGGATGGTTTTAGAGGGCCGGACTAATATAATTAACTCGGTTCTACATATATATATATATATATATAATATATATACACACAAACACACATATATACTGTGCGTGTATAATATATATACGCATACACACAATGTATACATACACACACAATCCCCATATACTACATCACTACACCCGCCACATACTATACCTGTAATATACATCAGTATACACTACACCTCTATATACTATACCACTATATATTACATCACTACACCCCTATATACACCTGTAATATACTACACCCCTATATACACCTGTAATATGCTACATCACTATATACTACACCTGTAATAAACTGCAGCACATCACTATATACTACACCTGTGATAACCTACATCACTACACCCCTATATACTACACTTGTATTATACTACATCACTACACCCCTATATACTACACTTGTATTATACTACATCACTACACCCCTATATACTACACTTGTATTATACTACATCACTACACCCCTATATACTACACTTGTATTATACTACACTCCTATATACTACACCTGTATTATACTACACCACTACACCTGTAATATACTACACCACTACACCCCATATACACCTGTAATATACTACACCACTACACCCTTATATACACCTGTAATATACTACACCACTACACCCCTATATACACCTGTATTATACTACACCCCTATATACACCTGTATAATACAGGTGTATATAGGGGTGTAGTGGTGTAGTATAATACAGGTGTATATAGGGGTGTAGTATAATACAGGTGTATATAGGGGTGTAGTATAATACAGGTGTATATAGGGGTGTAGTGGTGTAGTATAATACAGGCGTATATAGGGGTGTAGTATAATACAGGTGTATATAGGGGTGTAGTATATTACAGGTGTATATAGGGGTGTAGTGGTGTAGTATAATACAGGTGTATATATGGGTGTAGTATTATACTACACTCCTATATACACCTGTATTATACTACACCACTACACACCTATAAAAGTACAGCACTACACCCCCCCATATACCACACCTGTAAAACTACATTCCCATATACTAAACCACTACACCCCAAATATTTGTCAAAAGTTACCCCTCTCCCCCAGCCCCCCGCCTGCCCGCCCCCATTGTCCCCGCAGGTTACTAGTAACCACTCACCTCTCTTCTTATCGTTCCCGTCCTCAGACACCTCCGTACGAGCCCCCCGCTGAGCTGCTTCTCCTTCACATGGCCAGGCTGCGCCGACGCTGTATTCCTAGGAGCCCCCGCCGCTGCCTCTCTCCATACGGCCCCCGCCTCTGCAGCTTCTCCTGCCAGGCGGGAACTTTTCAAATGACACACGCGCGCCGTACTGACGATATCAGGGCGCGCGTGTGTCACAGAGAAAAGTGTTGGGCAAGGAACAGAGGAGAGATTCCTGCGTTCCGCTGCCTACACTGTGCGGAGCTTCAGGATCTGTCCTCTGTTTCCTGCCCGACACGCAGCGTGTGATGAGGGTCAGGGCCGGCTCCAGGTTTTTGTGGGCCCCGGGCGGAAGAGTCCCAGTGGGCCCCATCAACACGCAGACACACATACGTACACATACATATTTAAAGACAAACTCACAAAAATACATATAGAACGGACACATCTATACAGCCATATAAACATTATACATGCCTACAGACACACAGCTCTGTTGCATACATACAGACACACATGGCTCTGCTACAGACACACATGGCTCTGCTACAGACACACATAGCTCTGCTACATACACACATAGCTCTGCTACATACATACACACATAGCTCTGCTACATACATACACACATAGCTCTTCTACATACATAGCTCTGCTACATACATACACACATAGCTCTGCTACATACATAGCTCTTCTACATACATACACACAAAGCTCTGCTACATACATAGCTCTGCTACATACATACACATAGCTCTGCTACATACAGACACACATAGCTCTGCTACATACATAGCTCTGCTACATACAGACACACATAGCTCTGCTACATACAGACACACATAGCTTTGCTACATACATACACACATAGCTCTGCTACATACAGACACACATAGCACTGCTACATACAGACACACTTAGCTCTGCTACATACAGACACACATAGCTTTGCTACATACATACACACATAGCTCTGCTACATACAGACACACATAGCACTGCTACATACAGACACACATAGCGCTGCTACATACAGACACACATAGCTCTGCTACATACATAGCTCTGCTACATACAGACACACATAGCTCTGCTACATACAGACACACAGAGCTCTGCTACATACATACACACATAGCTCTGCTACATACATAGACACACATAGCTCTGCTACATACAGACACACATAGCTCTGCTACATACAGACACACATAGCTCTGCTACATACAGACACACATAGCTCTGCTACATACATACACACATAGCTCTGCTACATACATACACACATAGCACTGCTACATACACACATAGCTCTGCTACATACAGACACACATAGCTCTGCTACATACAGACACACATAGCTCTGCTACATATATACATACATACACATTGCTCTGCTACATACACACATAGCTCTGCTACATACATACACACATAGCTCTGCTACATACAGACACACATAGCTCTGCTACATATATACATACATACACATTGCTCTGCTACATACACACATAGCTCTGCTACATACATACACACATAGCTCTGCTACATATATACATACATACACACATAGCTCTGCTACATATATACATACAACAGAAAGTAAAAGAGAAGGGTGTTCAAATTGCCGCGCCAACAGATCACTCGTTCAGATGATGGAGACCAATGTCACTTTATTTTCATATGGGTCTACGCGTTTCAGGAGCACCTGCTCCCTTCCTCAGGACCGTCAGGATAAAACCAACATCAAATCTGTCACACTTCTGGCACGGCACGGCATACGGCACGGGGGGGGGGGGTTTGCAGGGAATACACCTAGGGGGGAGAAGAGCCCATACAGCTCACCAGGGCCCATAAATCGGGGGCTGGGGAGGGCACATACCACTCAGGTCACGGTGGAGAGGGGGCCCACACAGAGCCGGAAAGAAGCACTGTGCTGGGGGTCGCTGGCTGGCACTGCAACTCTCATCTGTGGGATGAGCAGGACGCCGGCCGGTAGCTCCGCCCACAGATTAAGTTCAACCAGGAAGTCTTTGCTCCTTAAAGGGACGGCGCCGCAGATTCCTGCCGAGGACTGCGGTCCCCGGAACTCGGCCCGGGGGCAGCAGAACTAAAGCTGGTGTCACACACAGCGACAACGACAACGACGTCGCTGCTACGTCACCATTTTCTGTGACGTTGCAGCGACGTCCCATCGCTGTCGCTGTGTGTGACATCCAGCAACGACCTGGCCCCTGCTGTGAGGTCGCCGGTCGTTGCTGAATGTCCAGCTTCATTTTTTGGTCGTCACTCTCCCGCTGTGACACACACATCGCTGTGTGTGACAGCGAGAGAGCGACGAAATGAAGCGAGCAGGAGCCGGCACTGGCAGCTGCGGTAAGCTGTAACCAGCGTAAACATCGGGTAACCAAGGGAAGACCTTTCCCTGGTTACCCGATGTTGACGCTGGTTACCAGCCTCCGCTCTTGCTGCCAGTGCCGGCTCCTGCACTGCGCACATGTGGCTGCAGTACACATCGGGTAATTAACCCGATGTGTACTGTAGCAAGGAGAGCAAGGAGCCAGCGCTAAGCAGTGCGCGCGGCTCCCTGCTCTCTGAACTGTGACATGTAGCTGCAGCACACATCGGGTTAATTAACCCGATGTGTACTGTAGGAGAGCAAGGAGCCAGCGCTAAGCGCGGCTCCCTGCTCTCTGAACATGTAGCACAGCGACGTTATGATCGCTGCTTCTGCTGTGTTTGACAGCTAAGCAGCGATCATAACAGCGACTTACAAGGTCGCTGTTACGTCACCGAAAATGGTGACGTAACAGCGACGTCGTTGTCGCTGTCGTTTAGTGTGAACCCAGCTTAAGGCGAGTGGGCCCCGGCCAAGGGGCACCAGAACTGACGAGGCCGAGTGAGCCCCCCCCCGGGTACTGATGAGGGCAATCTGACCACGCGCCTCCCGGAGCCTGGAGCTCCGGACAACAGGTCAGATTGCTCTCATCAGTGACCGGCCAGCAAGGACGCCCTGAGCCAGGCGGGCCGGTCACATAGAGTAGGCGGGCCGGATGTGGCCCGCGGGCCGCCCCTTGCCCAGGTCTGTACTAAAGCATGCTAGTCATTTCCCTATTTTTAAAATAAGTTGTCATATGTGTGTACAGGAGAAATAATACCTTTGGCCATTTATATGCCGATTTCCTGCATTTTTTTTTTTTACCAAATTTACCCACCACACCCTTTATCTGTTATTTTTACTTTTTTCTTTTGAAAAAGCACAAAGAAATGGGCAACCTTGAGGGCCATAAATGTAGTGGTCAACTAAAGAAACTTGGTGCAGGAGATGAAAGACACATCATCCTTACTGCTCTTCAAAAGAAGATGGTGTCCAGCAGTGCCATCAACTAACAACTGGCAACAACCAGAGGGAGACAACTACACTCAGAGAAATCTGTCCAGAACTGGTCTTTATAGAAGAGTTGAGGCTAAAAACCCGTACCTTCTAAAGCAGGGGTGGGGAACCTTTTTTCTGCCGGGGCCCATTTGGAAATTTTTACCAATCTTCGGGGGCTGCACAAAATTATCAACTTGAAAATTACCCTAATATAGTTGGTCAAACAATTAACTCACTGTGGCGGCTGGAGCTTGTACTCTTTGGTGCAGCTGTAATATTAGGCGATATTGATCTTTTTGCTTTTCACAACTGCTTTTCCACGTTTGAGTTGGCTGGGACTGCTGTATATACATCACAGGGGAGGGTTGGGAGGAATATAGATCACTGGGGAGGCTGGGGGCATAGACATCATTGGGGGATACATACATCATTGATGGGGAGCACAAACATAGCTGGGGGGGCATAAACATTGCTGGGGAGGGCTGGGAGGAATATACATCACTAGGGAAGCAGCAGGGCATAGACGTCACTGGGGGTACATACATCACTGGGCGGCACAGACTTCACTGGGGGTATATACACATCACTGGGTTACACAGACATAGCTGGGGGGCATAAACATTGCTGGGGTTATATAAATAGCCGGGGGCAAACAGCCCTGGGGGATGCCGGAGGGACACAGAGAGCCCTGGGGGAACAGAGAATGATGGGAGAGGCTGGAGGCACAGACAAATCAGGGGGACGCTGGGGACACAGATGGCACAGAGAAGAATGGGAGAGGCTGAAGGCACAGACAGAACTGGGAGAGGCTCGGGGCACAGAGATCACTGGGGAAACTGGGGGGCCACAGATCACTGGGGAGACTGGGGGGGCCACAGATCACTGGGGAGACTGGGGGGGGCACAGATCACTGGGGAGACTAGGGGGGCACAGATCACTGGGGAGACGGGGGCACAGATCACTAGGGGTGCATAGATCACTAGGGGGACTGGGGGGGGCACAGAACACTGGGGGGGCACAGATCACCGGGGAGACTGGGGGGCACAGGTCACTGGAGAGACTGGGGGGAGGCACAGAACACATTGGGGGGCACAGATCACTGGGGAGACTGGGGGGGGCACAGATCACTGGGGAGACTTGGGGGCACAGATCACTGGGGAGACTGGAGGGAGGCACAGAACACTGGGGGGGGCACAGATCAATGGGGAGACTGGGGGGGCACAGAACACTGGGGGAGGCACAGAACACTGGGGAGAAAGAGGGGCACAGAGCACTGGAGGTACAGAGCGCTGGGGGCACAGACAGACTCTCATGAGCTTGGAGGTAGTTAGAGAACTGGGGGAGGCTGGGATCACAGAGCGCTGGAGGTGGTTGCGGGCACGGAGGGCTCTGCCGCCAGGCACAGAGAGGAGCAGCCGCCGCCGCCGGGCACAGAGAGGAGCAGCCGCCGCCGGGCACAGAGAGGAGCAGCCGCCTTCGCCGCTGGGCACAGGGAGCCGCCGGGCACGGAGCCGCCGCCGCAACCGCTGGGCACAGAGAGCCGCCGGGCACAGAGAGGAGCAGCCGCCGCCGGGAACAGGGAGCCGCCGCCGCAACCGCCGGGCTCAGGGAGCCACCGGGCACAGAGAGGAGCAGCCGCCGGGCACAGGTAGCCACCGGGCATGGAGCCGCCGGGCACAGGGAGCCACCGCCGGTCACAGGGAGCCGCCGCCGCCGCAACCGCCGGGCACAGGGAGCTGCAACCGCCGGGCACAGGGAGCCGCCGCCGGGCACAGGGAGCCGCCGCCGCAACCGCCGGGCATAGGGAGCTGACGCCGCAACCGCCGGGCACAAGGAGCTGCAACCGCCGGGCACAGGGAGCCGCCGCCGCAACCGCCGGGCACAGGCAGCCGCCGCTGGGCACAGGGAGCCACTTTCGCTGGGCACAGAGCGCTGCCGGCACAGTAAGACCTGGGGGATGATTGGCAGTCAATCCTCTCCTTTTGATTTTAGCGCCCCTCACGCCGACCCCACCTACAAAGTACGTCCTCACGTAGGCAGTGCCAGCGTGGGGACGTAGTCTTTCAGGTATAGGAAATGCAGCGTTCAGCATTGAACGCGCTGTGTGGGGTTTTAAAGGGACAGCAGCCAGTAAGATGCGGCTGCCGCCCCAGCACTACAGTTCCCGGGAATCAGCCCGGGGGCCGCAGAAAAAGTCGTCGCGGGCCGCATACAGCCCGCGGGCCGGAGGTTCCCCACCCCTGTTCTAAAGGAAACCAGACCATGCAACTCAACTATTCACATAAACATTAAAACTGAGGTGCAGTAAGGTGCCCAGGACTGAGAAGTCAAAATGTGAAACATTTGGTGGCAACAAAAGACAGTTTGATTGCCAATAGGTTGAAGAGCTGGTACAATAATGATTGTCTGCAGACCGCAGTGAAGCATGGTATAGGTTCCTTGCAAGTTTGGGACAGCATTTCAGCAAATTGAGTTGAGATGGGAATCTGGTCAGGATTAGTGGTGTCCTCTATGTTGAGAAATACAGACAGATACTTATCCATCACATGCAATATCATCAGGGCGGCATCTGACTGGCTCCAAATTTATTCTGCCAACAATAGAAATCAGCTAAAAACATATACATTGCTTTGCGAAAGTATTCGGCCGCCTCGAATTTTTCAACCTTTTCCCACATTTCAGGCTTCAAACATAAAGATAAAAATGTTAATGTTATGGTGAAGAATCAACAAGTGGGACACAATTGTGAAGTTGAACAAAATTTATTGCTTATTTTAAACCTTTTTAACCCCTTCAGCCCCCAGGCATTTTGCGTTTTTCCGGGGGGTTTTTTTCCTCTCTTCCGAGAGCCGTAACTTTTTTATTTTTCGTCAATCTTGCCATATGAGGGCTTGTTTTTTGCAGGACGAGTTGTAGATTTAAATGAAACCATAAGTTTTACCATATAGTGTACTGGAAAACGGCAAAAAAAATTCCAAGTGCAGAATAATTGCAAAAATAGTGTGATCGCACAATAGTTTTTGGGATATTTTATTCACTGTGTTCACTCTATGGTAAAACTGATGTGTCAGTGTGATGTCTCAGGTCGGTGCGAGTTTGTAGACACCAAACATGAATAGGTTTACTTGTATCTAAGTGGTTAAAACAAATTCACAAGCCTGTCCAAAAAAGGTGGCGCACGGTTTGCGCCATTTTCCGAATCGTTTAGCGTTCTCATTTTTCTGGATCTATGTCTCAGTGACGGCTTATTTTTTGCGTCTCGAGCTGACATTTTTAATGGTACCAATTTTGCGCAGATGCTACATTTTGATCGCCTGTTATTGCATTTTGCGCCAAATTTGCGGCGACCAAAAAACGTAATTTTGCCATTTGGAGTTGTTTTGCCGCTACGCCGTTTACCAATCAGATTAATTGATTTTATATTTTGATAGATCGGGCATTTCTGAAAGCGGTGATACCAAATATGTGTATATTTTTTTATTTTTTTAACCCTTTTTAATTTTCAATGGGGTAAAAGGGGGATCATTTGAACTTTTAGGTTTTTTATTTTTTTTAATTTTTAAAACTTTTTTTTAACTTTTTTTTATTTTTTTAGTCCTTCTAGGGAGCTACAGCGATCAGCAATCTGATCGCTCTACCATATCTCCAAATCACCTTGGTGAGGGACCGCCGCTCTGGCCTGCCGGACCCCCTCTGGGGCGATGTGGGCTGTAGGCTCCCCGGCCGGCGATCTCCATGAGTCCGCCGGCCGCCTCCTGTATGCGCGCTGTCCTGTGCGGCCCAAAGTGTTGCCGGGGCGGGACATCCGGGTCACGCGCTACCCCGGGGGAGCACTTCCGGCTGGCGAGGACAGCATGCTGGACTTGCTATCGCTAACGGCAGCCTGTCCTGGACCCGGTGCGGGAGGCGGGGAACAATTCCCTATCACAGGGGGGCAAGCATTTTCACATGAAAGGCTGCCCTGAAGGTATCTGAACCACGGTAAGGTTACTGATACTACTGTGCGGTCATGTCTTCCCCTGCATCTGCAGAGCCCAGTGTTCCCCCCCGCCGCAGTAAGTCAACTGAAGGATCCTTATACTGTGTTTTTTCCTAGGAGGACAAACCTGCCCCTAGGAAGTCTGAAAAAATTAAAAAATGCCCAGTCTGTGCAAAGAAACTCCCTATGATTTGGGATAAAAAGCTCTGACAGCAGTGCATGGACTAAATTGCTAGGGCCGAATAGCCTTCCCTGGTAGATGAGTTACGTTCCTTGGTGAAGCAGGAGATACAAGCCTCACTAGCCTCCATCCCTACTGCTGGTCCTTCCTCCCCTAAGAAGAGGAAGCTCCAAACAGCCCCGTCAGATCCTGAGGAGGCCCTCGATTCAGCTTCTGATGGACCTCATGAGACCTTGTCCTCCGGGAAGACTGAGCGATCATTCCTATTCTCCTCTGATGATTTAGGAGATTCCATTGGGGCAGTTTGGAGCACTATGGGCTTGAAAGAAGAGCAAGTCCTTCCTTCGGTCCAGGACAAAATGTTTGCTGGCCTGAAATCGACAAAACAAGTCAGGTTTCCAGTCCATGCCAACATCTTGAGTCTTATTTCTCAGGAATGGCAATCTCCTGAGAAACAATTCAGGAGCGACTTCAGACGCAGGTTTTCCCTAAAGAACAATGAGATGTACTGGGGAGGTCCCAAGGATGGATGTGCAGGTAGCACGTGTGGCTAAGAAGATGGCGCTCTTCTTTGAGGATATTTCCCAACTTAGGGACCAGATGGATCGCAAAACCGAGAGCCTTATGAAAAAATCCTGGGAGGTGTCCTCTTCCACCATTCAGGCAAATATGTCCTCCACTTGTGTCTCCAGGTCCCTACTCAAGTGGCTTGACCAGTTGGAAGCACATATTTCACAGGGTACCCCTAGGCATTATCTACTGGATTCCCTTCCCGTGTTCAGGAAGGCTACCAGTTTTATGGCAGATACGTCTGTAGAGTCAGTCCACCTGGCGGCCAGACAGGCATTATGGCTGAAAGTGTGGAGTGGGGAAACCACTTCCAAATTGAGACTCTGCTCTCTTCCCTTTAAAGGGGACTTGGTGTTTGGCCCAGCTCTGGATGACATTCTGGATAAGGCAACTAATTGGAAGGCCCTTCCGGAGCAAAAAAAACCACTAAAACTCCAGGAAATGGCCCTTTCGTCCATCGGTGCCTCAGACCTCCCAGCCCAAGGGGAAAGGGAAGTCGGGTCGGTGGAGCTACCCAAAGGGTAGAGGGAAGAATTCCAGCAGCATGACAAACAATGACTCGTTTCTGGTGGGGGGGGGCTCTCTGACTTTCTTCCCCAATTGCAGACCATCATCATCTGCCAGTGGGTGCTAAGTCATATCAGAGGGTCTCCTAATAGAATTCATCTCCCCCCCTCCACCAGGCCTCCGAGTCACTGCGCTTTCCTCACAGGGTTCCCAGGATCTCCTGTACTCAAAGTTACAGGAGTTAATACATTCAAAGGTCATTTCCCAGGTATTACGCTCGCCGCAGTGTGGTGAGCGTGGA
The DNA here is from genome assembly GCF_048569485.1 of Anomaloglossus baeobatrachus. NCBI lineage: Eukaryota > Metazoa > Chordata > Amphibia > Anura > Aromobatidae > Anomaloglossus > Anomaloglossus baeobatrachus. The sequence goes on from NC_134358.1 coordinate 433,136,817, forward strand.
CGTGTGAACCCACTAGACTGCAACGGAGCTGCGGTAGCTTACCATAAGCAGGACCCGGAAGAGCGTAGATGGTGAGTAATTGACAAGGTTTATTGATAATCCTTAAACAGGACAGGAGTGTGAGAGTGACCGGGAGAGACTCTACCAGACCATGCACTGGACTCCCCTGGAGGAGCAATCGGGGGCGAACCCCTATACAGGGACTGTCTGGTCCAGCCCCAGGGAGCCGAAGCGCACAATCTCCGAGACAGTGGTTACGACTCACCGCATCACAGGGAAAGAGCAAAGTCTCTGGTTAGTGCGCCCAGACAGTGGCACAGCACAACGTGCGAAGACACGGCAAACGTGAAGGTTCAGTGGAAGTAGCTCCTCTGGCAGTGGCAAAGCTGATACAACGAGGCTCTGTGGATGTGGAACCGTAAGTGAAGGTTGACACTAAGGAGGAAGCACAGCTTACGGGTCCTTTTAGCAACAGAGAAGCAGCGGTTATGGAGGCACAGCAAACACGACTAAATCTAAGGATAGGAACTGACACATTAGTAAGAGGCACAGGAAGGAGGTACGCAGCGCGACCCCTACACTGACAACATACCTATTGCACTGAGAACAGCTCAGTACTAAAAGGACCTGTGATGATGTCAGAAGGAGGGGAGGTGTCAGAGATCATATGATCCATAATGCATGCAAGACTCTGCAGTGTCACGAAGAGTGCAGGAGAGCAGGGAGCGTGCGTGGGCTGCGTCAGTATGCTGGAATCAGTAAGTACTGAATGGACAGAAGCTGATTCACCCCTGGTGACACTGCGGAGACGCCCCCTGGTCTCCATGGCCAGTGGGAACAAGAGTCACAGCGCTTGGGTACGGCACAAGACTGGGCATGACACCAGGTTCGAAGTCAGGAAGAAAGGGTAGGCCATTATTCCCCCCTCTTCCTGGTCAGAAAGCCATCTGGAGACGCCCGTATTATCATCACTCTGAAATGTCTCAATCAACGGGTTCCATACCGTCGTTTCAAGATAGGGCCAATAAAATTGGCGATTCCATTGATAGGGCTGCAACATCAGATGGCTACAATCGATTTGAAGGATGCCTACTTCCATGTGCCCATTCATCCGCAGCACAGGAAGTGCCTCAAATTTGCAATTCTGCACAAGGGGAGGTCGTTCACTTTCAATTCCTTCGGGATCTCCTCAAACCCAAGGGTTTTCTCACAGATCATTTCAGAAGTAGTTGCCTTCCTATGGGTTCAAGGCATCTGTCTGGTGCCATATCTGGACGACTTCCTTCTCATTGCTCCCTGTGCTCAGACCCTCAGGAGACATGTGGAGAAGTCTTTGAGCGTTCTTCAATCCTTAGGCTGGATCCTCAATCTCAAGAAGTCTCAGCTGCAACCCTCCTCCACACGACGATATTTTGGGGTGCTGTTAGACTCCGAAAGGCAGGCATCCTTTCTCCCAGAGGACCACAGGTTGACCATTCTATCCAAGATTTCGGCTCTTCATCGGCAAGCATCTCCCACCCTTTGAGCAGCTATGTCAGCTCTTGGATCAATGACGTCCTGCATTCAATCTGTGATGTCGGCCCAGGCCCACTCTCGTCTTCAGGATCATATCTTGTCACATTGGGACAGACTCCCTTCCTCCCTGAAGAAAACATTTCACCTATCAGGGAGTGTCACTTCGTCTCTCCTCTGGTAGTTGAATCCCAGCAACCTGCTTGTAGGGGTTGCATGGACCCTGACACCTCTTGTTACCCTGACCAAAGATGCGAGCCAGAGGTGGTGGGGGGCCATGGTTGCCAGCACCCCATTTGAAGATGTCTGGAGTCCTTACGTCAGCTCCCAGTCCTCCAACTACCGGGAAATGAGGGCGGTCAAGGAAGTCCTCCTGGCAGCTCAAGATCTCATCAGGGAATCTCACGTCTTAGTCTATTCCAACAATGTCAAGTGATTTTATTTTTTTTTGTTGTTTTTTTAAGTGATTCTTAAGTCATTTGTTGCTTGGGGATTTTTGCTTCAAATGAACCACTATAGCTGAAGTGAACAAAGAAACTGATTACACAGGTGTGGTTATATCCACACCCTCATTTGAATACCCAGTAAATTGCATTTTTTTTATCTATAAAATAGAAAGTTAGATGTATTTTTATTTGGATACCTGAGGAAAGCAGTTGTTTTCGCCGAAACGCGTTGTATCTGTTTTTTATTTCCGTATGTTTTAATGTTTTTTGAACAATAAATTCCAATTGGGGTTGAGAGGTTTCAAAATCATGACTACGGGGAGCGCGGTCCCTATAGAATTGATTCACTCCATGTTTTTAACAATGTCACCACGGTGGTGCATCTCCGCCATCAGGGCAGTACAAGATCCGGCGCTCTGAAGTCGGTGTCCTCCCGAATTTTCCTCTGGGCAGAGACGTTCCTGCTGTCCCTCTCTGCGGTCCACCTAAAGGTGTCCTTGAATCTTCAAGCGGACTTCCGAAGTCGTGAGGATGTTCACCCAGGAGAGTGGAGCTTTGGACCAAGCAGTGTTCTGCTCTCTGGTGGCAAGGTGGGGTACACTGGAGATTGACCTGTTTGTGTCAGATGGAAATCGAAAAGTCGCAACATTTTTCTCCCTGAATCCACGTGACAACGCAATGGCGGTGGATGCCTTCTGCCGCACCTGGTCCTTTTGTCTGGCCTATGCCTTCCCATCTGTCCCTCCTTCTGGCAAGAACCCTGCAAAAGATCAGAGAGGATGAAGTCCCAACTATCCTAGTAGCTCCTCTGTGCCCAAAGAGGAGTTGGTACAGCTTGATCATGGCTCTCAAAGTCCATGGCCCGATCCTCCTGAGTCTAGACCCCAGCTTCCTTATCCCAGGGTCTGCTATTCCACCCGGATCCTCAAAAGGTGAAGTTAGCTGCCTGGCTTCTGAGGCCCAGGGCCTTTCTGAAAAAGTTGTGGCTACTTTGCAAAAGAACCGTAAACCAGTTACTAACAGTATTTACAATGAAATCTGGATGAGATTCTCCTCCTGGTGTGGTTCTCATCCTCCAGACCCATTCTTGCCTAACATAGCGCAAATACTAGACTTCCTCCAGAATGGATTGGACTTGGGCCTTAAGCCCAGCACATTGAAGGTGCAGGTTTCGGCTCTCAGTTCCGTCTTCAATACGGATCTGGCAAGTCATCGCTGGATCCGCCGATTTATGGTGTCCACTAGTAGGATTTGTCCATGGCAGAGGGTCCTCACACCATCCTGAAACCTCTATGTGGTCCTGACTGGACTTTCTCGGTCTCCTTATGAACCTCTGTCATTCTGTAGCATATGATCTCTCTCTCTCACAAGGCTGCATTTCTTGTTGCAATTACTTCTGCTCGGAGAGTCGGGGAGCTTCAAGCCTTATCCATCCGGGAACCATACTTGACCATCAGAGATGACAGCATTGTCTTTCGGCTGGACCCTTTCTTCCTTCCCAAGGTGGTCTTGAATTTCCATCACTCCCAATCCATCGTTCTTCCTTCCTGCTCTCAGCATCTTTAAACTCCATGAGAGGAAGTATTCCATTCTCTGTATGTTCGCAGGACGGTGTTACACTATCTAGACCTGACGGCGCCTTGGCGTATTAATCACAACCTATTTTTCCAACCCTTCGGTCGGAATAAGGGCAAAAAGGTGGCTAAAAGCACTATAGCCAACTGGATCGTGTGAGTCATTAAAGAAGCCTACCTCAACCAGCATCTGTCACCACCGACTGGATTTACTGGACATTCCACCAGATCTACTTCTGTCTCCTGGGCTGAACGGGCAGGGGCTTCTCCCGAGCAGATCTGCAAGGCAGCTATCTGGTCTTCGCTACATACTTTCACGAAGCATTATCGTTTGGACCTGGATTCCAACAGGGATTTGGCTTTTGGCAGGAAAGTCCTGCAGGCTGTGGGTCCCCCCTAGGTATTAATTCGTTGGTATTCCTCCTATGCTATCATGGCAGGTGACTAGAGAAATAAGAATTATTCTTACCGTTAATTTGGTTTCTAGAAACCTTCCACGACAGCACTTATTTCCCTCCCTATTGCTCAATATTTTCTGTAATGTGTTTTTATACTTCTCATATGCTATGGGTTCTTTGTAAGACACTGGCTAATGGAGGTGGGAGGGTCCTTTTAACCTCTCTTGTACTTCCTGTCCCTATTAGGGCTTGGAGAGGCAACCTCCTATGCTGTCATGGAAGGTTCATAGAAACTGAATTAACAGCAAGAATAATTCTTATTTCACTTACAGATTAGTGATGAGGATGTCCTAGACGCTGCCATTACTAATCAAGGGTTTAGTAGCGGCTGCGGGCTGCTATTAACCCCTTATTACCCCGATTGCCACCGGACGTGGGCAGTCAGGAAGAGCCGTTAAAGCGCCGGGCTTGTCGCATCTAATAGATGCAACAATTCTGAGGCGGCTGGAGGCTGATATTTTTAGCCTGGGTCCTCCCCAGCCTAAGAATACCATCCCCCAGCTGACTTTCTTAGCTGGGTACCAAAATTGGGGGGGAACCGCACATCGTTTTTTTTTTAACTATATAAATAACAAATAAAAGCCGTATGCGGTTCCTCTTCTTTTGATACACAGCCAAGATAAGCACAGGACTGGGGCTGTAGTTGCAATCCCGTGCTGTAATGTCTGCATACTTTATTACATCCTCCCCGTCTCAGGAGATGTGGTATGATCAGACATGGCCATTACACAGTACATAGCAGGGACTCCTATACAAGATTATCTCAGCACAGGGACATTTGTTTTTAAACACATAATATATTATTATTATAAGATCTGTTGATTAAAATCAACTTTAAAATGAATGTTGATTGTGGGAAAACCCCTTTAAGTCGATAAAGAGAAGACTTCATGAGGGCAAATACAAGTTGTAAACCATTAGTCAGCCTTAAAAATAGGTCAGATTAGACTTTGCCAAAAACACGTAAAGAAGCCAGCCCAGTTCTGGAAAAACATTCTTTGGACAGATGTAAATAAGATTAACATACCAGAATGATGTGAAGAATAAAGTATGGAAAAGGCTTTTGAAGGCTCATGATCCAAAGCACTCCACATCCTCTGCTATGTTTGGCTTCCAATGACACTGGTCACTACTGTTTATCCATGATGCTACTGGACTGAAGACAGAAGCAGTGGGATGAATTCTACAGTGTACAGGGTGATACTTTCTGCTCAAAATAAATCAAATGCAGCAAGCTTGATTGGACGTGGCTTCACAGTACAGATGGACAATTACACAAAAAATGCTGCAAAAGCAATTCAGGATTTTAAGGAAGTGGAATATTCTGCAATGGTCGAGTCAACCACCAGATCTCGACCCTATCGAGCTGCATTTCACATGATTAAGACAAAACCTATTTCGACCCCATCAAGCATTTCACATAATTAAGAATAAACTTAAGTCAGAAAGACCCACAAATAAGCAACAACTGAAGTCAGCTGCAGTAAAGGCTGACAAAGCATCACAAAGGAGGAAACCCAGTGTTTGGTGACGTCCATGCATCTCAGTTGTCTCATTTTTAAATAAAAAGTGTCATTGTCCAAATATTTCTGTACCTAAGTGTATATATTTACTTTATTTTGCCTAAAGACTAATCTCTCTCTTTATGGAGATTCCTTATGCTCCTCTGGAAATTTAAATTTGCAAATACCCTCTTCAGAGAGGAAGAGGACTGTAACTCTAATGCCACCTGTTTGATGACGCAATACGGAAAGTTAATTTCATCCCATTTTAACAAGTCGTGCCACGTGACTTAGGATAACAAGCCAAATCAGTAACACAATTTGCATTCATATGTTTGAGAGGTTACATTTTGTTAGGCTTCTGTGAACTTTATATAAAAAAAATAAATTAATAAATATAAAATTGTACTGACACCATTGTACATGTATCAATGTGACAATTTGGGCAATGCTAGCTACATATTTCTCTATAATATTAATGGTGAAGAACAATCAATACAAATTATTTTTACACAAACTCTATTTTTGCTGAACTCTCGAAGTGAACGCATGATTTTTTTTTTTTTCAAACAGGATCCGGCTCGTGTATTTCCAGGTACAAAAATGCCTGGTCCGTTAGGGAACTTCTACAGGACTTCTTACGCACTTAAGGTTAGTTGTTCTCTAGTTAACATTTCTTAGCTAGTTTAAACATACTGTTTGGCTTTTACATACCACTTTTTTTCAGTTTCCATCAAAATATTTATCTTTTTATTCCGTTATTTAGGTGTGGAGAGTGAATACAAAACACAACATCATATACGTCAATGGTTCTGTCCCTGGGCATACAAATTGTTTAGTTAAGGTAAGATATAATTATTCATTTTTTTAATGATATTTCAAAAATATGCTTTTGTTACTCAGAGAATGGTAGGTATTGCAGTTTAAAAAAAAATAACAGTATAATTCCAACCCCTTGTTTTAAACACAGGTCATTTAGGTTGTTTTTGATTGTCAGGTCCATTATGCGTGACGTCACAAATCTACACTTTTACCTAACGCGGGGACCTTTTAGGCCCCAGTGCAAATCATATGGAGAAACTCACATAAATAACTTTTACAACTTTATTTAAAAATTACAAAATAAGATATGAATAATGCACAACATTTTAATTATATTTTTTTGCAGAAAACACCAAAAAACATTTTTTTTTCCAAATTTCAAACAAAGATGAAAAACACACAAAGGTATATAAATCTAGAGTAAACTAGCTGCAGCTACATTTCTTTTCTTACTTTTTCTTTTCAATTTTATTGGTCTTCCAAACAATTTTCAAATATTATCTTTTCTGAAGAATGTTCTTTACAGACATTTTCCCCACAAGTGGTACAGTATCGCTCAGTTTTCCTCGCTAAGTTTCTAGGACAAATGAAACAACGCTTTAGTTTTTTTTTTCCCTGGCCCTGGAACATCCTAAAACTGTACGCCACACTGTTTCATTGCTTCTTTAGTTTGCTTTGGCAAGCATTTCATGTTGCTTGGCTTAATCATGTGAGGCATTACAAGTTCATGTCAAAGGTCTTTCAAAAATAGACGGCTCCTGTCCTTCCTCCTTGCATGGAATTCTGGATGAGTTTCTGTATAAATAATGAATGAATTCAGGGCTTCTACATCAAGCATATTTGAAAACGTTTCTACAGGCCAACGTCTCGTTTCAATTTCTTGTCATTGCTGTCAATACTACAATCATGATGTATGGTACTGAGTAATATAACGGATTTTTCCTTCTTATCTTTGTAAGAGACCAGTGTCGCTTTGTTGTTGAAACCAATGACACTCTTATAAAGCGCTCACTGTGGATTGTGTTTCATTGCTTGAGGAATTTCTCGTCGGTTGCGCTTCATAGCACCAACAAGTGTTAACAGCTTTTTCAAGCAGAAAATTGCCCAGTACAACATTGGTAAAATAATTGTCCATGGTAATGTTTCTACCTGAATTGTATATTGGTAAGGCAAGTGTTTTCATAATCTCAGACCCTAGATCTTTCTGTATTGGCTCATCAACTTCTTTGCCACAGTAGCTTAGCCCATTTAAGCCATAATAATTTGCAGAATCACACATCCAGAATATTTTTATTCCATACTTGGCTGGTTTACTGGACATGTATTGTATGAATTTGCAACGTCCTCTGAAGGGTACAAGTTGCTCATCTACTGTAACATTAGTACTAGGATTGTAAAGTTTGGTGCAATTTTTGATAAATATGTTCCAGACATAACTGATAGGGGCTAATTTGCCTGTTTGGAACCTCGATGCACGAGTTCGCTTATCATCAAATCGAATGTTTCTTCTAATTTCCTCATATCTGTGCACTGCCATTGTCGCTTTATAGTGTGGATCAGAAAGTGGGTCCAGAAATAATTCTCTAATTGGAACATCACACAACTTTTGACTCACTATCAGCAGTAAAAGTCCAATATATGCATAAAGTTCCTCTTTTAAGATATTTTTCCAGGACTTATTTTTTGCAGAAATGATACACCTTCCTTCTATCTTTGAACATAAAAGGACCTCTTCTGCAATATTGTCAGAAAAAAAGTACAGAATATGTCTTTAGGGTAAAAGTACCTGGGACATCCCACAGCTCCTTGAGCATGTCTCACAATATTATGTATTGGAGTACGTCCAACTAATGAAGGATTACTGTCCCAAAAAATATTTGTTTTGAATGATCTACTTATCACTTCTTCAGGATCCACTGGATCCACTTCTTCATCATCAGAAGAATCACTGGATGAGGATGTTTGATTAGCTGGTGGCAGATATTCTTCAGCAGACAAAGATAGTTCACTTTCATCATCACTTTGAAACATAATTGCTTCAATATCTTGGTCAGTTAGACGCTTGGAGGAAGAGTGACACACTGTAAGGGTTAGGTGCCTCCTTCCTCCTCTCACCCTCAGTAGCTTTTACCTTTTATACTTTCTTTTAGGTGGTGTACAATTCTCTGGATTTTTGTGGCTCACAAGCTCTAGCCTTTGCAAGCTTCTTATAGATACAAAGATACTGAAAATGAGTCAAACTTCTTCCTAACATCATAACATCACAAGTCCTTCAGCAATTAGCTTACAGTGTATCTTGTCCTCAGTACTCTCTACACAGCTCATTACTGTGTTCAGAGGAAGCTGAGATTATGTCCTTATCACTTCCTCCCAAAATCATATGACATCCTTACATGGCATGATTCACCCTACCTCCCCCTTCCCCCCCTCCCGGCCCCTCCACCAGTAACCCTGACTACAAAGTATACAACTATAAAGTAACTTGAGACACAAACACTGCTGAGTACATGATAAAAATTGCAGGGGCCTGTAAGGCCCCCGTTCCATACAGATGTGGTTTTCCCCAAAAAAGCATTGTTACACCAAAATGCCTATCAAAAAAAATTATATGAATAACTGGATATTATCAACAACGACATACTTGAGGAATACCTAGAGTTTCAAAATTCTATAGATAATAGCAAAAAAGCACTGGGGCATAAAAGGTCCCCGATACGTATTCTAGGGTTAATACCCTGCTTCCTAGAAAATAAGACCTACCCCAAAAATAAGCCCTATTAGGATTTTGGGGGCTTTTTGAGTATGCTGAAAATATAAGCCCTATTCCTAAAATAAGTCCTAGTTGCGGTTCCATAAGAAAGTGTCCAAGCAGCTTAAAAAGGTAAAGAATACAGCAGGACTCTTCATCAAAGAAAACAGACACGCCCAAAAGAAAGCAGACATGCCCAAAGGAAAGCAGACACCCCAGGCCCCCAGAAAAAAAAATCACACTCCCCAGACCCCAAACAATCACAGTTGGCAAGTGCTGATGTTGGATGGGCTCTCACACAGAGATCTGCATCAGTCAGGTCCCTCGCTTTTCCATCTGGATTTTACTGCAGTTCTTGTAAACAGATTGGGTACCAGTATCACTCCACACAAGTGTTCACTGTTTCCAGTTACCAGGGGAAGCTATCTGCTGTAGAATGCAAGGGGAGCTGACAGCGATGCAGATTTGTATGTGAGAGGAGCCCATTCACTTGCCAACTCTAATTTTTTGGGGTCTGATAAGTGGGATTTTTTTAGAGGGTGCCTGCTTTCTTTTGATAAACTTAGAAGTACATAAAGAATAATAAATGTAAGCAGGTAATTTAAGCCATTGTATATCTACTATATACCTACCACTATAGGATGGGTTCTGCATCATGAGAATAGCAGATCACATAAGAAAATGTTTATCTAAACCAGTGATAGGATTAACACAAAATATTGATGTTCCAGAATATGATGACATCATTATATTTAAATGTTGATTATTTTTTTTATTTTGTTTTTGTTCAAGAATAAATGGGGATTCTTGTTTATGGGAAAATATGACATCCCCTGAAAATAAGTCTTAGCCGCATCTTTCAGAGCAAAAAAAATGAGACCCTGTCTTATTTTCGGGGAAACACAGGTAGTATTGTTGGGTCATCAATGTAATGGTAGTCGGCAAACCCCTTTAAGGGATGTCTCCAGTAATGCTGGCTCCATGTCCCATTAGATGTTTAAAAGTAAAGACAGCAGAGGCTGGGTACTATGGCAGCCAGTCATTTGAACCATTATAATTATAAAAATAAATACAAATTTCCTTTACATACTTTATCAATAAATACCATGGTGTATATACCCCAGCAAATGTAAGTACAGGTCAAACTTGTTATGTGAGATTCAAATTGTCTCTCCAGGACTAGAGACAAACTCTAGCGCAGCGCCACCTATTGGAAGTAGCGATCCTAAAAGTTAAATGTGGATTTTTAACAATCCTTTACATATAACTTAGGATATATATGTCAGATCAGAATCCCAATTTGCAGACACGGTGTTTCGGGGTGCTAGCCCCTCGTCAGTGCAAAGTATGGGGTGTCTGATCTGGCTCATGAGAAAGCTATGTGGGGATCATGGGGGAACACTATTCTCCTTATGGAGACTTTGCAAGCCAGTCTGGCTGCTTTCAAGTAAGGGGACTTATAGCTGCCATGCCCCTCTGCAAAATATTCAAATTGTCTCTCCAGGAGAGTTGTGAGGTTAACATTGTTGCCATATCTTTTTACATTGTGCTGCTGTATTATGGGAAGATACTTCTTGTAGTGCACATGTGGTATGCACATACTGTGAGAATACCTTGTCATTCTCCCTTCCAGCCAGCTTACATAGTTATACTATTTAAAAGCCACTGTCAGGCATGCCGTTGTATGTTTAGTGCATATGTTATCTAGCAGACTTTAAATATGTACGCCAAGCACCCAGTGGGCACAGCCCTAACTTACAGAAAACTAGACCACAATTGATTAGATCTTGGATTGTTAGGCTATGTGCGCACAGTGCGTTTTTCGCGGCGTTTTTGCGCGTTTTTCGGGTGCGTTTTTGGCCTCAAAACTGCAGGACTTTGCTTCCCCAGCAAAGTCTGAGTTTTCATTTTTGCTGTCCGCACACATCTGTTTTTTTATAGCTGCGTTTTTGTGGTGCCACAAAAACGCAGCATGTCAATTATTCCCGCGTTTTTCACTGCGCTTTTCATCCATTGAGTTCAATGGGATGTTGAAAGACGCAATGAGAAACGCAAATAGCTGCGTTTTGGTGCGTTTCTAAGACCAAAAACGCAACTATAAACGCAGGAGGTGGGTAGTAAAGTGACGTGTACAGGAAGAGGATTCCTTCTGTCAGTAAATACAGAAGCGTGAATCCTCCCGGGACCGTCACCGTCGCGTCCACCTCCCGTCCTGTGCATGTATGCTGCCGTGCGGCGCCATGTACAGGCAGGAGGTGGAAGCGGCTGCGAAAACAAAAGTTAACAGTAGAAAAAAAAAAGTTATACTCACCTGTCTGCAGACTCCCGGTGCCATGCCCGCTCCCATCTCCTCTCACGGTATCGCCACCCCCGCTCCGGCTGTGTGCAGACGGCCGGGAAACCTCCGATGGATGCAGGACCTGGCGATGGATCACCTGATGCAGTCACCTGACGCATCAGGTGATCGTAAGTATCGCGGTGACGCGGGCGCCCGGCCGGTATCAGCGGATGCGTCAGGAGACTTCATCCCTGATTACCGGCAGCTGCTGCAGCGATCGGACAGGATCAGACTCTCGCCCCATCGCTGCAGGAGCTGCCGGTAATCAGCACATAAGTGAGTTTGGTTTTTTTTGTTTTTTTTTTGCACCAATGCATCAGCTGATTGTATAATCGGCTTTTATACAATCAGCTGATGTGTGATGTGATTCAGGCACTTGATCCTGACACATCATCTGATCGCTTTGCCTTCCAGCAAACCGATCAGATGATATTGGATCCGGATTGGACGGCGCGGGACCCTGACCCAGGATTACTGCGGAGGGGGGTTTCATTATTTCAATAAAGATGGAGTCACTAATTGTGTTGTGTTTTATTTCTAATAAAAATATTTTTCTGTGTGTTGTGGTTTTTTTTTATCTTTACTAGAAATTCATGGTGGCCACGTCTAATATTGGCGTGACACCATGAATTTCGGGCTTAGGGCCAGCTATACAGCTAGCCCTAACCCCATTATTACCCGGCGAGCCACCCGGCATCAGGGCAGCTGGAAGAGTTGGATACAGCGCCAGAAGATGGCGCTTCTATGAAAGCGCCATTTTCTGGGGTGGCTGCGGGACTGCAATTCACAGTGGGGGTGCCCAGAAAGCATGGGCACCCTGCACTGTGGATTCCAATCCCCAGCTGCCTAGTTGTACCCGGCTGGACTCAAAAATTGGGCGAAGCTCACGTCATTTTTTTTTTAAATTATTTCATGAAATTCATGAAATTTAAAAAAAAAGGGCTTCCCTATATTTTTGGTTCCCAGCCGGGTACAAATAGGCAGCTGGGGGTTGGGGGCAGCCCGTACCTGCCTGCTGTACCCGGCTAGCATACAAAAATATGGCGAAGCCCACGTCATTTTTTTTGTTTGGGGGGGCAAATAAATCCTGCATACAGTCCTGGAAGGAGGATGCTGAGCCTTGTAGTTCGACAGCTGCTGTCTGCTCTCCTGCATACACTATTGGATGGAGTATGCTGAGCCTTGTAGTTCTGCAGCTGTCTGCTCTTCTGCATACACTAGTGGAGAATGAAGAACACATTGAAGAAGGAAATGACATCAGACCTTTTTTTTTTTGTTTACTGATAAAAAACACATAAAGACGCAGTGAGCAAAAACGCAGCAAAACGCAGCAAAAAAACGCACCAAATCGCGGCAAAACGCGTGCGTTTTTTGCCGCGTTTTTTCGACGCAGGTGCGTTTTTGTGCGTTTTTAGCGGCCAAAAACGCAGCGTCAAAAAGACGCAGTGTGCGCACATAGCCTAAATGTGAAGAATAAGAAAAATATATAGTTTTGACCATTGATCATACAATCAGCTTCACTTGTGATAGCTTAAACTTTGGCCTCTTGTGCTGTATTGTGGAAAGGCACATTTTTTGTGTCTGTTTGTTTCACCCAGGAGAACTCCAGCTCTGATGAAGTAAGTCTTTTGACAACAAAAATGGGTATTCACTGTGTACAAAGGCATGTTCAGTGAATAGCCAGTGACCTGGTTCCTTCTATTACCTTGCAATTTTCTTTCTTAAACTCTTAACAGAGTTCTGCTCGGCAATTCTGTTTCTGTGTATATGCTTTTGCTGAGGACAGTCATCAGTGCCTAACCATGTATGATAAAAATATATTTTTTTAAATTTTTTTGGAGGGGGAAATGGAAGTGTACATGTGGTATTTAATTTAACAAAGAAATTAAAAAAAAGATAAATAGTTTCAAAAGAGTTTATGATGTTTTATACACAACTGTAGTAAGGTTAGTCACTAATGTACAGGCATTAGCTGCAATGCCCACTATAAGCATGTATTACATGTAGGCAAGAGTCACACTTGCGCGTGATGCGTGCAAGGATCGCCTCGACTGAGCCGGTCAGCTCCATAGAAATACATGCAGCTGTTCATTCCTGTCCAGAGAGCAGCCAGTCATACCGGGTGATGCGATCCGAACCTCACGCAAGTGTGACTCAAGCTGTAATCTGATGTTGAAGCTCCTCTAGATCTGTACCTTCATCGCTGTCTGAGCAGTAACATGTTTGACATGCGGACAAGCAGGCTGTGCCTTTGTGCGCCGTTTGTGAAGTCACTGATAGGATTTTATTACACTAATAAAAGGGATGGAATAAAGGCAATGTTTTTGAGAAAGGAATAGAATCTTTACATTGGTATTCCTTTCCAAAAGTATGCTCCAAAAACATTAAAACAACTGTGCTGCACAGAACTATGCAAGATTATGAAAATTAATATACGTCCCTACAATTGCATCATCTACTGATGAGCACTCAGACACATTTAGGCTATGTGCACACATTGTAGATTTGGTGCAGGCATTTTTCTGCATCAAATCTGCACCTTCTGGCAGAAAAACGCACCAAGAAAGCATGTGTTTTCAGTGCGTTTTTGTGCCATGCATTTTTCTTAATGAAGTCAGTTGGCAGAAGGGCTGAAAAATTCAGGCAAAAACGCACCAACAAGTGACATGCTGCAGAATATTTTCTGCACCAACTCTAAAAAGGAAAAAATAAGCAACGTGAGCAGAACACTTCAGTATTCTCATTGACTTTGCGCGCATAGATGTCATAAAGATGGGCATGCAGATTTGTGTCAAAATCTGCATCACAAACTCACTGTGTACACACAGCCGTTAAGTACTTTTTTGTAAACTCAGAAAAGCCCTTCAAAATCACATTAGTATATTATTTGTGGTCATCATGTAATGTATGTATCTGTTTTGAGAGGAGCTTTTTAGTTTTCTTGTTTTCATAAAAAAGGTTTAAAAAAAATTATTTGGATTGTGAATTTGTCAAAAGATCTTTGCAGTTAAATATTTATTCAACAATAAAGGATATATACACAGTAGAATGACACAATAAAACAATTAAAACCAACAAAGTGTGGTAAAGAAACATCCCCAGCTACACATAATAGAGTGGGCAAATAAACTGAAGATAATTGAAGTATGCGAGGGGCTGCTGATAAGTCTTTGGCTTTGTGATCTTTTTTTGTTTCTATGGTAACAAATGTTACATCTTATGAAAGCCTTATGTGTCTAATATATGTTTTCAAAATGTTGTGTTTGTTGCTTATGGTAACAGTGTTCTACGCACACAGGAAAACAAAATGGCGAGGTCTAATGTGATATTCACAGCAACTGAAAGCAGAGAAGTGATAAAATCCTTGTTTTTGCAAGGAAAGTCCGCAAAGGATATTCATGGTGATATGTCACAGACATTGGGGGATCAATGCCCTTCATATTCCACAGTTACAGTGCCTTGCAAAAGTATTTGGCCCCCTTGAGTTTTTCAACCTTTTTCCACATTTCAGGCTTCAAGCATAAAGATGATAAAAAATTTAAATTTTATGGTGAAGAATCAACAAGTGGGACACAATTGTGAAGATGAACGATATTTATTGCTTATTTGAAATTTTGGAAAAAATAAAAAACTGAAAATTGGAGCGTGCAATATTATTCGGCCCCTTTACTTTCAGTGCAGCCAGACTTTATTGGATCCCCAAAATAATTAATGGCACATAACACATAACCAGCAAAACACACAAATGTAACAGGCAACAGAGTCTCACCCTTCCGCTGACTCACCAGGGATTTGAATGTCAGTGCTTCAGAGCTTCCAGGGCTACTTACTCCAATCCAGCAGCACCCCGCTTTTGGCGGGCACCCACCGAGAATGGAATAACACCAGATTTAGGAAGCTCGCTGAGGTCTGCAAAGTCTGTAGCCAGGTGACCAAATTGTCCCAACCTGGTCTCTGGTATGATGATATAATCCTGGAAGCCGGAGTCGAAATCCCTAGACTGTGGTATGGTATCCAATCGGAATCGAAGTTCCTAGATTGAAGCCATGTAGCCAAGTGATCCTCTAGTCGGAGCCAAAGTCCCTAGACCGAGTCCACAATGCATCCTGGTTCTGATCCCCTACCAGCTCCTAAGAGCTTAGACTGGATCATGCAACATCCATCAACAACTGGTGACTTAAAGAAGTCCCTTTTTATAGCCATAGCCTTCCCTTCAGATATACTGTGCCCTTATCGGATTGGTTGTACAAGATTGCTTCTCTTAGGGGTGCTTCACACACAGCGAGCTCGCTGCCGAGATCGCTGCTGAGTCACGCTTTTTGTGACGCAGCAGTGACCTCATTAGCGATCTCGCTGTGTGTGACACTGAGCAGCGATCTGGCCCCTGCTGCGAGATCGCTGCTCGTTACACACAGCCCTGGTTCGTTTTCTTCAAAGCCGCTCTCCCGCTGTGACACACAGATCGCTGTGTGTGACAGCGAGAGAGCGACAAATGAAGCGAGCAGGAGCCGGCATCTGACAGCTGAGGTAAGCTGTAACCAAGATAAACATCGGGTAACCAAGGTGGTTACCCGATATTTACCTTAGTTACGAGCCTCTGCAGCTCTCACGCTGCCTGTGCTGCCGGCTCCGGCTCTCTGCACATGTAGCTGCTGTACACATCGGGTTAATTAACCCGATGTGTACAGCAGCTAGGAGAGCAAGGAGCCAGCGCTAAGCAGTGTGCGCGGCTCCCTGCTCTCTGCACATGTAGCTGCTGTACACATCGGGTTAATTAACCCGATGTGTACTGTAGCTATGGTAGGAGAGCAAGGAGCCAGCGCTCAGTGTGCGCGGCTCCCTGCTCCCTGCACACACAGCTGTGCGCTGGTAACTAATGTAAACATCGGGTAACCATACCCGATGTTTACCTTAGTTACCAGTCTCCGCAGCTTCCAGACGGCAGCTCCGTGCAAGCGCAGCGTCGCTTGCACGTCGCTGCTGGCTGGGGGCTGTTCACTGGTCGCTGGTGAGATCTGCCTGTTTGACAGCTCACCAGCGACCATGTAGCGATGCAGCAGCGATCCTGACCAGGTCAGATCGCTGGTCGGATCGCTGCTGCATCGCTAAGTGTGAAGGTACCCTTATTGGATGAATTTCAAGCTATATTCAAATATCCAGAGACAAGGATGAGATAGGTAAATTACATCACATCTAGCAATTCACTTAGTAATACAATGGGAAGTTCGCATAATTGAGTTATCTGGGTGTCTGGCCTTCAGTGGCCAAAACAATTACATGAGTCAACAAAAACTTCAATACTAAACTCCCAAGAGTCTTGTAGAACAATGAGGGCTTATCCCCCGTCTATAAACAAACTATCTTCATGTCTGGCTAAATTTTTAGAAATTTAACCCCTGCTAAGCATTGACAGAGTCCAGGTCGTTACATATATTTCATGTTTAGTTTGCACCTGTTCACATTTGTCTGTTAGGAAGTGCCAGCAGTATTCTCATTTTACAAGGAATGTATGACAGTAGCCGTTCTGTCCTGGAGAATCATTTTACCAGTTGATTTTTACTGAAGAGTAAATGCTTTAAAAAAAAAATGGCAGAATTGCATGGGGTTTTTTTTCACCGAATATGGAATTTTATTTTTTTAGTACATTATTATTATATGGTAAAATAGAAGATGAAAGAAATAAAAAGAGGGGATAAATAAGTTGTATCCATAGTTCAATGGGAAATACAATGCCTTGGTATTGTTCCTCAGCCTCAAACACTTTAATGGGTCTGAGCTGCAATATCATACTTGACCTACTGAGAACAGTGGCACTGTTTTTGCTTAAAAAGCAGACAATCTAAAGCCTTTAAAAGTCTTGTGAATTCTGATAAAGGGTTGACATATTGAGGGTTTTTTTTTTATTTTACTACCAGTACAAAATTACAGTGGATAAATAATGATGAAAGAATATTCAAGAAAACACACCCGTAATATCCACTGTATAAATCGATAAATGGCTTTTATGCACAAATTATACAACTTTAACATCCTGATATTGTTCCATCTCCTGAAACTTCCGAAGTGTAGAGATTGTGAGTCGAGAAGGATTATTACTTTCCATTCAGAGGTGCCACAGGAATACAAAACTGCCAATCTCCTGTCAGCCCTTAACTTAGAGAACGAACACACAACTCCTCTTCCTTTTGAAATGATCTGCCTAGCAATGTAAGATGCATTCTTTAGGAAAAAACCATTGATTTTTTTTTTATTCTATAGACAGTCACTATTTCTCTGTCCTTATTCTGGGGTTTGTTGAGGCGTCTGTTAGAGATGATGAATTGGTTTTCCTTTTTTTGTCTCCGAGATCAGAACCGACCTGCTAACTTGTATTGTTAGTGAGATGAGCTCGCTGACCTCTATATATTTTCACAGCCGAGTCTGTTAAAATTCTGTTTTATAATATTTTTTACATGAGACATTTCTATCCTGTAGTCCACAAATCAAATAACATATCTCCATTCCCTTTCTTTCCAATAATGTCTTATGAAAATATTATATATAGGTTTTACAAGACAATGTTGCCTTATTTTATAGTCACTAATATCCAAAAAGTGGGGAGGTGTTTTTTGAAGGGGCCTTTTCAAAAGTGATTTTACCAATATGTTAATTAGAGTAATAATAGAGTAGTACAGTGAGATTGCTGCAATGTGGCTACAGAGCAGGTATGAACATGGCCATTTTTATATACAAAACATCTAAAAAAATTATTATATATATATTTTTTCTTTTCTTAGTAGTTTCAATATATTAATATTTGTTTAATTTTGAAAGTGCCTGTAATCCTGAAAACCAGGTAAAGGGTTTTACTATCAAATCGCTTTCCAATCAGTAGCCAATGATCACAGAAACCAGAGATTTACTACTGTTAGGCTATGTTCACACTGGGCGTTTTTGCAGCATTTTTTAGCTACGGATTTGCCTTCGTTTTATTCAAATCCATGCTAATAAAAAACTGCTTTTTACAGTACCAGCAAAGTCTGAGATTTCTGAATTTTCATGCACACACACACAAACACCTGCAGATTTTTTCCTTACTTTTTTTGTCAAATACCTGCGTTTTTCCTGCAGATTTCATATAATGAGCATGTCAATTCTTTGCAGCGTTTTTGCAACCAACATTTTTTCATTGATCCAAACAGTTTTGTAGAAAAAACGCCACTAAAAAACGCACCAAAAACGCAGATGACTCAGGAGATTTCCTGCCACAAGGTCAGGTTTTGGTCAGGAAAAAAAAGCACCAAAAAAGCCCTGTGTGAACTTCAAGCCCTGTGTGCCTTATACACCTGAATAAGCATCACATTGAGTGGTTGGAAAAGAATAACCTGGCGTGGTAACCCTGGGGCTTATCAAAACACAGAAAAGAAACATATTGAACAGCTGAGCGCCATGGCCCTCTCTCTGCTTTGACAATATGCTTTAATAATTGTGATAATTGAATAGCTTTTCTTTAAAATATGGGTACTACTATTCCTTTCAACACAGTTTTCAGAAGAACGCAATGACGTTAAGAAAGAAACACTTTTAAAAGTACAAATTATAGACAGTCCATCAAAAATGAAAGCATTTTATGAGCCTTTTGTAGCATTCTCTCTACTTTTTTAAAGGGATTTCTTGCATATATCATACTAGCTGTACTACTCGGCTTCGCCCGGGTTAATAACTGCTGTTAACAAAATAGAATGTATTAACAAAAATGTTATTCTGCACACAAAAACCACAAAACAGATAGAAATGTAATTATTAAAAGGCAAAAACTAAGCTAATAGAAGCATTTCACAACATATATTTCAACACCACAGATATTCCACACAGATTTAACATCCTATGACCTCACACATACTGAGAATGTCCTTTGTTGCCTATATTAACCAATCAGAGCTCAGATTAATTAACTGTAGCAAAATAGAAGCTAAGCTGTGATTGGTTGCTATTGGCAGCCTGATAAATCTCCAGGCAACAGAAAGCCCTCCACCTGACAGTATATATTAGCTCACACATACACATAATAGACAGGTCATGTGACTGATAGCTGCCGTATTTCCTATGTGGTACATTTGTTGTTCTTGTAGTTTGGCTGCTTATTAATCAGATTTTTATTTGTGAAGGATAATACCAGACTTGTGTGTGTTTAGGGCGATTATGTGGCGAGGTTGGTGTATGTGTGGTGAGATGTGCTGAGGGTGGTATATGTACCAGACTTGTGTGTGTTTAGGGCGATTATGTGGTGAGGTTGGTGTATGTGTGGTGAGATGTGTGCTGAGGGTGGTATATGTGTTCAAGCACGTGGTAGTGTGTGGCGCATTTTGTGTGTGTGTTCATATCCCCGAGTGTGGTGAGTATCCCATGTTGGGGCCCCACCTTAGCAACTGTATGGTATATACTCTTTGGCGCCATCGCTCTCATTCTTTAAGTCCCCCTTGTTCACATCTGGCAGCTGTCAATTTGCCCCCAACACTTTTCGTTTCACTTTTTCCCCATTATGTAGATAGGGGCAAAATTGATTGGTAAATTGGAACGCGCAGGGTTATAATTTCGCCTCACAACATAGCACCCGGCGCTGCCCGGGATAGTAACTGTCTCTCTGTTTCTCTCCCATTCTCTGTCTGTCTCCCCCTCTGTATATATCTCTCTGTCTCTCTCTCTGTCACTTTTCCTGTCTGTCACTTTCCCTGTCTGTCACTTTCCCTGTCTGTCACTTTCCCTCTCTTTCCCTGTCTGTCTCTTTCCCTGTCAGTCTGTCTCTTTGTCTGTGTCTGTCTCTTTGTGTCTGTCTCTTACCCTGACTATGTCTGTTTTTTACCCTGTGTGTGTCTGCCTCTTTCCCTGTCTGTGTCTGTCTCTTTCCATGGCTGCATTGTGACACGCCAACATTCCATATAAGGGCGTGGCTGCGCATTCTTCTGAAGTTCTGGCTGCATTGTGGCTCCCAGCTCCATTTGCTTTAATGGAGGCAGGTTTTTTGGCGAATAACTGTAAAGAGCGGGGTTAAAATTTCCCCTCGAAACATAGACTATGACGCTCTCCGGGTCCAGAAGTGTGAGTGTGCAAAATTTTGTGGCTGTAGCTGCGACGGTGCGGATGCCAATCCCGGACACACACACACACACACACACACACACACACACACGCACACACATTTTCAGCTTTATATATTAGACTAGCTGTACTACCCGGCTTCGCCCGGGTTAATAACCGCTGTTAACAAAATAGAATATATTAACAAAAATGTATTCTGCACACAAAAACAAATAGATATAAATATTATTAAATTGTTGCCTATATTAACCAATCAGAGCTCAGATTAATTAACTGTAGCAAAATAGAAGCTAAGCTGTGATTGGTTGCTATTGGCAGCCTGGGAAATCTCCAGGCAACAGAAAGCCCTCCCCCCCTGACAGTATATATTAGCTCACACACACATATAGACAGGTCATGTGACTGACAGCTGCCGTATTTCCTATGTGGTACATTTGTTGTTCTTGTAGTTTGGCTGCTTATTAATCAGATTTTTATTTTTGAAGGATAATCCCAGACTTGTGTGTGTTTAGGGTGATTATGTGGCGAGGTTGGTGTATGTGTGGTGAGATGTGTGCTGAGGGTGGTATATGTGTTCAAGCACGTGGTAGTGTGTGGCGCATTTTGTATGTGTGTTCATATCCCCGAGTGTGGTGAGTATCCCATGTCGGGGCCCCACCTTAGCAACTGTACGGTATATACTCTTTGGCGCCATCGCTCTCATTTTTTAAGTCCCCCTTGTTCAAATCTGGCAGCTGTCAATTTTCCCCCAACACTTTTCGTTTCACTTTTTCCCCATTATGTAGATAGGGGCAAAATTGATTGGTAAATTGGAACGCGCGGGGTTAAAACTTTGCCTCACAACATAGCACCCGGCGCTGCCCGGGATAGTAACTGTCTCTCTGTTTCTTTCCCATTCTCGGTCTGTCTCCCCCTCTGTATATATCTCTCTGTCTCTCTCTATCTCTTTGTCTGTCTGTCTCTTTCCCTGTCTATCTCTTTCTCCGTATGTCTCAATCTCTTTCTCCGTCTGTCTCAATTACTTTCCCTGTCTGTCACTTTCCCTGTCTGTCACTTTCCCTGTCTGTCACTTTCCCTGTCTGTCACTTTCCCTGTCTGTCACTTTCCCTGTCTGTCACTTTCCCTGTCTGTCACTTTCCCTGTCTGTCACTTTCCCTGTCTGTCACTTTCCCTGTCTGTCACTTTCCCTGTCTGTCACTTTCCCTGTCTGTCACTTTCCCTGTCTGTCACTTTCCCTGTCTGTCTGTCTTTTTCCCTGTCTGTCTGTCTCTTTCCCTGTCAGTCTGTCTCTTTCCCTGTCAGTCTGTCTCTTTCCCTGTCAGTCTGTCTCTTTCCCTGTCAGTCTGTCTCTTTCCCTGTCAGTCTGTCTCTTTCCCTGTCAGTCTGTCTCTTTCCCTGTCAGTCTGTCTCTTTCCCTGTCAGTCTGTCTCTTTCCCTGTCAGTCTGTCTCTTTCCCTGTCAGTCTGTCTCTTTCCCTGTCAGTCTGTCTCTTTCCCTGTCAGTCTGTCTCTTTCCCTGTCAGTCTGTCTCTTTCCCTGTCAGTCTGTCTCTTTCCCTGTCAGTCTGTCTCTTTCCCTGTCAGTCTGTCTCTTTCCCTGTCAGTCTGTCTCTTTCCCTGTCAGTCTGTCTCTTTCCCTGTCAGTCTGTCTCTTTCCCTGTCAGTCTGTCTCTTTCCCTGTCAGTCTGTCTCTTTCCCTGTCAGTCTGTCTCTTTGTGTCTGTCTCTTACCCTGTCTATGTCTGTTTCTTACTCTGTGTCTGCCCCTTTCCCTGTTTGTGTATGTCTCTTTCCCTGGCTGCATTGTGACACGCCAACATTCCATATAAGGGCGTGGCAGCGCATTCTTCTGAAGTTCTGGCTGCACTGTGTCTCCCAGCTCCATTCGCTTTAATGGAGGCAGGTTTTTTGGCGAATAACTGTAAAGCATGGGGTTAAAATTTCCCCTCGAAACATAGCCTATGACGCTCTCGGGGTCCATACGTGTGAGTGTGCAAAATTTTGTGGCTGTAGCTGCGACGGTGCGGATGCCAATCCCGGACATGCACGCACGCACGCACGCACACACACACACACACACACACACATTCACATACACACACACATTCACATACACACACACACACACACACACATTCAGCTTTATATATAAGATTGATGAACAATCCTTAGGATTAGAGATGAGCTGACTCGTGGAAGCTCAGGTTCAGCCAGACTTTAGATAAAAGCTCAATTTAGGACCCAGACTTGATCCCCTTAGCCCGAGCCCCATATAAGTTAAGAACTAATGGGCTCGACCCGAGTAATGAGTATTATGGAAGTCAATGATTGGGCAGTTCGAGAGTCGAGAGAGGGCGGGGTGTTTTAGACACAACATCCGAAAATGTTGTTGCCCCCCCAGTGAGAGCCATTCAGAGACTGCAGGTTGCTCTCACTGGGCCAAGCACCGAGTGTACCAAAGCACCCTGTAGCTCGATTGAGTGGTTAGCATACGAACTGCACCCGAACTCTGACATGAACTTTCTCTTTTAGGCTGACCTATGTTTTTCATGTCAAAATGCAAATTTGACTTGTTTGAGATTTTGGGGAGGAGACCCATGAACTGGGCTACTGTAAGATGTTAACATTAATAGTCCAGTTTATATAGCAACAGAATATATGTATCGATTGGTAGATTTTAAAGACTACTTTTGGATTACGTTCTAAAGTACACATCTCGTATAGAAGTCTAGTTCAGTTTCAAAGGTCTGCAATCCACTAGATAACAACATACATTGTCAGTTAGCTAATATTACATAAATAATAATTTTAATATTTTGAAAATCCTCATGAGCCCAATTGTATTCAGTCTTTGCACACCCAGCCTGACTGACGGTTGCAGTTTGTCTTGAGCAGTGTGAGAACGCAGCAGGGCCAAGTGAAATGCACTGAAAAAAGCTGGTCAGTAAGGAAAGGTTGTTGGAAATTGGACAATTAAATTGAATAAAGGCCACTTTACACGCGTCAATTTATCGGGCGATCGCATGTGCGACGTGACATGTTCACATTGTATTTACGATATGCCGGTATCGCTTATTGGTTGTTTATTTGCTGTCACATGTAACGATCTCAAAATCGACGCATCAGCGATCAACGATATATTGTTGGACCCAGGCGATCGTATGAATGTTGTTCGATGTTGGCAGAGTGTCAAATGGAGCAATATGTCGGCTGCTTCCCCAAAACTAACAGTTTTTTTAAAAATGAACGACGTGTCAACGATCCACGACTTTCATCCTATTTGCGATCGTTCAGAGTCGCTCGTAGGTGTCACACGCAACAACGTCGCGAACGATGCCGAATGTGCATCACGGAATCCGTGACCCCGACGACATATCGCCCGATAAATCGACGCGTGTAATGGGGCCTTTACTTAATTTAAATTTACCCTTCTGAAATCCTGACACATTTCTCATTTTTGTTTATATTCTCATCATATATTTACGTGTGTGTGTGTGTTTACATTCATATTGCAGTTTTACAGACTTTTGTGGATTTCTTGCCTAGCTACCCTCTGCTTACCACATTTATTTTCTCATGTCATAACTTTCAGTTGCATTAAACCTACAGGGAACTATAACTGAAGTTCCCTTACAGAGTGGGGAAAAAAGTCTGTAATATCTACAAATATAAAAGTTTGTGACAGACGTGAATAGATTTAAGATTGCACAAGCTGTTCTCTGGCAGCCTGGGAAAGTGGCTTCCCTTTGCTGTCACATTCTGAGTAGTTTTTGCATGAGGGCTGCTTTGAGACATCGAACAGGTGGCTGCTTGAGATTTTAAAAAAGGTGTTGCTTTTGTGTATTTTTTTTATTCTGTGAAAAGTGGATATCATACACTGTACTGTTGATTACACAATTGAGGACTTGCTTGATTTTCGAGGTCCTGTTTACCTAACTTACAAAATACTCTACAGAAAGTACTGTAATAGGCTATGTGCGCACGTTGCCTTTTTTCATGCGTTTCCGCAGCATTTTGAGCTGCAGCATTTTAATGCAAAATTGCATGCGTTTTGATTTACAGGCAAAGTCCATGGAAAATAGGGCTTTCTTGTGCGCACGATGCTTTTAAAAACGCAGCATTTTTGTTCACAAAAATTTATCAAAATTTCTGTGTTTGAAGGAAAAAACATGTCAATTGTTTGCCATTTTGGCAGTGTTTTGCTAACATTGAAGTCAATGAGAATTATCAGAATGCATCCTTAAAGAAAATTCTAGCGTTTTTCATGTTTTTTTTTATGCTAAACGCATGCTTTTTTGACAAAATCAAAGCATGCGTTTTTGGCCTTATAGTGAGGTCATGAGGTTTCCATTTGCCCTCACATCCATTCCGACTTTAACTATACTTTTACTTTATTTTTAACATAATTATTAAATCTCATTAATCATTTTCGGTAAATTATCATTATAGTGTTTGATTTAAAGGTTTGGGGTTTTTTTCATTTTTTTCCTACTGTTTGAATGTTCAAACTTTATTTAGTTGTGTATTTGTATTGAAAATGCATCTCAATTTAAGCACTGAAAATGCATTCAAAACGCGGAAAAAACGCTTGCGTATTTCCTGCGTTTATGTGGTCAAGACCAATTTTGACAATGACAAATTCAGCCATAGGATGCGTTAATTTCTGCAAGTTACTGAACGCCACGTGCACACATGGCCTAATACGCTTCGCCACATGACTATCCTGAACACCATTTACATTCTGAATTAATTGCTGTATATAAAGAACAGTACATTTGTTTACTTGTAAAGGTAAGGACCTTGAGATGGGTTAAACTACAATTATGAGGTCTTCTTGAAGAGTGAGAATCCTCTACCTATCTCTGGAGACGATATATAGTGAGTCTAGGCCAGGGAATGCTTCCTGAGATAATGGAATCTGATTGCATGCATTCTGCCATTCCGCTCACAGTCTGTGCAACTGACTGAGATTGCTGTGTACTGTACTGCTTTGGACATAGGGTTTAGGATTAGTGGTGGGTCTGGAAGATGTAGATCTAAATCACCACTCCAGTGGTGAAACTAAAAAAAAGCCAAACACCTGGAGTGGTGTTTTAAAGCATTCAATATGATGCCAGTCAGCAAACGGACTAGTCGAGCGGTAGGATGGTAAAAAAGGAATCATGATATTGTGATTTTATATTTTTATGAGAAAAAGAAGTTAATTGGTGTACAGTGATCCTTCACCTATCGCGGGAGTTATGTTTTAGAGACCCCCTCAATGGGTGAAAATCTGTGAAGTAGTGACGCTATATTTATTTTTATATATATATATATATATATATATATATATATATATATATATTTTAAAGTTTTATAAACCCTTCCCACATCTATAAACTCCCACACTCTTATAAATGCTTCATATGTGCTTAAACACAAGAGGTAGTGGTGTACAGTACTGCATTTCCATTGTGTACAATACGGAATTCAACCGCTGATTAAGTACAGTACTGCAAAAGCTTGCAATATAGCGAAAACTCCGAAATACTGAATTAAATAAATATATATATTTATTTATTTTTCTTTTTAAAAACCACGATACAGTGAAGCCACAATAAATGACCGCGATCTAGCGAGGGACGATATAAATAAGTTCAATAAAAGCACTCCCAAAATGAGTTGCACATCTTATCACACAGTCCCTTCTTTAAGCTCAATAAAAGATCCAATTTATGTATATCAGCTCACCGTGTACACGCTCACTCCTGATGATTAAGGGTGATTGTTTCACCTGAAACGCGTAGTGCTGTGCTGGTCATGTCATCCGTTGTCTGCATGCTGAAATAAAGACCATAGCTTTCCTTGCCTGTTCCTCCTTTCTTTTATTTTCAATAAAAGATACTACAAATCTCCAATATAGAGTGCTCTGTGTTTCAGCTAATTTTTGTTTCTAATTAGAAATGTTATCATATCATTCCCTCATACTGAGGTAGCCACAGGTTCCTGCACTTTCCTTCATTTCTGCTGTTTCAAAACGTCACCCCCCCCCCCCCACCTCCCAGGCTGATCAGACTCATTTTATCCAGTACAGTCTTATAGACACTGTGTATTTTACATTTTTATTTTTCCCTGATGCACAAAATGGTATGATATGCTGATTGGAGTACTAGAGAATTAATAAAAATCCTACAGTGGATGATAAAATAGATGCGAAGAGTTGAATAGAAAACTCAAATAAGCCTCTGAAAATTACTCGTAGGGCATGGACCCAACCAGGGCACTTTGGAGAACACAGAAGGAATTCTGAGCCTTAGAAGATGCGTAAAGCAGGACTTAGGCAAACAGGCAATCCAGCTTAAAGAATCTTTACGTTGACCAGTTTTCTTTATAGTCACAGAGCTGTAACCTTGAATAAAAATCAGGTTTCCTAGAGCGTGTCCAAAAATAAAGGATAGATGGTATAAATTATAAATAAAACTTGAGAAATACTGAATTTATGGCATGTTTTAAAGTCATATATTTTGAGTCAATGGTTGGGGCCCATTATTTGGTTCAATTAAAGCAAGGCAGGCATGGGAGTTAAAATTGGAGACGGGGTCACATATATAGGGCCCTCTAAATTTACTTATGAGGGAGTTAAGCATTCTTACGTGCCATTTTTTTTTTTATCAGTTTTTGACGCGGAGAAATATGCATGCACAGCCACCTTTTTATATGTATATACTACATATATTTTTATCCTTATGTTTTCTAGGTCACGGACACAAAACTTGGAGTGAAACAAAAAGGTTTTGAAAATCTCCCATTCCCTACGTATTTTGCTGATGGAGACGAAGAGCTGCCAGAAGACCTTTACCACGAGGACGTATTCCAGTTTAATGAGCCCTCTGTCAAATACTCTTAACATATCTGACATCTTTATTAACGTAGGCATTGTCATCAGATCACCGTGTTTCTGTAATTTATGAAGGACAGAGGTTTCCAAAGGGTTTCACTTTCTGATGCTGCCACTTCTGTTTTTGAAGGACAGGTTTTATCATAAACAGCTGTTCAGATTGGATCTGTAATTGCAGCCTATGCACAGTGGAGTTTTAAGGATCTAGCGGATACCTAAAAGCTATTGATTTGTATACATCATCCCTCTATTGAGGAAATAAAGATTATTTAGTATTTTGTGTTCATTTCATCAGGAGCATACACGGTACATTTATTTTGGATTTACAGTACATGTCAAAATATCTTCAATACTTGGAAGCACATGCAGTGGCCTCAGATAAATGGCCATCCTTGTAATCCGCTTGTCAGGAGGTGTCTGCTAAAACTATTCTGGCACATTGAAGATTAAATTGAGACCCAGCGTTTGTGATGTCCATGTGTTCAAATAGGTATGGACTGTGTGTGGATTTTTTAAAATGAGAAATCCATTTAATCCCTCACTTCTCTATGGCAGCTATGTCTGTCATTGAGCTGGTCTAGGCGTTTGGAGCATTCTTAGGAGTTGAGCCGCCCCACACAGGACAGATGCAGGCTGCGTTATATAGTAGGCTGCGGTTAGCCCTTTGAATCCTGTTTGGGCATCCGTTCTGAAAGCACATCATTTTTCCTGGGGAGTTAGGGAGCTGCTGAAGTCTCCCATCACTGACATTTTGGTACTCCTGTAAAGGCCTTGATTAGGACTTCACACGGCATTACTGAAATGTTGCCATATGTACAATCGACTAAACAGGTTTATCACAGGATGAAGTCAATTATGAGGACATTAACAAACAAAAAGTGAACAGTAAAACAGAAAAAAAAAGTTTAAAATATTAAAAAATTTGAATCACACCTCAGATTCTTAAATCTAAAGATATTTATAAAATCACTAAAATAAGCAAATTCGGTATTGCTAGGATGATAACAGTCTGATTTATAAAAATATACAATTGTTTGACCTGTACCATAAACGTACAGAAAAAAAATTGAAACCTCAAAATTGCCTGTGACAAAAAATCAAAATGTTATCTTTACTCCAAAATGGACCATTAAAAACTACAATTCAGCATGCAAAAAAACCAAGCATCCCATACAGCTCCATCAAAATGTAAAATGGGTGTGATGTTTCTCAGAAATTGGCTACAGGAATTAAAAAATAATATTTTTTTTTCAGGAAGTCATGTGTTTTTTTAAAAAAAAAAATAAAAAAAAATGGATAAATAAAAACCTTTACATTTGGTATTGCTTTAACCGTATTGAACTGGAGAGTTATGTTGCCAATTATTTTCACTACTCAATGAAAACCATAAAAGCAAAATGCCCCAAAACAACAAATTTGCTTATTTTAGTCACATTTCACCCAAGTTGGATTTTTTTTTTTGCCTTTTTTTGTACATTATATTGTACGTTGAATGGTGTTTTTATAAACTAAAATTTATGCCACAAAAAACAAACCCTCAAATGGCTGTGTCAATGGAAAAATAATGTTATCACTTTAAGAAGTAAAGGTAAGTGAAGAGATGAAAAATTGCCTTAAAGGGGTATTCTCAAGTTATTAAATTGCTTTAGTTAAACAAGATGATAATAAGCAAGTTTTATATTGACTTGCTTTTTCTATATGCGGTCTTTCTCCTGCGTTGAGCGTTTTTATCTTACATAATGTACAGCTTCTTCTGTGGAGATGGAGTGTGCACAGTAATTACATTCTAGGGGAGGAATTGTCAATCTTTTCACACTCTTCCTTACAGTAGCACTCCAAATCTGCCAGATTACAAGGGCATCTTCTTTGTACAAACCTCATAAGGTCAAAACACAGATTTTCAACTGGTTCAGATCTGGGCTCTGCCTGGGTCTTTCCAAAGCTTTGTTCTTCTTCTGACAAAGTCATTCTTTTGATTTTGTCATACTGAAAGGTGAAATTAATCTTTAGCTTTTTAGCTGAGGCCTGAATATTTTGATGCAAAATTTACTGATATTTGCATGTACTGGCAGAAAAGCGCACCCCAACAACATCAAAAACGCATGCAGTTTTGGTGCATTTTTTGCCAACCAATGCAGATTTGGTACAAAAATGTCTGCACTAGTGGTGAGCGAGTACTAAAATGCTCGGGAGCTCGAGGCTCGGGCCGAGCATCTCAAAATACTCGTGTACTCGGCCCGAGCACCGAGCCCAATGTTATCCTATGGGAGACCCGAGTATTTTTCTGAAATGACCCCCGGCAGCATGTAGAAACCATAAAACTGTAAATTAAAAAAAAAAACGTGCGTGTGTGTGTAAGCGTGCATATATATATATATACACGCGGAGTGGAGTGCGGGAGGGGCCATAGCCGAGCGGGGAAGTGTCGGGCTAAAGGCACGGTCACGCTGTGCGGGCTGGCCAATCACTGCAATTCCACAACAGGGCTGTGGCATTGCAGTGGTCTGCCAGCAAATCCCTGCATAAGGGATGGCTGTAAAAAGAGCGCCAACATGAAGACCACGAGTACAGCACGAGTATCGCGAGATTACTCGGTCCCCGCCGAGTAGCCCGAGTACATTGATACTCGTGCGAGTACCGAGTAGTAACAAGCATACTCGCTCATCACTAGTCTGCACCCAAATACTCAATGTGCACACATTGTCTAAACCCTTAATCCGGCATTAAGTTTACCTGAGGTCACAGCTGGGGTTCTAACAGTACTCCAGCTGTGACCTCAGCTGAACTGGCCTCTGGTGACCCTACCTTAGCTGGCTATCAAAGAGGTGGGGGGGACCACAAGACGTTTTTTAACATTATTTAAATAAAAAAAGCCGCATGGGGTCCCTCATATTTCGATACACAGTCAAGATAACACACACAGTGCGGAACTCCAGCTTGTAGCCATCTGCTTTATCTGGGTATCAATATTTGGGGGACCCTATATCATTTTTTCGAATTATTGTTACACTCCAAAACCAATCACTTGACGCAGTCACGGAGCGTGGGGGGAGAAACAGTGAATATGCATGAGAGTTAATTATTGGACCCGGAAGCAATGTGACAGCCACGTGGGAGACTTGGTAACTATAACTGTCCTGCTGTAATCCCCATATCACTTCCTTTTACAGCCCGCTAGTCCTTACTAACACAATTTTACAGCACACAAGTTCGGGTCCCCATAGCCTTATACAGGGTTCGGTGTCCAGGTTCAAGTCCAGACTATATATATTTTTTTTTCTTCTTTTTTTATAAAGGTTAGCCAAACCCAAACAGCTACTGGTTTGCCCATCTCTAGTAATGGACAGTTACTCAGTGTCACATTGACCAAGCATTTTGTGACTAGTATACAGTTTATGCAGTGCATTAGTGGTATAAGTGGGATTTGAAGCCAGATGACAATTGCCATCTGCCATTATTTTATTTTTGATGCTGCAATGCAAAATTGAATTATTCTTTAAAGACTTAATTACCCTGACCCAGATTGCAGGAAATTAGTTAATTTTTGGTCTTTTCTTTCCTGAAATTAATGATTCTCTTTGTTTTATTTATGGTGAAGGGCATATGTTTACACACACAATTTAGCTCAGCAAGTGACTCAATTTTAACACTCTTTAGATCAAAACACTTTCTGAATTCTTAATCTGTGAGATATAACCGTACATGAAAACAAGATGGACGTTCATAGAAAATGACATGCAACAAGACTCCAGTGCACCAGGTACTTTATATTCAGTGATGACTAGAGGTCTTTATGGCTCAAATTTAAAGGGAACCAATCACAAGGATTTTCGTATATAAGCTAAAGCCAGTGCTATGCTGGCACTATCAGGCTGATTCTATACATACCTGCAGTGGTCAGCTCGGATGTTTAGGTTTTGAAATCCAAGAAAGTGAAGTTTGTAAATGAGCAGCTTCTTGAGTGACAGCTGCACTGGAGCAGATCATCATATTCATAGTTATCTCCTCCCCCTGTTAGAATTAGCATAAGTATTATACAAACAACTCACTTTGTCTAGCAGGACCTGTGGTGAGGTCATACCCATGTGACCAGAAGGGGCTGGATACCAGGTCACATGGGTATGACCTCACACAGGTCCTGCTAGACAAAGTGAGTCGTTTGTATAATACTGCACAGTCAGTGCAGGCAGCGGAACGCAGGAA
Source organism: Anomaloglossus baeobatrachus (assembly GCF_048569485.1). Classification (NCBI taxonomy): domain Eukaryota; kingdom Metazoa; phylum Chordata; class Amphibia; order Anura; family Aromobatidae; genus Anomaloglossus; species Anomaloglossus baeobatrachus. The sequence goes on from NC_134358.1 coordinate 433,168,373, forward strand.
CCTCTCCTCTGTTCCCTGCCGGCACTTTCTCTGTGACACGCGCGCGCTCTGATGTGGTCAGTAGTACTGCGCGACGTGTGTCATTTCAAAAGTTCCCGCCGGGCAGGAGAAGAAGCGGCACAGAGGGGGCCTTCATGGGGAGAAGCAGCAGCGGGGGCCCCTCGGAGAACAGCATCGGTGCAGCCAGGGCCCATACAAGAGAAGGAACAGCTCAGCGAGGGGCCTGTACGGAGGTGTCTGAGGACGGGGACAATAACAAGGGAGACGTAAGTAGTGACTAATAAGCTGAGGAGGGGACAATGGGGTAGGGGTGGGGACTGGTGACTAATACTGGGGGTGTACTGGTGTAGTTTTACAGGTGTAGTATATGGTGGTGTAGTACATGGGGTGTAGTGATGTAGCTTTATTACAGGTGTAGTATATACTGGTGTAGTATATGGGGGTGTTGTATATAGTGGTGTAGTAAATGGGGGTGTAGTGATGTATATTACAGGTGTAGTACATGAGGGGTGTAGTATATTACAGGTGTATTATATGGGGCTGTATTATATTACAGGTGTAATGGGAATGTAGTGATGTAGTATATTACAGGTGTATATAGGGGTATAGTGGTGTAGTTTATTACAGGTGTATATAGGGGTGTAGTGATGTAGTATATTACAAGTGTATATAGGGGTGTAGTGATGTAGTATATTACAGGTGTATATAGGGGTGTAGTATATTATAGGTGTATTACATGGGTATGTAGTGATGTAGTATATTACAGCTGTATATAGGGATGTAGTGATGTAGTATATTACAGGTGTATATAGGGGTGTAGTGATGTAGTGTATTACAGGTGTATAGGGGGGGTGTAGTGATGTAGTATGTTACAGGGGTAGTATATAGGGGTGTACTGATGTAGTATATTACAGATGTAGTGATGTATATTACAGGTGTAGTATATGGGGGTGTAGTATATGGAGGGGGTGTAGTTTATTACAGGTGTAATATATGGGGGGTGTAGGATATTACAGGTGGTAGTGATGTAGTATATTACAGGTGTAGTATATGGAGGGGGTGTAGTGGTGTAGTTTATTACAGGTGTATTATATGGGGGGTGTAGTATATTACAGTTGTAGTATAGGGGGGTGTAGTGATGTAGTATATTACAGGTGTAGTATATGGGGGGTGTAGTGATGTAGTATATTACAGGTGTAGTATAGGGGGTTTAGTGATGTAGTATATTACAGGTGTAGTATAGGGGGTTTAGTGATGTAGTATATTACAGGTGTAGTATAGGGGGGTGTAGTGGTTTAGTTTATTACAGGTGTAGTATAGGGGGGTGTAGTCATATAGTTTATTAGAGGTGTAGTATAGGGGGTTGTAGTGATGTAGTTTATTACAGGTGTATATGGGGGTGTAGTGATGTAGTTTATTACAGGTGTAGTATATGGGGGTGTAGTGATGTAGTATATTACAGGGGTAGTATATAGGGGTGTAGTGATGTAGTATATTACAGGTGTAGTATATAGGGGTGTAGTGATGTAGTATATTACAGGTATAGTATATGGGGAGGTGTAGTGGTGTAGTATATTACAGGTGTAGTATATAGGGGGTGTAGTATATTACAGGTGTAGTATATGGGGTGTAGTGATGTAGTATATTACAGGTGTAGTATATGGGGGTGTAGTGATGTAGTATATTACAGGTGTAGTATATGGGGGTGTAGTATATTACAGGTGTATATGAGGGGTGTAGTATATTACAGGTGTATATAGGGGTGTAGTGATGTAGTATATTACAGGTGTAGTATATGGAGGGGGTGTAGTTCATTACAGGTGTAGTATATGGGGGGTGTAGCATATTACAGGTGTAGTATATGGGGGTGTAGTGATGTAGTATATTACAGGTGTAGTACATGGAGGGGGTGTAGTGATGTAGTTTATTACAGGTGTAGTATATGGGGGTGTAGTGATGTAGTATATTACAGGGGTAGTATATAGGGGTGTAGTGATGTAGTATATTACAGGTGTAGTATATAGGGGTGTAGTGATGTAGTATATTACAGGTATAGTATATGGGGAGGTGTAGTATATTACAGGTGTAGTATATAGGGGGTGTAGTATATTACAGGTGTAGTATATGGGGTGTAGTGATGTAGTATATTACAGGTGTAGTATATGGGGAGGTGTAGTGCTGTAGTATATTACAGGTGTAGTATATGGGGGTGTAGTATATTACAGGTGTATATGAGGGGTGTAGTATATTACAGGTGTATATAGGGGTGTAGTGATGTAGTATATTACAGGTGTAGTATATGGGGGTGAAGTGATGTAGTATATTACAGGTGTAGTATATGGAGGGGGTGTAGTTTATTACAGGTGTAGTATATGGGGGGTGTAGCATATTACAGGTGTAGTATATGGGGGTGTAGTGATGTAGTATATTACAGGTGTAGTATATGGAGGGGGTGTAGTTTATTACAGGTGTAGTATATTGGGGTGTAGTGATGTAGTATATTATAGGTGTAGTATATGGAGGGGGTGTAGTGATGTAGTTTATTACAGTTGTAGTATAGGGGAGTGTAGTGATGTAGTATATTACAGGTGTAGTATATGGGGGGTGTAGTGATGTAGTATATTACAGGTGTAGTATAGGGGGGTGTAGTGGTGTAGTTTATTACAGGTGTAGTATAGGGGGGTGTAGTGATGTAGTATATTACAGGTGTAGTATATGGGGGGTGTAGTGATGTAGTATATTACAGGTGTAGTATAGGGGGGTGTAGTGATGTAGTATATTACAGGGGTAGTATATAGGGGTGTAGTGATGTACTATATTACAGGTGTAGTATATGGAGGGGGTGTAGTGATGTATTTTATTACAGGTGTAGTATATGGGGGGTGTAGTATATTACAGGTGTAGTATATGGGGGGTGCAGTATATTACAGGTGTAGTATATGGGGGGTGTAGTATATTACAGGTGTATATGGGGGTGTAGTGATGTAGTATATTACAGGTGTAGTATATGGAGGGGGTGTAGTGATGTAGTTTATTACAGTTGTAGTATAGAGGGGTGTAATGATGTAGTTTATTACAGGTGTAGTATAGGGGGGTGTAGTGATGTAGTATATTACAGGTGTAGTATATGGGGGATGTAGTATATTACAGGTGTAGTATAGGGGGGTGTAGTGATGTAGTATATTACAGGTGTAGTATAGGGGGGTGTAGTGATGTAGTATATTACAGGTGTAGTATATGGAGGGGGTGTAGTGATGTATTTTATTACAGGTGTAGTATATGGGGGTGTAGTTATGTAGTATATTACAGGGGTAGTATATAGGGGTGTAGTGATGTACTATATTACAGGTGTAGTATGTAGGGGTGTAGTGATGTAGTATATTACAGGTGTAGTATATGGGGGTGTAGTGATGTAGTATATTACAGGTGTAGTATATGGGGGTGTAGTATATTACAGGTGTATATGAGGGGTGTAGTATATTACAGGTGTATATAGGGGTGTAGTGATGTAGTGTATTTATTACAGGTGTAGTATATGGAGGGGGTGTAGTTTATTACAGGTGTATTATATGGGGGGTGTAGTATATTACAGGTGTAGTATATGGGTGGTGTAGTATATTACAGGTGTAGTATATGGGGGGTGTAGTATATTACAGGTGTATATGGGGGTGTAGTGATGTAGTATATTACAGGTGTAGTATATGGAGGGGGTGTAGTGATGTAGTTTATTACAGTTGTAGTATATGTATATGTAGTATATTACAGGTGTAGTATATGGAGGGGGTGTAGTGATGTAGTTTATTACAGTTGTAGTATAGGGGGGTGTAGTGATGTATTTTATTACAGGTGTATATGGGGGTTTAGTGATGTAGTATATTACAGGTGTAGTATAGGGGGTTTAGTGATGTAGTATATTACAGTTGTAGTATAGGGGGGGGTGTAGTGATGTAGTTTATTACAGGTGTAGTATATGGGGTATAGTGGTTGTAGTATATTACAGGTGTAGTATATGGGTGTACAGTAGTTTATTACAGGTGTAGTATGGGTGGTGTAGTGATGTAGTTTATTACAAGTGTAGTATAAGGGGGTGTAGTGATGTAGTATATTACAGATGTAGTATATGGGGGTGTAATGATATACTATATTACAGGTGTAGTATAGGGGGGTGTAGTGATGTATATTACAGGTGTATATGGGGTGTAGTGATGTAGTATATTACAGGTGTAGTATAGGGGTGTACAGTAGTTTATTACAGGTGTAGTATGGGTGGTGTAGTGATGTAGTTTATTACAAGTGTAGTATAAGGGGGTGTAGTGATGTAGTATATTACAGATGTAGTATATGGGGGTGTAATGATATAGTATATTACAGGTGTAGTATAGGGGGGTGTAGTGATGTATATTACAGGTGTATATGGGGTGTAGTGATGTAGTATATTACAGTTGTAGTATATGGGTGGTGTAGTGATGTAGTATATTACAGGTGTAGTATAGGGGGGTGTAGTGATGTAGTATATTACAGGTGTAGTATATGGAGGGGGTGTAGTGCTGTATGCACGGTGTGTGAGGCAAACTGCACTTGTATGATCCACTGTAGTGGATTATAGAAACGCAGAAAGAATTGACATGCTGCTTCTTTTTTCTGCAACAAAATCTGCAAGGAAAAATTAACATGTGCACAGCAAGTCATGATTCTCAGACTTTGCTATCATGTGTTTTTCCTTGTAGTATTGATTGAAATCTCTAAGGAAAAAAGCAACGTGCGCACATAGCCGTAAAGGGGTTATACGTTTATCAACAATTTCTCAGAAAAGGGACACCATTCTAAAAACTGCACCCCTCAAACTGCACAAAACCACATCCAAGATGTTTATTAACCCTTCATGCGCTTCAGAGGAACTAAAGCAATGTGGAAGGAAAAAATAAAAATGTTATTTTTCCCCACAGAGATAGTACTTTAGGCCCAAATTTTGCATTTTTACAAGAGAAACAAGTGAAAATGCACAATAACAATTCATTGTGTAATTTCCCCTGCGTACGTCAATACCTCACATGTGGTGGAAATCTACCATTTGGCCGTATGGCAGGGCTCGGAAAAGAAGGGGCGCCACTTTACTTCTGGAGCACAAAATTGTCTGGAATCATTAGAGGTCGCTATATTGCATTTGGAGAGCCCCTGATATGCCTAAATAGTGGAATCCCCATACAAATGACCCCATTTTGGAAATTAATCCCCTCAAGGAAATTATCTCGATGTGTGGTGAGCATCTTGAACTCCCAAGTGCTTTACAGAATTTTGAGTGGAGAAAATAAAATAGATTTTTTTCCCACAAAAATATTGTTTTATCCACAAATTTTGCATTTTCACAAGGGTAGCAGGGGAAAATGCACTTAATAATTTTATGCAGTTTCTCCTGAGTATGCCTATATCGTATATGTTGAGGAAATCTACTGTTGGGTGCATGGCAGGGCTCGGAAAGGGAAGGAATGCCATTTAGCTTTTAGAATTCAAAATTGTCTAGAATCGTTAGCAGGTGCCATGTTCCGTTTGGAGAGCACTTGATGTGTCTACATAGTGGAAACCCCCCACAAGTGACCCCCAGTTTGGAAACCAAACCCCTCAAGGAATTTATCCAGATGTGTGGTGAGTACCTTGAACCTACAGGTGTTTCACAAAATTTTATCAGGTTGAGCCATGAAAATAAAAAAATACATTTTTACCAAAAAAACGTTGCCTTAACACCAGGATAACATAACCATACAATTTGTTATGCAATTTCTCCTGAGTACATAGATACTCTATGTGTAATGGAAAATTACTGTTTGGGCACATGGCAGGGTTCGGAAGGGAAGGAGCACTATTTGTATTACAGAACATTTTGCATCAGTTCACATTTATCTCGTGGTCTATGCTGAACACTTACATTAGGGTTTCCACCTGCATCTCCAAAACAAGAGATTCAGGTGAAACTCACATCTGATCTATTCACTAATGAGGCTGCTGATTTACTGCGGACTCAGTTTGGACACTCTTCAGCAGTGTCCTTCTTTCCAAAGGTGCACAAAACTTTTCTTGACCACACTTTTGTGCACGCATATATTGGTCAACTCAAGATCACAGGCCAGACGGGAGTTTAAAGTGATTCTATCTGTTTTATTAGGGTGGAGTCACACTTGCGTATCACTTCTGAGGCGAGTGCATCGGACATGATATGCTAATGACCCTCGGCTCATGCTCTGCTGCAAGCGTAAGCCGAGTGTCATGTGACTGTGCTCTGTTCCTGCAATCTGAGCACAGCTGCAGAGAGGGCGGGACTAATTTCCCCATCTCCTCCATTGTCAGCCTGTGCATATATCGCACTGCACTTGAATGACATCCGAGTGCAGTCCGATGTTTTTCTTGTGCCCATAGACTTATATGGGTCGAGTGACATGGCTCTCACAGACAAGTACAGCATGCTGCATTTTTTTTTTCCCTAAGTCTGTTGAGAAATTTGTCTGAATCATGTTTTTCGGGGATTTACACTTAAACCACTTTGTAAGTGCAAATTGTAGAGTGCAGGATAAATGTGAGCTGAGCTGTACTGCAATATTTGCGATGCAGAATAAACAAATCAACAGCAGTTGAAGAATTGGCTTTCTTATACATTTATATGAAAAAGTTTGGGCAATGTTAACCTTTTTTCTTTATAACAATTTGGGTTTTTGCAACCAACAGCTATTTTAGTTTCATATATCTAATAACTGATGGACTGAGTAATATTTGTGGATTGAAATGAGGTTTATTGTACTAACAGAGAATGTGCAATCCGCATTTAAACAAAATTTGACCGGTGCAAAAGTATGGGCACCTCAACATAAACGTGACATTAATATTTTGTAGATCCTCCTTTGCAAAAATAACAACCTCTAGTCGCTTCCTGTAGCTTTTAGTGAGTTCCTGGATCCTGGATGAAGGTATATTTGACCATTCCTGTTTACAAAACAATTCCAGTTCAGTTAAGTTTGATGGTCGCCGAGCATGGACAGCACGCTTCAAATAATCCCACAGATTTTCAATGATATTTAGGTCTGGGGACTGGGATGGCCATTCCAGAACATTGTAATTGTTTCTCTGCATGAATGCCTGAGTAGATTTGGAGCGGTGTTTTGGATTATTGTCTTGCTGAAATATCCATCGCCTGCGTAACTTCAACTTCGTCACTGATTCTTGCACATTATTGTCAAGAATCTGCTGATACTGAGTTGAATCCATGCGTCCCTCAACTTTAACAAGATTCCCGGTGTCTGCATTGGCCACACAGCCCCAAAGCATGATAGAACCTCCACCAAATTTTTACTGTGGGTAGCAAGTGCTTTTCTTGGAATGCCGTGTTTTCTTTGCCTCCATGCATAACGCCTTTTTTTATGACCAAACAACTCAATCTTTGTTTCATCAGTCCACAGGACCTTCTTCCAAAATGTAACTGGCTTGTCCAAATGTGCTTTTGCATACCTCAGGCGACTGTTTGTGGCGTGCTTGCAGAAACGGCTTCTTTCGCATCACTCTCCCATACAGCTTCTCCTTGTGCAACGTGCGCTGTATTGTTGTCCGATGCACATTGACACCATCTGCAGCAAGATGAAGCTGCAGGTTTTTGGAGGTGGTCTGTGGATTGTCCTTGACTGTTCTCACCATTCTTCTTCTCTGTCTGTCTGATATTTTTTTTGACCTGCCACTTCTGGGCTTAACAAGAACTGTACTTGTGTTCTTCCATTTCCTTACTATGTTCCTCACAGTGGAAACTGACAGTTTAAATCTCTGAGACAACTTTTTGTATCCTTCCCCTGAACAACTATGTTGAATAATCTTTGTTTTCAGATCATTTGAGAGTTGTTTTGAGGAGCCCATGATGCCACTCTTCATAGGAGATTCAAATAGGAGAACAACTTGCAAGTGGCCACCTTTAATACCTTTTCTCATGATTGGATACACCTGCCTATGAAGTTCAAAGCTCAATGAGGTTACAAAACCAATTTAGTGCTTTAGTAAGTCAGTAAAAAGTAGTTAGGAGTGTTCAAATCAAGAAATTGATAAGGGTGCCCATACTTTTGCACTGGTCAAATTGTGTTTAAATGCGGATTGCACATTTTCTGTTAGTACAATAAACCTCATTTCAATCCAGAAATATTACTGAGTCCATCAGCTATTAGATATATGAAACTGAAATAACTGTTGCAAAAACCCAAATTGTTATAAAGAAAAAAGGTTAACATTAATAGGGGTGCCCAAACTCTTTCACAGGACTGTATATTTTATTGTATATATATAAAATATGTATATGCGGCTTTATTCCTCCTGTCAGTATGATGCAGCGATACCAGATTTATATATTTTTTTTTAGGTTTGGCTACCATCACACAAAAAATGCTTTTTTACAAATTAAAAGTTTTTGTATCACAAAATTTTGATGGCTATAGTTTTTTTTTATTTTTCTGCCAACAGGAATTCTTTGTGTTCGTTTATTTCGTTTTTTGGGGTAAAGGTGGTGGGGACACGCCGTTTTTCGTGTCATAAAAGTGACCTTTATTCCTGGGGTCAGTATGTTTTCATGTTTTTACTCCATAAAAACTATTTTATAGAAAAAAAATGTTTTTGTATTGCTCTATTCTGAGACCTATAGTGATTTTAATTTTTCCACTGACGGAGCTGTATGACTTTTCCATCGATACCAATTTTATTCACATATGATTTTTTGATCGTTTGATATTCCACGTTTTGTCAGCTGTATCTTAAAAAAACAGTTGTTGGTACTTTTTTTGTTTGTTTACAATGTTCACTGAAGGAGTTAACTAGTGTGTCAGCTTTATAGGTCTGGTTGTTCCAGATAAAGAAAAACCAAATGTGTACTTTTTTATTTTTGTTTTTGCATAAATATATTTATTAATTGGAGGGAATGTTATCATTTTTGTTCTTTATTTTTTGATATTTCTTTTTAATGTTTTTACAATTTTTTTTTTTTTAACTTTTCTTACTTAGTCCCAACAGGGACATTAACTTTTGGTACTCTGATTGCTGGTATAATATATTGCAATGCACAAGCATCAATATGACAGGTTCCTTTTAAGCAGTAAGTATGCTATTGATTTTAGGATGTGCAGTCCATGTCTTTTTCTTCAGCTATGGAGTATTCAATTATTTGTTTTATGAATTAAGCAGCATTCAATATAAAAATTAGTTATTACAAGTGTGCGTTATATCACTTGTCCTGAGCCATTAATTTTTTTTGCGTAAAAGTAAATACAAGGCACTCTTCAAAGTACAATTTGTGTTTAGTTTATTTTCAAGAAAAAAGTGATGTTTCGGCCACGTGATGGCCTTCCTCAGACAACTCATGCAAATGATCAATATAGGCACTGAGGCAACATTATAAGTAGCAGTGTATACTACTAGAACAGGTTAAAGCAGCGCCTTATGTAAATGACCAGTATCCGCATGGAAACAACAAGTATAGACAGTAGCTAAGAACGCTTAACCAGGTGTAAATAGCGCTTTAATAAAGGACCAGTGTCCTTAACCTGTTCTAGCAGTATATACTGCTACTTATAACGTTGCCGCAATGCCTACATTGATCATTTGCAGGCGTTGTCTGATGAAGGCCATCCTGTGGCCGAAACGTCACTTTTTTTTTTTCTTGAAAATAAGCTACATACAAATTTTACTTTGAAAAGTGCCTTGTATTTACTTTTATACGGATGGTTTGGAAGCCGACAAGTGCACCTCCTTTTCCTTTTCTTTTGTGGCTGTGCCTTATCCTACTACAAATTAATTTTGTACAGCATTTTGTAAAATCATATTTGGTGTTTTTTTAGTCTACTCTCTAATCCTCTATAAATTATAGTACTTGGAATCTTCTTTTTGAGAATGGTACATTTTCTAAATCGGCAATAGTCAGCAGTGGGGTGCCACAGGGATCTGTGCTAGGACCAATTCTTTTTAATCTCTTTGCTATCAATCCCATCCACAAGGTCATTAATAAAGTGTCAGTCTTTGCTGATGACACCAAACTATGTAGGATATTAAAAACTGACCTTGATAGTACAATATTACAAAAAGATCTGGATAAGATGTCAGAATGGGCAGATACTTGGCAAATGAGATTTAATGTTGATAAATGTAAAGTAATGCACCTAGGACGGAGTAATCCTATAACTGCGTATACATTAAATAGAAGTAAACTTGGAACTACAGAACAGGAGAAGGACTTGGGTATTCTTATTACAAATAAGCTGAGCAGCAGCACTCAATGTCAAGTAGCAGCTGCAAAAGCAAACAAGATTTTAGGGTGTATAAAAAGAGAGATCAGATCCCATGATCCCAACGTATTATTATAGAGATAAATCACTTGTAAGGCCACATCTCGAATATGGGATCCAGTTTTGGGCTCCACATTTTGAAAAGGACATTCAGAAGTTTGAGTCAGTTCAAAGGCGGCTAACTAGACTACTACAAGGAATGGAAGGTCTCCCATATGATGAGAGGTTGAAAAAGTTAGATATGTTTAGCTTAGAAAAAAAGATGTCTCAGAAGAGATCTCATTTATATCTATAAATACATGTGTGGTCAATATAAAGGACTGGCACATGACTTATTTCTTCCAAAGACAATACTAAGGACCAGGGGGCACTCACTGCGAGTGGAAGAAAAGCGATTCCGGCAGCTAAATAGGAAAGGGTTCTTTACAGTTAGAGCAGTCAGACTGTGGAATGCCCTACCACAAGAGGTAGTAATGGCAGATACCATAACAGCTTTTAAAAAAGGGCTGGATGATTTCCTCAGTACACACAACATTGTTGATTATAAATGACTAAGTGACCAAATGTAGAACTGGTGGAGAAAGGTTGAACTAGATGGACCTAGGTCTTTTTTCAACCTAACTATGTATGTAACTATGTATATCTTTCATTTTAACTTTAACCCTTTTATTGAGTTTTTCAATGGATACATGATTTATAATGAAAGCAGAGTAACATTTTTAATAACTATGCATGGTCAACCATTTAAAAGTCATGAATTATTCAGCCCATTTCTCTATAAACAAACCAAGTAGCAATTCTTGATTGTGACGTTAATGTCAGTCTTGTCATTATTTAGTTACTGTGATCCTTGCTCAAGATATATAGTTGCATACGGTATCAATTGTTAGTTTAGCCACACACAAAAAACGATGAAGTAACGTAATAAGACACTGTGTATGTATAGTATAGATATATGCATATATATTGAGAGTGAGAGAAACTGTGTATATGTCAATATAGATATATATTTTCCTGAGATGGAAGCTACACCTGCTTCTCCTGCTGTTCTGAACAGAGCTTATCCCACATATCACATGCTTTTTTTAAAGAATATGATTAAACTGTATAGATACATTTGAGCATTTTATGCATCAACATTTTTGATTGTATGAAGAAGTCGTGCATCATGATAATTATGTTGTCATAGGGTAATGATTAAGAAAACAAATTTACCCAGAGGCAACACCCAGTGTTGCAGTCCAATTATAACATCCATTTATCAGCTGCACCTGCTAGGACTTCTGAAGATAATATTAGCAGAGATGCTAAGCTTTGCATTTTTAGGAACCTTTGTTGTTGTTTTCTAAGGATGAGCGAACCCGAAATGTAAAGTTCGGGGTTTATGTGTCCGGTGCTGAACCCCGAACAGAGACTTTTGACTATATGTTCGGTTTCTGTTTTGGGTTTGCATCTGAATAAAGCTTGTTGAAAGGTTGTAGTGCAGCCAATTAGCAAGCTTTTCTGATGTAGGCACTTCCGGCCCCATAACACTCATGTCAAGTGTTTGCATGGCTGGGATTGACCAGGGAAATCCCTGTAAAGAAAAAAAAAAAAAAGCAAAATTGGTAAAGCAGGACATATTTACCAGTCTCCGCGGCGTGACTGTAACACTGCTTCTGGGTCTGCTCATTACATATCATGCATATTCACTGCTTGCTCCACCCACCATCTGTGACAGCATCTGTAATTGGCTGCAGTCAGACTGCCAGCATGCCAGCGTCTCTGGTTGATTGGAGGTTGTTTGTCTGCTAGATTAAAGTGTAAAAAAAAAATTATGTAGAGGTAGCAGCCCTCAGCTTTTTGCAATGTCTCGGCGGTATATCAAAATAAGAGGAACCTGGGGGCGTGGCCTGGACGCCAAGTGGAGCAGACGCATGTTGGTTCGGCTCCTGCAGATACCGCCGGTTTAGTGGCCTCTGCGATATCCCTGGACCTGAGAACAGCACCCAGCGACACCTAGAAGACCTACTGCTGACAGGAGACACCGAACGGGAACTTTAACTGCTGAGGAGAGAGAGGGAGAACACTGAGATCACTCATCCCCAGAAGGCCTGGTTTCTTGGTACACACGTGCGGCAGAGAGACAGTCCCGGAGCGTGGCTGCGGTGATCGGGGCTCCTGCAGAGACTAGTACAGTGCATCTGAGGAGGGGGATGAGCGAGTGCCCTGAGTGCAGCAGCCCTGAGCGAGGTGAAGAGGAGTGATAACGCGGTCACACGTGGGTCTAGCCCAGAAGCCCAGACATTGTTTTGGGCAGCAGGAGGTGGAGGTGCTTCGGTTCCCTTCCCCCTACCACGGGGGTGGAGAAGAGAGGGAGGAAAAACTCGTGGCACAGCATCTGAAGCATTACTCAGGGCCCGCCATTATTATATACAAAACTCCTCTTTCTCTGTACAGTACTTTGCTGCCACCTTGTGGTTATTGTGATAATAGCCTGCTATAAAGGGTGCACAGGAGAGAGCTGTGAAGGTGATATGCGTCCCTGTATAATGGCTGCGTAGAGGAGAGGCTCACCTTACTGCCCATATAGGTGACATAAAGTAGACAGCTACGACTTTAATAGTCTCACATAAACTAGCAATATTGGAGAGAGACATAATACGCTGCACTGACTGGGTGAAGCTCTGGCTGGGCTAAGGAGAAGAGGGCCAGGCTGGTCATACAGATTGAGAAGGGGACAGCCACTTGTGACTCCTCTGGACAAGTTTCTTACTAAAAGGGACTGTGCTGTGGGAGACCCTATGCCACCAATGTCACAAAGACAGTCATCCCATAAAGGCAATCAGGCGAAAAATAAATCTGCGTGGGCAGACCCAGCGGACATGTACTTAGACTCTACACCCTCTATATCCGCTCTAGTGTCTCAACAGGAGTACGGAGGGGAGTCACGTGACCCCCCCATCAGAGGCTGAGTCAGGAGATATGGAACACTACTCCAACCAAAAAAAATTGAAAAGTATCTGGATCTTCTTCCAACTAAAGAAGACTTCAAATCACTGATCTCAGAGGTGAAAGAAACCTGTAGGGCAGAAATTAACTCAATTCGCCAGGATGTCAAGCTGCTGGCAGATAGAGTGGACTCTGTGGAAAGAGATCATGATGTCACCAGACAATATATTATCAAACTACAGAAAAGTGTGTCCTCTTATTACCAAGCTTTAAGCGACACTAATAAACATCTGGAAGACCTAGACAACAGAGGACGCCGTAATAATATCCGAGTGAGGGGTGTCCCGGAGACCACAGGCAATGAAGATGTTCACGCCATGCTTGAAACCATATTCAATACTGTATTGGAACGCCCTGCAACTCAAAAGATAAAATTGGACAGAGCACATAGAGCATTACGCCCTAGGGGGTCTCAAAATAAACCTCGTGATATCATATGCTGTGTCCACGACTTCCAATTGAAAGAATCCATTATGGCTAAAGCCCGCACATTGGAGAGAGTCGAATATCAAGGGACTCTGATTCAATTATTCCCTGACCTGTCATGGATTACCCTACAGAAAAGGAGACACCTGCAGCCCCTCCTTGCCTCCCTAAAAGACCGGGGCATTCGGTACCGCTGGGGGTTTCCATTTGCCCTCATAGCTTCAAAATATGGACGTACTGCTGTGCTGTGTTCTGCCCGGGATCTCCCGACTTGCTCCAATATGGGAATTTCTCCTCCTTCCCTGGTAGATTGGGACTTAGAGCTACCATCCAATCCACCTCGTCCGGTCTGGCATCAAGTGGACTCCAGGGGAGGATCTCCTTCATCCCGGTCTAAGGCACGACCGACTTCAACCTGAGACATCTATCCTCTGGGCACCAGGGCCCTCTGTCTGAAACTCTGGTTTTGAGCTGAAACCCCCTTTGGGGTAATGGAGTGCACATTCTGTGTCCTCCCCAGTTTATCGCTGGGACTCTGGTTTGCCCTCTTTTCTATACGTAGCTGTCCACATTTTCGTTACTAATATATCTGGTTTATGTTACCTCTTAATAATTATATTGGTTTGCTACTAGGGCAGTGGGGATTGCCTACTCCCTTCTCTTTGTTACTTTGAAGTTAGTTTTTGACGCTTGCTGTGGCCACACAGTGTCTATAGCTGCCAACCCCCCTGTTAGGGTTAGAGTTACCCTGGTTCCTCCTACGGAAGAGTCGGTATAGGAGGTTAGGGTGAAGATATTGATAAAGTTTGATATTATGCAACGTTTTTCTTCTTTGACCCTGGTCGGAGAGGAGGGCGGCAGGGGTGAAGGTCTTCGCCGGTGTCCTCCCTCCTCTCCGGTACCATTTGAGACATGTAAATGTTAAGCTTTATATGTTATATGTTTCGTCATTGTTTTCCCTCATTCCTTATGTGTCTACCCCGGCCGAGGTGAGAAAAGCTTTTGTACCCTACTGAGATCCATGTGGACCCATCACGGGCCTTTGCGCAACTATGAGACGGATTATGGGACTTTGAGCAATATCGAGATGGATGGTATTGGGTTAACCTTCGTATGTAATGCTATTTCCGCTTTATACTGTTTCAACTTAAAATATGGTTAAAATTTTAACATTAAATGTCAAGGGTTTAAACTCAAACATTAAGAGGCGTATGGCGCTTGCCGAGATGCGGTCCCAGCGAGCTGATGTGGTTTTTTTTGCAAGAAACACACCTGAATCTCAATGGGAACTGCAACTTTGCTAAACACCTATACCCTACAATTTTTTTAGCCTCCCAAGTAAGGAAATAAGCAGGTGTGGCGATTTTGATATCAAGGACTTGCCCCATTCAAATTACTACCTCCCTGGCCGACCCACAGGGTAGATACCTCATCCTGCAAGGGACATATAAGGACATCCCTGTCACTCTGTGTAATGTTTACGCCCCTAATACCTCCCAAATCTTCTTCTTAAACCGGGTATTCCTCAAACTAACACTCCTTCCCCCCTCAGCGTGGATTGTGGGAGGAGATTTTAACACCATTTTTTCTGACTCTCTCGACAGACTAACCATCAACAATCAACTGTCAGGCCTGTCTCAACGTAAATTGACAGCTTCCTTTCGAAAACTGATTCGCAGGTTTGCTTTATTTGACTTGTGGCGTATTAAGCATCCCTTAGAAAAAACCTTTACTTTCTACTCTCCCCCTCATGGTACACACACCAGGATTGATTTCTTCTTTGGCAACATTCAAGCCCTTAGATTGACGAGCAATGTGGATATTGGTGCAATAACATGGTCAGACCACGCGCCAATGACTCTCACCCTGGATCAGACAACTTTACGTACAAGAGTCTGCCACTGGAGGCTCAATGAGTCCCTCCTCAAGAGAGCACCCTACGGAGATAAATTGGAAGCGGGGCTGATAGAATACTTCGAGAATAACGAGGGGTCAGTGTCTAATTTTTCTACCATTTGGGAAGCCCATAAGGCCGTCTTTAGAGGGCAATGTATAGCATTAAGCTCCCGCATTAAAAAAGACAGACAATATCAGAGGGATCAGCTCCTCCGAAGTCTCAGAGACTTAGAAAAAAAGATGACCCTTAACCCATTAATACGTACCCTCAGAGAAATAGTAAAGACCCGTGCCCAACTGAAGGACCTAGTGGTTAATACAACAGAAAAATTACTGCTTTATAGCAAGCATAATTACTATGAAAAAGGAAATAAATCCCATTCTCTATTAGCTCGCCAACTTAGAGAGGATAGGGGGAACTCATCTGTTTATGCCTTGAAAGATGCAGGGGGGAGTATCTTCTATGACCCTACTAAAGTTGCGAAGATCTTTCAGGATTATCTGTCAAGATTGTATTCCTTACCTAACTCTCTTCCCACAGACACAGGAAAACAGAGGGAACTGATTCACTCTTTTCTTGAGCAATGTAAGCTGCCCACTCTTACTAAGAGTGCTGTAAATACTCTAAACAAAGAAATCACAGGCGAAGAGATTGGAGAGGTGCTTAAATTACTTCCTAATGGGAAGTCACCGGGTCCAGATGGTCTGACCTATTTCTATTACAAGACATTCGCAGATCAACTCACCCCCCTATCTGGTCAAATTATTTAATGGCTTCCTCACGGGCTCCCCTATACCTACGAGTATGTTACATTCATATATTACGCTTATACCCAAACCAGGGAAGGATGCAATGGATTGTGCCAATTACAGGCCTATAGCACTCCTTAATGCCGACTTAAAATTTTTTACTTAGTTATTGGCTCTACGCCTCTCGATCCTACTCCCTCACCTTATACATAAAGATCAGGTGGGTTTTGTTCCATGTAGACAGGGGGGGGGGACAATACCAGGAAGATTATTGACTTAGTGGAGGTTGTCAATAAGACGGAGAAGGAGGCACTCCTTCTTAGTTTGGATGCGGAGAAGGCGTTTGACCGTCTGGGGTGGCCATTCATGTTTGAGACGTTACGTCATTTTGGAATTTCGGGTGCATTTATTACTGCCCTGAAAAGTCTATATTCATGCCCCTCAGCTTCGGTCAAACTTCCTTATGCCACATCTCAACCTTTTCAGATACATAATGGCACTCGTCAGGGATGCCCTTTGTCCCCCCTTCTCTTTGTTATGTGATTGAGCCGTTGGCTGCTGCTATTCGTATTGACCCTAATATACATGGAGTAATGGTGCGAGACAAAGAGTTTAAGCTATCTTTATATGCGGACGATGTCTTATTAATATTGTTCCAGCCACATATCACTCTCCCGAACTTGCATACCCTATTACTGCAATTTGGAAGGTTATCAGGGTATAAGGTCAACCAGAGCAAAACGGAGGCTTTGCCTCTTAATATTCCACAGGGGCGGGTTTCCTCCTTACAAGAAAACTACAATTATAAATGGAAAAATATATCCTTGACATATCTGGGGATAAAATTAACTTCTCAGTATAAGCTCTTATACCAGCATAATTATCCTAGCTTATTCGCTGAACTAAAAAGACTCCTACTCAATTGGAACAAGCTCCCACTGTCTTTATTCGGAAGAATCTCTGCGGTCAAAATGTCTGTTTTGCCAAAGCTACTTTATTTATTTGAGACCCTTCCGGTGTGTGTACCATACAGAGAGTTACGCAATATACAGTCCATTATACTTCAATTCGTTTGGGCCCATAAGAGACCTAGAATTAAAAAAATGACTTTGCTAGACAGTAAACTGAGAGGAGGTTTGGGGGTCCCTGATATTACGAAGTATTACTGGGCAGTACACTTACGTCACATCCCTGCATGGTTTAAGCGCAGTGCCTTCTCTAGATGGATGGAAATAGAGAAGTTATGGCTAGCCTCAATACACCCCAACTCTTACCTATGGGGTACCTCATCTAACAAGCCTGACCCACATACTTTAGGCCCCATAGCTTTTACCAAGAGGATCTGGGATTGCTGTATAAAAAAGTTTCCACTTAAATCTGAACATTCTCCGTTGACTTCCTTTCTTTTTAACCCCAGGATACCAGACGGTATGCAGGGTACAGCGACTAAGACATGGTTTGACAGGAAGCTCTTTTGTTTCGCGGACATAGTGGACGCGCACTCCAGGACCCTTCTCCCCTACGCCACCATATCTGCTAGATTTAATCTCCCTGGCAGATCCCAGTATCGGTACCTACAAGTTCGACACCTGATGCACTCCCTTGTCTCCTCCCTGGAAGTCTCTTCTCCTACACTTTTTGAAAGATTATGCAGAGCTGGGGTCTCCACCAAGGGCCTTATCTCGGACATATATCGCATTTTAACTACCCCCTACCCAGAAGACAAGCCGATTCATACATATATGAGCATATGGGAAGACTTCCTTGGTGAGACCATTCCCCTATGTGTGTGGAGACGGATCTGGGATACGGCCTCAAAAACTTCCTCATGTTATGTTTATACGGAAAATCAGTACAAATTACTCATGTATTGGTATCACACCCCATCACTACTACATAAACTAAATCCAGCCTTACCCCATAATTGTTGGAAATGTGGGGCTGCGGGAGGGGACATACCGCACATATTCTGGGTATGCCCCAATATCCAGAGCTTCTGGAAGTTGGTGCAATCTCTTATTTACAGAGTAACTGATCTCCAGATACCCCTGGATCCTAAGTTCTATTTATTAAATGTCCCACCTGTCCAATTGGGGAGGAGAGTGAAGCGGTTACTGCTACATATAACCACAGCAGCCAGGTGTCTAATTGCCCGTAACTGGAGGTTAGCCCATCCGCCCTCACTTAATGATCTCAATTCGCGAATCCAAGATGTGAGGAGGATGGAGTATTTGTCAGCCATGTCAAATAACACGGTGGATCACTTTGAGGGTGTTTGGTCACTCTGGGACACTCATTGGGCCAATAATGAACAATAGCTCGGCATGGCTTGGATGGAAGTCTGATATACTCACCCTCCCTACTCTGTTCCCTCCCTATGTTTCCCGGTCTAGTATTGTATTGTTTGTCTTGTCACATCCCCTGTTTCTAATCTATCAGTGGAAAATAAGATATGTGCCCTGATTAATGGTTTAAAGTTACTGCTCACATGCTTGTGGGACATGTCTACATATTATTCTATGTTTGCTTTGGAAACATTTAATAAAATAATCAGTTAAAAAAAAAAAAGAGGGACCTCATGCAGCTTTTTTAAAATTATTGTATGTAGATAGAAGATGGAAGAGAAGGCGAAGCTCTGCCTTTAGCTCCTCCCTCTGCCTGTAGTTCCTCCTTCTATCTAGAAGGAATCTCATCAGTAACAGCCACCTCCTGTCTCACTAATGGGAAAGTTTGCACTGAATACAGATTTTTCAAACACCAAAAAAATCCTTTATTTAAAATAAAAGAAAAAAACACCCTTATTCACCACTTTATTAACCCAAAAAACACCCATAAGGGTCCGACGTAATCTACACGAGGTCTCACGACAATTACAAGCTCTGCTACATTACAAGGCACAGCGCGCAATCATGGAACATGACTGAACGCTGTGAGGTTCAGGCAGAGACTGAGCCGAGATCAGCGATGACGTCACTCAGATTCGTTGCGTTTAAAGCAGGAGGTTTCCACGGTCCTCCACCTGTAATTGCAGGGAACCTGACCTCAATGAACCCTCACTGAGTTCACAGACCTGCATCGCCTGACAGAAAACTGTGTGTTTTTTTTTGCCAAGAGATGCAGATATGGTGCTGAAATTTGTACACCATATTCCTGAACCCAATCTACACCTGACAGAAAAAATACGCATCACTATCGCTCTTGGTATGATGCTGTAGTGATGCGGGGTTTTTTTGCCAGGAGGTGTAGATTAGGTGCAGGAATATGGTGTCAAAATTTCAGCACCAAATCTGCATTGCTTGGCAATAAAATGCAGGAGGTACAAACGTTTCATATTTTTTCAAACTTTTTCTTTTTTTTTCAATTTATTTTATTATTTTCCCTAGGGGACTTTATACCTGCATAGTCCAATCATATGTTCATTTCTGCTGATCAGAGCAGTATCACTCTGATCAGAAGAAATGCTCATATCCTATGAATGACGGCGCTCACAGGAAGTCAGTCATGGCAGCATCAAGGGTCATCAACTGACCCCGTGTTACCATGGCAACACATTGATGCCCCATGATCACGTCATGGGGCCACATGCGCCTGTTAGCCATACATGTTTGCTGATCAGATCAGCAGACGTGCGAGGATTACCGCAAGCTCACTGCCAGAGGGAGGTTACCAAGGATGTACCAGTATGTCCTTGGTCGTAAAGAGGTTAAAGACATATTACTCTTAGGCGGGCTTTGCACGTTGCGACATCGCAAGCCGATGCTGCGATGTCGCACGCGATAGTCCCCGCCCCCCGTCGCAGGTACGATATCTTATGATAGCTGGCGTAGCGAAAATTATCGCTACGCCAGCTTCACATGCACTCACCTGCCCTGCAACCGTCGCTCTGGCCGGCAATCCGCCTCTTTCCTAAGGGGGCGGATCGTGCGGCGTCATAGCGACGTCACAAGGCAAGCGGCCAATAGCGGTGGAGGGGCGGAGATGAGCAGGATGTAAACATCCCGCCCACCTCCTTTCTTCCGTAGAGACGCCGACAGCATGTAAGGTGAAGTTCCTCGCTCCTGCGGCATAACACACAGCGATGTGTGCTGCCGCAGGAACGAGGAACAGCATCGTACCATCGCTGCAGCAAAATTATGGAAAAGTCGGAGCTTGCAACGATGATACGATAACGCCGCTTTTGCGCTCGTTTATCGTATCATCTAGAATTTACACACAACGATGTCGAAAGTGACGCCGGATGTGCGTCACTTTCGATTTGACCCCACCGACATCGCACGTGCGATGTTGCAACGTGCAAAGCCGCCCTTAGTGTATGTAAACTTTTGACTTTGCTGAAAGTAATAAAAATGCCTTAAAACATTCTCTCTCATTATTTGGCAAATACAGTTAGGTCCAGAAATATTTGGACAGTGACTGTATCTTCATGGGTTTCAGCTCTGCATGCCGCTGTTTTTGGTTTAAAATGAAACAACTGAGATGCAATTGAAGTGGAGACTTCAGGTTTAATGAAAGGGGTTGAACAAGAATATCCTATGAAACGTTTATGAATTGCAACTATTTTTCTACAAAGCCCCCTCATTTCAGAAAAGCAGAAGTAATTGGACAAATTTACTTTACCATAAATAAAATGTTAATTTTTAATTCTTCGTAGAGAATCCTTTATAGACAATGACTGCCTGAAGTCTGGAAATCACAGACGTCACCAAGTGCTGGGTTCCTCCTTTGTGATGCTTTGCCGGCCTTTACTGCAGCTGACTTTTAGTTGTTGCTTGTTTGTGGGTCTTTCTGCCTTACGTTTTGAGAAAAGTATGTGAAATACATGCTCAATGGGGCTTAGAGCTGGAGATTGACTCGACCATTGAAGAAAATTCAACTTCTTTGCCTTAAAAAACTCCTGAGTTGCTTTTGCAGTATACTTTGGCTGATTGTCCATCTGTACTGTGAAGTGCTATCCAATCAACCTTGCTGCATTTAATGGAATCTCAGCAGAAAGTATTGCCCTGTACACTTCAGAATTCATCTGCCTGCTTCTGTCTTCAGTCCCATCATTAATAAACACTAGTGACCCAGTGCAATTGGAAGTCATGAATGCCTGTGCCATCACACTGCCTACACCATGTTTTATAGAGGATGTGGTGTGCTTTGGATTAGGAGCCTTTGGAAGCCTTCTCCATACTTTCTGCTTCCCATCATTCTGGTAAGGTTGATCTTAGTTTCATCTGTTTATACAATGCTTTTCCAGAACTGTGTGGCTTCTTTAGATGGTTTTTGACAAAGTCTAATCTGGCCTTTCTATTTTTAAGGCTGATTACCGTATTTTTCGACCTATAAGATGCACCGGACCATAAGACGCACCCTGGTTTTAGAGGAGGAAAATAGGAAAATTAATTTTTAAGCAAAAAATGTGGTCATGACACACTTATGGGGCGAGGATCTGCTGCTGACACTGTTATGGGGGTAATGTCCCCAAATTCTCTACTGAGGTACCTCATCCTGGTAATGATCCTCCTGCCTTGTATATGATCCCCATCCTTGTATATATATACCCCATCCTGGTATATATTCCCAACCTGCTATATACCGCCATCATGGTATAGCTCCCATCCTGCTACATAGCACCATCCTTGTATATACTCTTATCCTGCTATATACTGCCATCCTGCTTTATACCGCCATCCTGCTATATACCCCCATCCTGCTATGTACCCCCATCCTGCTATATACTGCCATCCTGGTATAGGCCCTCATCATGCTATATACCCCCATCCTGCTATATACCCCCATCCATCCTGCTATATACCCAATCCATCCTGCTATATACCCCCATCCATCCTGCTATATACCCCCATTCATTCTGCTATATACCCCGTCCATCCTGCTATATACTCCCATCCATCCTCCTATATACTCCCATCCTGCTATATACCAGCATCCATCCTGCTATATACCAGCATCCATCCTGCTATATACTCCCATCCATCCTGCTATATACTCCCATCCATCCCGCTATATACCCCCATCCATCCTGCTATATACACCCATCCATCCTGCTATATACCCCCATCCTACTATATACCCCCATCCTGCTATATGACCGGCTACATGTGGCACACAAAAAAAAGTAAACGTTTATACTCACCTTTCCTCGCTACCTGCAGCATCGCTCCTCCTCCTGTCAGGGCTGGACAGCAGCACCCCTGACCTGTGTGGAGCCATCACCGTTCCCCTGCAGCATCATGATCTCCTCCTGCCTGCCTGTCAGCTGACCTGTGTGGAGACTAGTGCTGCGCACAGCGATGATGTCATCTCTGTACTCACCGTTCTCTACACAGATCAGCTGGCCGGCAGACAGGAGGAGATCGCAATGCTGCAGACAACGGTGACGGGTAAGTATACTTATTCACTGCCCCCCGTGCTGATGATGATGCGTGGGGGCAGTGAATACAGATGCACATGATCACTACAGGCTGTAGTTGCCAGGGGTGATCACGCTGGACGGCTCTTTACTATGCGCGCACTCCCCGCCCATCACCTCGCCCACCTGTTAGTGCTGGCTTCAGCGCTGAAGGATGATGGGCGTGCATATGAAATGAGCAGACCCACGTGGTAATGGCAGGCTGCTACAGCCTGCTCATGCCCTCGATGACCCGCTCCACTGCAGCACCCTCATTCCCCGCAGCCACATTCAGACTATAAGACGCACTCCCCACTTTCCCCCAACATTTGGGGGGAAAAAAGTGCTTCTTATAGTCCGAAAAATACGGTAATGGCTTGTACCTTATGGGCAATCCTCTGTATTTGCAATCGGGAAGTATTCTCTTTATGGCAGACTTAGATACTGAAACACCTACAGTACTTTCTTGAGAGTGTTTTCACTTGGATGTTGTGAACGGGTTTTCCTTCACTAAGGAAATGATCATCCACCACTATTTTCTTCCTTGGACATCCAGACCTCTTTAAGCTCCCATGCTCTTCAGTGTGCTTGTTTTTTCCAGAATATACCAAACTGTTGATTTGACCACCCCTAACATTTCTGCCATCGATGATGGATTTCTCCTATTTTTAGCCCAATGATATTCTGTTTCCCCTCCATTGAGAACTCTTTTGACTGCATATTGTGGGTTTACAACAAAAGCTTCCAAATGCAAATTCCACATCTGGAATTAGCTCCAGACCATATAACTGCTTAATTAATGATGGATTAATGAGTGAATAGTAGGGCTGAGCAGATCCGAACTGTAAAAGGGTGCACGATCCGGATCCAACACTGAGGAAAATAAATGAAAAATAAAGAAAAACAGAAATAAAACAGCGTTTCATACTTACAGAGACTTGGTGTCATGGCGACACACTGCTTCCAGGACGCACATTCACTTCCTGTACTGTGCATCGTATAAACACAGCTTTCCATATTTTCCCCGCCCACTGGCCGTCCTCTCATTTGTGATTGGTTGCAGGCAGATGCGCCCCCAGCCTGTGACAGTATCTGCCTGCCGTGCAGTTATCGCGGCTCAGTCATTGTCTGCACAGCCAGCGGTCGCTATGTAATGTAGCAGAGCTAAAGCGGCATGGGACTTCGTGTGGATTAAGCCAGTCCTACAGGGTGTTTGGGGTTAATAAAGAGGTGAAGGAGGGTGTGTGTTTTGTACTTTATTCCAAATAAGGATTTTTCTTTGTGTTTATTTACTTTCATGTACAGGTTAGTGATGCAGGTATCTCATAGACGCCTGTGCTATCACTAACCTAGGGCTTAGTAGCAGCTGTGCGCTGCTATTAACCCCTTATTATCCCGATTGCTACCACTCCAGGGCAATCGAGAAGAGCCGGTAAAGCACCGGGATTGTCACATCTAATGGATGCGGCAATACCGGGTGGCTGTGGATTGAGAATATCAGCCCCCAGCCAGCTTTATCATGGCTGGGTATCAAAATTAGGGCTGACCACACATCGGATTTTTTTTAAATTTATTTAAATGGTAAAGAAAAAAAAAAGGCGCAACACCGGCACAGCCGCGCCAACACTTCTGACAGGCACGTTCATGTGTTTCTGTGCACATGCACACTCTTGTTCAGAGAGCGCAGGCTGTGCTGGCTGATGTCATGTCAGACTTGTACGAGTCTGACAGCTCATCACCGACACAGCCGCACACTTCTGACAGGAGCGTGCATGTGTTTCTGAAACACATGCACGTTCACCATACTGACCCACAGACACTGGCACTGCTTTCCCCGCCCACCGGCCGTTCTGTCACCTGCGATTGGTTGCAGTCAGCTGACATACTGCCACTCAGGGTGGGGGCATGTCTAACTGCAACCAATTACACGCGACGGTGGGCAGGCAAAACGATGAATGTTGAATTGTCGGCTCCGGAAGAGAAAAGCGTGACCTGGAAGGAGTTTGCTGCCATGACACAGCCTGGGTGAGTAACCCGTGCGCGCTCCTACCCCCCTATCCCCTCCACAAACGTTTTTAATCTCCGGATTCTGGTCCCCATAGACTTATTAATATGCACTTAATTACAAATATGTATTGCATAACTGTACATTGAAAATGTTTTTGTAAACGGGTAAAATGCCAAAATTTGTGTCACTGTCCAAATATTTCTGGAACTAACCGTATAAATAATTTTGGTAATCCTAATTGACCTAAAACGGTAAAGGTTTATTCTAATTTTTTTTTGTCAGATAGTGAGAAAAACATGCAGATGTGTCTTTTTAGATAGTGTATGTAAACTTCTGGTTTCAACTGTATATCTTTTTTATGCTTTGCTACTATTAAACGTTAAAAACAATATTTTACAAAAATACATTTCTTTTTGCATCACCATATTCTGAGAGCTGTAACTTTAATTTTTTTGCTGAATGAGCCATATTAGAGCTTTTTTTTGCTAGATGATTTGCAGTTTTTATTTATACCAATATTTTTTTACATATACTTTCTGATTTTTTATTTATAAAAAGGTTTGTGTGCGTATGATGAAAAAGCAACATCTTGTGGGGTTTTTTGTTGTTTTGTTATGGTCTCCGCCATGTGGGAAAAAAATGTCATGAAAGTTTTATAGTTCGGGATATTCCAGACCCGGCGTTACAAATTATGTGTATTTTTTTTGTTAATTCTTATTTAAACACACAGGCTACATTTTTAGCAGCAAAACAGGTTTTTATGACTTATGTGGTTTTTGTACTTTTTGTTAACAGATTTTATTTAACTTATTTTTTTTTCACAACACCTCTGTGAGATATGCATATTTTTTACTTTGATCATTGGTCTCATGCATGGCAGTGCTGCTGTCAGGTGTTCACTGAGACAACCTGTTAGATTCTGCTATAAGCAGAATACCAGAGTACCCTGGTTTCATTAGGTGACCTTGGGTTACCATGGCAACTAATGGCACCCGTGATTATGATCATTTTGGGCCCATAGTATAATAGAATATCTTTTAAGCCACTTTAAACCACATAGCTGCCGTGATTGACGGCTACATGTACGGCGTTAATCTGATCGGTTTCAAAACCAGTTGAAGTTAATTCTAAAGGGTGTCAGCTGTCCTACAAAGCAGTCACCTGTGAGATTTTCGCCCATTAAAGGGTGCTATTCACTTATTTTCCACTATTGTTTTAACATGGTGAAGAGTGAATAAGGTCTCCTTAATGGCCACCATTTTAAGAGTGTCATTAAGGATTTAAAACACGTGAAGCAACATGACATTAGCTTTGAAAACGTTTAGGGTTGAAGAGCCTAAGGCTTTGCTCACAATATAAATTCTAAAAGGACAGAACTGCACTAGGACAGATGTTTATGTGTCGCCCTGGGCAAGCCAGGGGACACAGGTCACAACACCACCACACCCCACACTCCAGGTAGGCACATCACAGCTAACCACAAATCCTTGTTGCCTTCCTCCAGAGGTTGATGATGCACACCAGGGGGTGGGCCATGCGGTTGGCTCCGCCCACCAAGGAGCTCACAACTCTGGAGGCAGGGAGTAACCAGGCAGATAGCCCAGGCAGGGCAAGAGTAAAGAGGAGAGTTCAGTTTGGGAGTTAAGGAAAGTGAAAGTGAAAGTAGAGAAGTGGAAAAGGAGGAAAGGAGGAGAAGTGACAGAAGAGAAAGACAGCCTGAAGGGTCCAGCTTTGTGAGGGCCAGAACAGCAAGGTCAGCAACGGCGGTGACTGTCTGGAGGGGGACCGTTTGGAAGTTCCTGGAAGGACCCCGTTGGCTGTGTGCCCGGTGGTCTGGAGCAGTGTTCCGAAGGACGGTCAGCATCAGGGCAGGGGCCTCTCGGACCCCGGCAAGGCTAGGAGTCGCCAGATTTGCCAAATCCGTCAGTGACGGGGACGCAGATCCCCCAACAACCAAGTCCCGATTGAAGGCAACAGCCCAACCCGTATTGGAGAGACACCGCCACCGCCACGGCACAAGTTTCTCAGGGCCAGCGCCTGCGGGCAAAGTGTAGAGCTCCTCCGGCCCAGATTGCAGCCGGGGAGCGGGTAACCGGAGGGAATCCACCGCTACCATCAGTCAACACAGGTGCAAGGAAGAGGGACATCACCGTCACCTACCGGGAGTGCAGGTGCAGCCGTCTGTGGGACCGTCCTACCAGCCGTTGGTTTACCGTACAGACTGTGTCCGTGTGTCAGGCTGAGTGAGTACCATCGTGCCGCAAGGCACAGCGCTGCCCCCCGCGTCCCTGCGCCCTCCAGGCCCTACACTTCACATCTCATCACCGGGCCCCGGGATCACCAACCCCTACCCACGGAGGGGCAACACAACACCTGGCTGCTCCGCATCACCATCCCCGGGACCCCTATACTGAGCAGCGGTGGTGCAATCACCACAACCGTGGGTGGCGTCACGAACTATAACAATCCCCACACCCAACAAACACCCCCTTTCACTCACGGGCGAGGAGTGTCGCTCGAGAAACCCCGGGATCCGGCCCACAGCTCGAGCCACCAGGAGCAGCCGCCGGACCCGAGCAGAAGGGGTGAGCGCGGTGTGCTGACACCCTCCTCCCCGCCCGCGACAACTTGGCGTCACGAACAGGAACTTTTCGCGCCAAAGATGGCGGCTTCTGAAATTTTTCTGCCGGATGCCTCCGGCGGTAACAAGGCGCACCTCTACTTGACGGCAGAGCGGTAAGATCCTGTTAACAGGGGATAACAGGGTTAAGCAAA
This sequence comes from Anomaloglossus baeobatrachus, assembly GCF_048569485.1. Classification (NCBI taxonomy): domain Eukaryota; kingdom Metazoa; phylum Chordata; class Amphibia; order Anura; family Aromobatidae; genus Anomaloglossus; species Anomaloglossus baeobatrachus. The sequence goes on from NC_134358.1 coordinate 433,195,908, forward strand.
AACATAATAACATTTTTAATCAAAAACTCTCCCCAGCGCTGAAGGCAGAGGCTGAAGTACCGGTTCCTCCACCAGTGGAGAAGGCAGCAGAGGTAATCCACACTGTAATGGGTGACTTCCCAGCAGACTGGCCTACACAGAACGGCGCGGTGATTCTTCCAGTGATACTGTTCCCACAACCCGTGGATGAAGAAGTAGTGGAAGCGGTTAACCGTGAGCCAGAACCAGTGCCAGTGCCCAGGGATGAACCTGTACCCAGCCCCCCTGCACCTCCACCTGCTCCACACTATAGCAGGGAGGAGGAACCTATTGTTCCCTCTACCCCGCTGTCTAGCACCACTGACACCGGGCCCCGAAGGTCCACCCGTTCCAACCTAGGTAGACCCCCACTTAGCAATCAAAAACAGGAGGACAAAAAGTGGCTAATATGCAAAAGATAACAAGTATTTATTAAATAGTAAACAATTCATTACAAAAATGTCGTGGAGAAGATGAAAAAGACATGACAACAAACTGGCACAATAGATGATATAACAGTTAATATAAAAAGCTGCACAAAAGGCTAGAGTGGTAAAATGCAATACAGTAACAGCGTAAGTACATAGTCAATCTAAGGAACATACCCAGTGCAGCCAAATTAACCAGGAGTAGAAAAATAGTAAAGTGCCAGTAGTGCAGAGGACAGAGGTCTGGATACCCCCCTAGGAAGGGTAACGCGCGTTTCGCGTGAAACGAGTGACACGCTTCATCAGACCGTGAGGGATATGATTTTCTCCGTTACCGGAAATGCTAAATGGGCCAGGTGACCCATCACATGATCCTTATTAGCCAATGAATGGTGAAGAAGTCGGCGCATGCGCGGTCGGCGCAGGCGGCCGGGGATGCGCGCACAGCGTCAGGCAGGGCGTACACGAGAGGGGGCGTAGCTCCCAGTCCTGCACGCCGTTACCAGGGAGACGCCGTCGGGCAAGCCAGGACGCCAAGCGCGGACCACGCATGCGCACAAACACACCATCCACGTCGGGAAGGTAACAACTGGAAATAATGTACTCAGTATATAAATACAGATGATGCCCGCCAGGCGCCAACAGTAAGCCACATAGAAACATGTAAGAGTTGGTCCAATCCAAGAGTAAAAATAATGAATACAATAATGGGCATGATGTTAGATGTCCATGGCGAGCACACATGCAGAGGCCAAAAAACTCCAAAGTAGATTCTTCAAACCGACAGTGGTGGTTGCATGCTGATCAAACAGAACGGAGAAAAAGAACTATGAAAAAATGGAAAAATAAGAAAATGTTAAAAACAATGTAAAAACATAAAATTCTGGAACAAGTGCCAGAGGATAAAGAACAGGCAGATGCTCCAGAAAGGAGAAGGGGGGGGGGGAGGGAGGGACTACAAGAAAGGGGCAAAGCTAAGGGACTCATTCAGGCCAGCTGGGGTCATAGAACCCAAGATGGTAATCCACTTAGTTTCCTTCTGGGCAAGAATTTTCCTAATATTACCACCCCTTCTGCCAGCATGAATTACATCTATACCCTTAATCCTAAGTGACTTGCTGTTACAGTCATGATGGCTACGAAAATGTCGGGGCAGGGTTTTAAGGGTAGAAATATCCACCACCGTCTTGGCCGCACCAATGTCCCTCACATGTTCACGGACCCTAATTCGGAGTTCCCGTGAAGTCAGACCTATGTAGACCTTCGGACAGCCGCAGGTGGCGTAGTAAACCACATTCGAGGTCGCACAAGAAACGTAACACCTGATGTCAAAAGTGCGGCTGCCATCTACAGTTGTAAAGGTCTTGCTGCGGGGGACATTGGTGCACGCAAGACAGTGGCCACATGGAAAACAACCGTGTAAGGGGGCAATTTGGCCAAAAGGATGGGACACAGCTGGAACGTAGTGACTGCGCACAAGATAATCCTTCAAATTCCTGGAACGTCGTGCCGTCATAAGTGGATGGTCAGATAAGTGGGAGCTCAGGCTCGGGTCGCTCTTCAGGATTGGCCAGTATTTGTTAAAAATACCGCGCATAGTTTGCCACTCATGATTGAATGTTGAAATGAAACGAACCTCTCCGAACCCCCTATCCCCTCGACCAGAAGACTGTAGGAGCTCCCGCCTCTGGGTATTCCGAGCCCGATTGTAACCCTTTTTGATGGAACGGTGACTATAGCCCCTAGCAACCAATCTAGAGCTGAGATCTTCAGCCTGGGCCTTAAAGTTGTCAGAGGTAGAACAGATCCGCCTCATTCTGAGAAACTGACCAACCGGGATAGCCTGAATGGTACTAGAAGTGTGGGAAGATGAAGCGTGTAGAAGGGAGTTGACCGATGTCGGTTTTCTAAAGACATCAGTCTGTAGTTGCCGACATGGGTCAACTCCAATGGAAATATCTAAAAAATCAATCTGCTGTAAATCAAATTTAAATGTGAGTTTGAGATTAATGGAATTGTGATTCAGTGTGTCCATAAATGTGGTGAGCTGCTCCGCTGTGCCCTGCCAAAGAATAAACACATCATCGATGTATCTAATCCAGCACTGCGCATGGGCAGCCGCCTGGACGCCCTCGTCGCCAAAGATGCCCCTCTCCCAGTAGCCGAGGAACAGATTGGCGTACGAAGGCGCACAGGCCGCGCCCATCGCAGTGCCGCGTGTCTGTAAATAAAAACGATCTTTAAAAATGAAAAAGTTATGTGTGAGAATGAAGCGGAGCAGCTCAAGTATAAGTTCACAGAAATGGCCATCCCGGTTGGTGTTGCCCAGAAAGAAGCGGACCGCCTCCAAGCCATCCTCATGATTGATGCTCGTATACAAGGCCTCGATGTCTGCTGTCACCAAAAGGGTATCAGTATCCACAAAAATCCCGTCAACCCTATTCAGGACGTCCGTCGTGTCTTTGGCATAAGATGGTAAGGTCTCAACAAGTGGCTTTAAGTAATAGTCTAAATCGGCACACTGGATCACAAAGACCATCAATGCCAGACACGATCGGACGCCCCGGCGGGTTTTCGGGATTTTTGTGGATTTTGGGCAAAAGATAAAATGTCGGAATCTTGGGAAAGGTTACAACTAAGCCATCAAAGACTTTTTTAGTAATAATACCGTCCTCGAAAGCTCCAAGCAGTATCCGGTGGAGTAAATCGGAATAGGGGACCAGAGGGCTCGACCCGAATTAGGCTCCGTGAACATGTGAGGGACATTGGTGCGGCCAAGACGGTGGTGGATATTTCTACCCTTAAAACCCTGCCCCGACATTTTCGTAGCCATCATGACTGTAACAGCAAGTCACTTAGGATTAAGGGTATAGATGTAATTCATGCTGGCAGCAGGGGTGGTAATATTAGGAAAATTCTTGCCCAGAAGGAAACTAAGTGGATTACCATCTTGGGTTCTATGACCCCAGCTGGCCTGAATGAGTCCCTTAGCTTTGCCCCTTTCTTGTAGTCCCTCCCTCCCCCCCCCCCCTTCTCCTTTCTGGAGCATCTGCCTGTTCTTTATCCTCTGGCACTTGTTCCAGAATTTTATGTTTTTACATTGTTTTTAACATTTTCTTATTTTTCCATTTTTTCATAGTTCTTTTTCTCCGTTCTGTTTGATCAGCATGCAACCACCACTGTCGGTTTGAAGAATCTACTTTGGAGTTTTTTGGCCTCTGCATGTGTGCTCGCCATGGACATCTAACATCATGCCCATTATTGTATTCATTATTTTTACTCTTGGATTGGACCAACTCTTACATGTTTCTATGTGGCTTACTGTTGGCGCCTGGCGGGCATCATCTGTATTTATATACTGAGTACATTATTTCCAGTTGTTACCTTCCCGACGTGGATGGTGTGTTTGTGCGCATGCGTGGTCCGCGCTTGGCGTCCTGGCTTGCCCGACGGCGTCTCCCTGGTAACGGCGTGCAGGACTGGGAGCTACGCCCCCTCTCGTGTACGCCCTGCCTGACGCTGTGCGCGCATCCCCGGCCGCCTGCGCCGACCGCGCATGCGCCGACTTCTTCACCATTCATTGGCTAATAAGGATCATGTGATGGGTCACCTGGCCCATTTAGCATTTCCGGTAACGGAGAAAATCATATCCCTCACGGTCTGATGAAGCGTGTCACTCGTTTCACGCGAAACGCGCGTTACCCTTCCTAGGGGGGTATCCAGACCTCTGTCCTCTGCACTACTGGCACTTTACTATTTTTCTACTCCTGGTTAATTTGGCTGCACTGGGTATGTTCCTTAGATTGACTATGTACTTACGCTGTTACTGTATTGCATTTTACCACTCTAGCCTTTTGTGCAGCTTTTTATATTAACTGTTATATCATCTATTGTGCCAGTTTGTTGTCATGTCTTTTTCATCTTCTCCACGACATTTTTGTAATGAATTGTTTACTATTTAATAAATACTTGTTATCTTTTGCATATTAGCCACTTTTTGTCCTCCTGTTTTTGATTGCTGCCTGTGGTGTGCATCTCCTTCCACGGTTTAAACCCAATTGCTTTTCCGTGGTTTTCTCTAATTGAGATCATGTTTTGTGCCTAATGGATTGCTATGGTATTCAGACCCCCACTTAGGTACAGGGAGACCATTCTATGAATGAAAGGGGTCCGCAAATGTAAGAGTGTTGCAGTTTGTTTGAAAAAGTTTTGAAAAAGTTCTGCAAATGATAAGTGAAAATGATCCGAAGTTCACCTGATTCACCGTGTGATTTGCAACCGGCAGGAGCCGGCACCGTTGTCCCCGTTGGGACCGTTTAAGTTTTGCATGGGAACTATCCATGGACAAGCCCGTGAACTTGCAGGGCACCACAAACGTTAAGTGGCTTGTAAATATGTTGGTTACCGTTACCGTTTCCGCAATGCCGCCTCCGGAGAGGCAGGTTGGAGGGAGGGCCCTGAGCAGAGCAGGCCAGGGCCCAGCCACCAAAGGAACCGGTGGCCACCCTCTGGAGGGGAAGGACAGATCCCGCTCGGGTGACTTGTGCTGGACTGTGGGTCAAGGGGTGCTGCCTGGGTTTTAGGGGCAGCATCAGGGCCAGGTTGCTTGGGTGGGAGAGAGCGGAAACCGTGACCGTATACCGTTGCAACGTAAAAGTAAATGTGCCTCCCGTCTTGGGAAGAGTTTTTGATTAAAAATGTTATTATGTTTTTGCTTAACCCTGTTATCCCCTTTTTACAGAAAAATAAAACCGGTGTAGGACGGCAGCCCGCGGACGGTCTGCATTTTGCTAAGGGGGAATGTGTCGCCCTGGGCAAGCCAGGGGACACAGGTCACAACACCACCACACCCCACACTCCAGGTAGGCACATCACAGCTAACCACAAATCCTTGTTGCCTTCCTCCAGAGGTTGATGATGCACACCAGGGGGTGGGCCAGGCGGTTGGCTCCGCCCACCAAGGAGCTCACAACTCTGGAGGCAGGGAGTAACCAGGCAGATAGCCCAGGCAGGGCAAGAGTAAAGAGGAGAGTTCAGTTTGGGAGTTAAGGAAAGTGAAAGTGAAAGTAGAGAAGTGGAAAAGGAGGAAAGGAGGAGAAGTGACAGAAGAGAAAGACAGCCTGAAGGGTCCAGCTTTGTGAGGGCCAGAACAGCAAGGTCAGCAACGGCGGTGACTGTCTGGAGGGGGACCGTTTGGAAGTTCCTGGAAGGACCCCGTTGGCTGTGTGCCCGGTGGTCTGGAGCAGTGTTCCGAAGGACGGTCAGCATCAGGGCAGGGGCCTCTCGGACCCCGGCAAGGCTAGGAGTCGCCAGATTTGCCAAATCCATCAGTGACGGGGACGCAGATCCCCCAACAACCAAGTCCCGATTGAAGGCAACAGCCCAACCCGTATTGGAGAGACACCGCCACGGCACAAGTTTCTCAGGGCCAGCGCCTGCGGGCAAAGTGTAGAGCTCCTCCGGCCCAGATTGCAGCCGGGGAGCGGGTAACCGGAGGGAATCCACCGCTACCATCAGTCAACACAGGTGCAAGGAAGAGGGACATCACCGTCACCTACCGGGAGTGCAGGTGCAGCCGTCTGTGGGACCGTCCTACCAGCCGTTGGTTTACCGTACAGACTGTGTCCGTGTGTCAGGCTGAGTGAGTACCATCGTGCCGCAAGGCACAGCGCTGCCCCCGCGTCCCTGCGCCCTCCAGGCCCTACACTTCACATCTCATCACCGGGCCCCGGGATCACCAACCCCTACCCACGGAGGGGCAACACAACACCTGGCTGCTCCGCATCACCATCCCCGGGACCCCTATACTGAGCAGCGGTGGTGCAATCACCACAACCGTGGGTGGCGTCACGAACTATAACAATCCCCACACCCAACAAACACCCCCTTTCACTCACGGGCGAGGAGTGTCGCTCGAGAAACCCCGGGATCCGGCCCACAGCTCGAGCCACCAGGAGCAGCCGCCGGACCCGAGCAGAAGGGGTGAGCGCGGTGTGCTGACACCCTCCTCCCCGCCCGCGACATTTACACCTTTACCTTTCCTCTAGTTCCTCAAAGGACTTTCCAGCTGCTCCACATTTTAAAGAGATACTATCTGCACAGAATTACTGTTCAAACCAAGCAAAGGCGCCCTGTGCACCCTTGGTGTGACTAAACATTTAAGTGCACCTTCCCACCTACTTGTTTTCCATCTATTTCAACAAGTCACTGACTGAAAACTAGTCCTTGAAAGAAGCTGCACTTGGATACATAACACACTGCCCATAAAACACAGCTATTTCTGACAGTGAGACTACAGCAAAGGCATATTCACTTTTTATTTCTTCATCTTTCTCTCATACTCACTGTCTCTGGTGGTCGGACAAAATAAGAAAAGGTTATACATTCTGGTCACCCAGCTATACACAAACATTCCTATATGTGTACCGCCCCCGTGTCAGCGGCCGAGCCGCCCGGATCCGGAGCCGCGATGGCTCGAGGGGTCTCCAGATCCGGGAGCTGAGTCGCCCGGACACCCGAAGTGAAGAGGGGTATATGTACAGGGGATTTAGAAGTTCGTGACGCCACCCACGGTGCGTGGTAATATGGAGTACCACCGCTGCTGTTGGGGAGCCCGGTGGCGGTGGTATGGCAGCAAGGTGTGTAACCCCTCCGTGGGTAGGGGGTTGTTCCTCGGGGCCCGGTCGTGGTAGTGAAGGGGTGCCATTGGGAAAAGGAAGGGTTTCTGCGTACTCACTCAATCCAAGAATACTGACACCGACAGCTTGTAAAAAAGAATTCTGAGCACCGCTGCAGCAAGGAGGGAGCACGCTTGGATTCGTGCCCTTGGTGTTGCTTGTTAGCCTGTGGCCTTTTCTGTAGCACCTTCTACACTGTTGGACCTTATAGTGTGGAACTAATTGGGTCCCGCTCACCCGTATGGCTAGTGGAGTGAGCTTGCTCTCAGGGTTCACGCTTGGGATCTGATGGACTGTGTTTTGGGAAAAGTCCTATCCCCTCGTTGCGCTAGTACCCCGATTTTGGAGTGGGTGAGGGATGAATCTTAAAGACTTCACCCCCGTTGGGTAAATTGCCAGGACGCTTGAAGCTACTTCCCGGCCTAGGGTCCACGTACCCCGTGGTGCCCTGGCCCCTGCCCGGAGATGGCTCAAGGCCGCCGGCTGCCCTCCTTGGCAATCCGTGCCCCTTGACATGATCCCCTGCGACTGGGGTTCCAGCTCCTACCAGGCCCAGATCAACGTCTGCCACCAAGTAGTCCTCAAGAGCCCTGCTCCAAACAGGTGACCTCTCCCTCTGAGAGTCACCACTCCTCCCTCCTGCTCCTTCCACTCCTTTTTTGCTTCTCCTGTAACTTTTCACTTTCCCCTACCAACCCCCAAATGGGCGACCCTATTCCCTTTAGGCCCCCCAATGGTGTGTCTGTTGGGTGTGGTGTAAGGTGTTCCTAGGGTTTTGACTGGCTTTGATCTTAGCAACACCAAAGAACAGGGATCCGTAACCAAGGAGGATGCGGATACTGTGTAGAAGGGCATATTGCACAATACCCTGTGACGACCTGATAGGCCAGGGCGTCACATTCCCCCTTGTAGCTCGTCCCCGAACTACAGGACACCAGAGGTTTATTATTTTTATTTTATTTTTTTTTAACTGTAGAAGAAAAAGGAAAATTTAAACATTACACAATATTTATTAACAGGTTCCACCCCACACAGGGGAGATACTTTGCTTAAACGTTACTAATTTTTAAGAGTTCACCGTCCAACAGTGGGACGCTACTGGTTTCAATGGTAATGGAGGCTCAGCCTACTTCGTTGCTGCCCCTTCCTGCGACAGTCCAGTCCCCGTGTCCCGGACCCAATAACCCGCCACCCAAACAACCTGACCCCCTGGAAACCTATCTGCGGGTCCGTGACCAGGTTAAGGTCCCGGGTGCTGTTTTTAGACGACTCTGGTTTGCACAGGAGGTGCAACTATGTACAATACACAAGTTCATGTTGGTCACGCCAGTCCTGTGATCATGGTCCATTTTTACTTATATATACCTATAAAATATAACGGAGTCCATGTACCCGGTTGTACACACTGAAAAGGAATTTGGTTGTTAATCAGGTAACTTCTTTGTTCATTTTCAATTATTTACTCAAACTTTCATTTGCTGATATCTCTATATGAAAAATAACAAACTGTGAAAAACAATAAACGAAAGCACCGATACCTAACAGTTCTATGGCATCACAAAAATTCTGGCATTGTAACATTTTTCAACATTCTTCTCTGTAAAAATCCTGGGCAACCTGGAAGCTGTTGCCCCTTGCGCCCACCCCTAGCAGGGCCTCCTGGTGCCGTCTACCAGTACTGCACCGCACAAGGCCCTGATGGCCTTTTCCCTGAAACAAAGATTGGGAGAAAGGTTCAACAAGGAGAGTGCAGTCTATTTAAAACTTTTAAACTTGCAGGTTCCGGTCCCTTTTTTAGTGCTGGTTACCTCCTGGATACACTCTTGCAAAGTGCCCTGGTAAACCACAGCGACGGCACATAGGCACCACTTCCATTGCATTTACTGAGATCTCCTCATCCGAAGTGGACTCTGCTTCCATTTCCATGATCTCCAATGCCAACTGTGCCCGTGGTGACAGGATCATCCTGCAGCTGTTTCCTCCATAACGTGGTACCCACGCAGCTTCTGAGGTACTGGAACCCAAATCGCCTTCCTCCATCGCCTCTGGTTCAGAGACCACGGTAACCGGGTCAATTTGGTCAGATGCTTCAGACTGGTCATCTACTTCAAGAATTGCGAGATCCACTGCAGATAGTGCAGGCAGCGCCTCAGGGTCAGTCGCAGCGGAGGGTGGAGGAGACGGCGACGGAGTGCTTGCCTGGAGCGGGGACGGCTCAGATACCACAGCCACATCGGCCGGATAAAGGAAATCATCTAGGACTGGGTAATCGCTTACCCGCTCTTCTCGTGCAACTTCAGTTTCACTGGTTTGCACCGCCGCGGCCATCCTCCACGTCTCCATCCGCGGAGCTGCTCTGGGTGTCTTGGCTGAACAGTTGCGCCCCTCCGCTATCTTGACACTGCGTCATCCAGGAACGTTATGGCAGAGTCCTGGCATCCCTGCTCCACTTCCGCTGGGATTACATTCCGGCACGACCCCTTGGTCTTTTCTCAGCACTCTTTCGCGCACTGTGGCCCTCTGGGAACTTCCGGTTCCGGCCTCACTCGCAAGACAAAGGGCGGGGCTTAGGCTTCGCGTGCTTTCTCGGTGAAGACAGTGTTTTGGCGCGAAAAGATGGCTGACAATGGCGGAATTGGCGGGAAAAGGACTCTTGACTCGAGGTTTTTGACTTTCAAGGCGCACGTCACCCAGGTAAGTGGGTCCTGCTCATATCCTGTTCATGATGCCAGGTTTTTCGAGGTGTACTGCCCCCGTGTCAGCGGCCGAGCCGCTCGGATCCGGAGCCGCGGTGGCTCGAGGGGTCTTCGGATCCGAGACGGGGTCGCGCGGACACCCGATGTGAAGAGGGGGATATGTACAGGCGATTTGGAAGTTCGTGACGCCACCTACGGTGCGTGGTAATATGGAGTACCACCGCTGCTGTTGGGGAGCTCGGTGGCGGTGGTATGGCAGTAAGGTGTCTAACTCCTCCATGGGTAGGGGGTTGTGCCCCGGGGCCCGGTGGTGGTAGTGAAGGGGTGCCGTTGGGAAAAGGAAAGGTTTCTACGTACTCAGTCCAAGAATACTGACACCGACAGCTTGTAAACCAGAACTCTGAGCACCACTGCAGCAAGGAGGGAGCACGCTTGGATCCGTCACATTGGTGTTGCTTTTTATCCTGTGGCCTTTTCTGTGGCACCTTCTACACTGTTGGACCTTATAGTGTGGAACTAATCGGGTCCCGCTCACCCTTATGGCTAACGGAGTGAGCTTGCTCTCAGGGTTCACACTTGGGATTTGATGAACTGTGTTTTGGGAAAAGTCCTATCTCCTTGTTGCGCTACTACCCCAATTTTGGAGTGGGTGAGGGATGAATCTTGAAGACTTCATCCCCATTGGGTAAATTACCAGGACGCTTCCTTCTGGCCTAGGGTCCATGTACCCCGTCGTGCCCCAGCCCCTGCCCGGAGATGGCTCAAGGCCGCTGGCTGCCCTCCTCGGCAATCTGTGCCCCTTGACACAATCCCCTGCAACCAGGGTTCCAGCTCCTACCAGGCCCAGACCAACGTCTGCCACCTAGTAGTCCTCAGAAGCCCTGCTCCAAACCGGTGACTTTTTCCTTCTGAGAGTCACCACTCCTCATTCCTGCTCCTTCCATTCCTTTTTCACTTCTCCTGTCACTTTTTACTTTCCCCTAGCAACCCCCAAATGGGCGGCCCTAATCACTTCAGGCCCCCCAATGGTGTGTCTGTTGGGTGTGGTGTAATGTGTTCCTAGGGTATTGACTGGCTTTGATCTTAGCAACACCAAAAAACAGGGATCCGTAACCAAGGAGGATGCTGATGCTATGCAGAAGGGCAGATTGCACAATACCCTGTGACGACCTGATAGGCCAGGGCGTCACATATGCACTGCTGTTTTTCCATTGTCCCACCATTATTCCTTTGGGGGGTAATTACTAAACACCTGGTTCCAGCAGTCGTCCCTCATTCCAGGTACATCAGTAGAGGGAAGTTCCAGGGAAGGCTGTTCATATATAGATAGCAATATCTCTAAAGTTTTCAGAAGCCAGTGCTAAAAATATTATGATGTACCCTTACAGGGAAACTCACAATCATTCTGGATGTATGTTACATCTTGTGTGTGGTATGGCAGATTAACCTCATTTTCTAAAATATACCTTCACTGCACTATCTGATATAACTCATGGACAAGCATGATCCTGTCTGTGGAAGAAATCAGGCACATTTTTTTAACCCTGTTCACACCCTGTGATGAAATACATAGATATATTCTCTGTATCTGGAAAAAATGGGATGGGACCTAAAAAAGAGACGTAGCCCGTAATATTTAGTTTATCTTCTGCAGGATCAGCCATAGACCATAAACATCTGGTCAGTCCACATGCCGCTCTGCATTGACAGTCTAAAACTTCAATGCAGTACAAACAACTTGTCCATGGTCTTGCAGCTGTCGGGCTGGGGAGATGGCTGTCATAGAATTTAGGCATAGTTTATTACCATGTTACTTTCTTGATCTCTGTATACACAGTGCTGAATCAACAATTCTGTACACAGATTAGGGAGAACTGATAGCACTACCTTGTCCAGACCTAGAGGTCATGTGATCACACGGTGTAGTGAGAGCAAAAGTTGCTAGGTCCTAGAAGACCCTGTGAGCTCTGCTATTCATGCAGGAGGCTGAAATTCAACTGTGGCCGGAGTCACACTTGCAAGAGATGAAAATTGTCTCTTCAGGGAGGAAGGAAAGGAACTCTAGTGCCACCTTTGGAAGTAGCAATCCTGACTGTCAAAAGTGACTCTCCAACGAGCCTTGTCATATTACTTAGGATTTATGCCAGATCAGAACCTCGATTTTCAAAACACATTGTTTCGGGGTGATTGCTCCTCGTCAGTGCAAAGTATGATATCTGATCTAGCTGTATGAGAAGAAATAATGGGGTTTAAGGGGAAAAGTCTTCTCCTCACGGAGACTGACAAACCAATCTGGTTGCCAGTGAGGAATCTTATAGCTGCAATGCTCTTCTGGTAAATATGCAAATTGACTCTTCAGGGAGGAAGGAGACTGGAAGGAGGTTTTCCCCTTAGAACTCATCATAGCTTCCCATACAGCTAGATCAGATCTCATACTTTGCACTGACGTGGGACAATCACCCTTAAACTCCATGTTTGCAAACTGAGGTTCTGATCTGGCATAAACCCTAAGTTATATGACAAGTCTCGTTGGAGACTCACTTTTGACTGTCAAGATTGCTACTTCCAATAGGTGGCACTAGAGTTTGTCTCCTTCCTCCCTGAAGAGACAGTTTTCATATTTCCCAGAGGAGCATTGCAGCTATAAGACTCCTCACTGACAGCCAGATTGGTTTGTCATTCTCCGCAAGGAGAAAAGTTTTCCCCTTAGACTTGCAAGTCTCATATTGCATCACCCTGCACTGCTGCACGTATTTCTATGCAGCTGAGATGCTCCTGTCCAGAAGGCGGTAGGCCGTGCCGTGTGATGCGATGTGATGCGATACTCGCAAGTGTGAATCCGGCCTGTAACTAATATGTCTAACATCCCAGTACCAATTACAGGGGAAGCAGTAATAAAAATGATGTATTAATATGTTAAAATGACCCCAAAAGTCTTTTAAGACCTTATGGGGTCACTTTGTGGGAAATAAATGAAAAAATGAAGCAAAAATAAAATAGAAAACATTTTAAAAATAAATAAAACTAAACTAAAAAAAATATATACTTTGCCAGTCTGAACTGTTGTTTCTAACCCCACTCTCTTTAGGAAAAAAAATGTCTAATATATAAAATTAATTTCTAAAGAAAGGGGAACGTTATTTAAATATTTTTTAGTAGTGGATTTTTTTTGGAAATAAATAAATTATATTTGAAATAGACACATTACCTATTTACATTTTTATCAATATCAGATAAGTTTATAAAAAAAGGAATATAAAAATGACAGAAATGAAGCCCCATGTATCCTGCTAAAAAATACAGAAAGTATTTGAATATCCAAACAAGAATTTTTCTTTTAGAGCCGTTAAAAGCAAATGTATGATAAATCTAAAAAATGTGAGTGGTCCTGACTCCCGAATTAGTTAATAAAGCTCTAGTGGTTTAAAGTCATTCTTAATAACAAGTTAGAAGCTATTGTAGTTGATACTACATAAGAACAGGTTATTTTTCCTAATTCGCCTGCACATATGGTGAATACTAACATTTGTTCATTAAAACATTAATTCGAGTTAATGGCTCTGTCTTACCACTTTATAAATCTGATAAAAAGTGCCATTCTTAAAAGAGAATCAACATCAGGTTTTTAATCCAAATTCTGCTAATGTAATTACAGTAAGGCGTTGTATTGATCAGGTTACGAGGTTTACTGTCATCTTTAGTTAATAACAAGTATGAGCTCTCTACATGACCTAGCTAATGGGTTTACAAACACAGCCTGCTGTTTTGGAGATGTGCAGAATAAATGTCAGGGTAATATCTTTCCACATTAAGACGATCTGGATATCTGGCTGTGCCTATCGCAGTGTTCAGCGAGTCCTCGTCAATGGTAACGATTTTTGCAGAAAATTGTAAATTGGTTTATATCCCGTAAAGGTTGTGTGTAATTTAGTCGCCTGTATCATTATTCAGTCTGGATTTACATGTTGTATCCCCACGCCCCCATTTTCTATGTCACATTTTGTTTACTTGATCTTAAATTTCATCTACTAAATGAGTGTTTCCCAAACTCCAGTCCTCACGACCCCCAACAGGTCATGTTTTCAGGATTCCCTTAATATAGCACAGGCGATGCCTTGATAATGATTCCATCACCTGTTCAATAGTAAGGAAATCCTGAAAACATGACTTGTTGGGGGCCATGAGGACTGGAGTTTGGGAAACACTGTACTAAATAAATGTAATTTTATAGTGTTGTTAGAATATGTGTTAGGGGCAACTCTGATTGACAGGTACCACCCCATGGCTCACAATTTCAAAGGGACTCTGTCAGCACAGAATGACTGTTCATGCCAAGTACAGGCGCTCGGGGGGATCATGACTGGGCTAATCATTTCCATACACCTTCCCACCTGCTTGTTTTCCATCTCTCTGCCCTTCTCTTGTTCCATGGAGCCAGAGTTGAGGGGAGGGTGGAGATCAAGGGAAAACAAGCAGATGGGAACGTGTGTTTAAATAATTAGCCCCGCCATGATGCACTGAGCACCTGTACTTGGTTTCAGCAGTCATTCTGTGCTGACAGTCCCTTTGAGGTCTCCTTCACACATCTCTGGTATGTCATGTCTCTGGTATGTGTGACGTCTGTTTTCGCACGTACCGCAGACACGGGCACACATAGACCCATTAAAATCAATAAGTTTGCGCACACGTGAGTGTTTTGCATGGACCGTGTGTCCGTGTGGAGCATACGTGTGTCCGTGTGCTCCACACGTAGACATGTCCAATTTTCTCCGGCATCACGGGTGTCACACGGAACGCAGGGATGTGGTCCGTGTGACAAGTACCGGAGAAAACACACATATCTGAAATAAAATGAATTTCTATACTCTCTTTCTCCAGTGCTGCTGTCTGTGCCACTGCTGTCACTTGCTTCTGACCACTGCTCTTTATGCTAATCGCATATGCATGGCACAGAGGACTGGAAACCGCATCAGTGGGGAGTCGACAGGACCGGAGACTGTAGATCAGCACCACGGACAGCAATGCCAGGGACAGGTGAGCAGAAAGTTCCTGTTCTCCGTGTGTTATCACAGATAGCACACGGAGAACACACATGTGCCAAAATCATGGCACATGGAGGGCAATATGTACCTTTTACCTGTCCGCGCAAAACTTGAGTAGTTTTCACAGACGTGTGAAAGAGGCCTAAGCAGCGTCGGACTGGCTACAGGAGGAACTGCAGTAATACCAGTCCTGGCCATGGTTACCTTCATTGAACTCCGGAGCTCTTACCTGAGCTGCGGAGTCCAGCCTGGCCTGTCCGCAGCTGTCATGGACTGGACTGTGATAGCCGGGGAATCAGTCGGCGCTCACAATTCAGTCCTGCAAACCCGTGGCTCAGTCCAGGCTCTACTCTGGAGCTTAGGTGAGAGCTCCAGAGTTCAGTGCAGATAACCGCGGTCAGGACTTACCTTACTGCAGTTCCTCTGGTAGCCAGTCCTATGCTGGGCCTGAGGCATAGCCCTAAGCCTAACAGAGCACCATTTTCCAAAAATATTGCAGGCAGTAGCTGTATTGGAATGGCTATAATAAAAAAAAACTATTTACAGAGTTAGTGCCCTCCATCAACAGCACCTACTGTGGTTGGAAGCCTTCACATCTTTTTTTACATCCTATGAACTGAGTCCAAAATGGCTTGAAGGTCATTTTATACATAATTGCTGGAGTGACAATGGTATGTATATACATGAACCAATTAAGTTTAATATATACAGATATGACCTTTTGCTAGATAACCTCTTGCCCAATTGTGACTCCATGCACACAAGAAACATGGCCAATACATCAACCTATGGTTAAAAGTAACTTGTTTTAGGTGAGTTTTGTAAATAAGCTGTCTTGTGTGCATGAGAAATAGCAGAGTTTCTGGCTATTATAAGACTTTTATACTACATTTTCCCCGTCAGCAGTTTCCATCTCTAATTGTCAGTTATTCCTAAGGTTAGCTACTCGACAAGTGAAGACTAGCTGTTGTGATGTCCTCATACACGGTGCAAACAGGAGAAAGGAGAGCAGGATATCCTCTTTGCAATCTCACATACATAGAAGCTGCAGCATGGCGGACATTCTACAGAAGTACTAACTGTGTTAGGCTACTTTCACACATCCGGATTTTTGCTCTGCGGCACAATACGGCGTTCTGCAGAAAAACCGCAACCGGCTTTTGTAACGCCGATTGCGGTTTTTTTTGCATTGACTTACATTAGTGCCGTATTGTGCCGTAGGGGCTTGCGTTCGGTCCGGTTTTTGCCGCATGCGGCAGATTTAGCCGATGCGGCGGCCGGATCGAACATACCCTGCAACGTTTTTTGCTCCGGCAAAAAACACCGCATCGCGCCGCATCCGGCCGCTGCGGCGCATTTTTCAATGCATCCCTATGGAGGCCGGATGCGGCGCGATGCGGAAAAAAACGCATCCGGTCGCCGCATGCGGTATTTTCCACTGCGCATGCTCAGTAGCATGCCGCAACCGGAAAAAACCGGACCGGCCGCATGTAAAAACTTATGCAAAGGATGCGGTGTTTTCACCGCATCCGTTGCATAGTTTTCACAGCCGGATTGAGCCGCAGGGCTCAAACCGGATGTGTGAAAGTAGCCTTACTCTGAATCTAGCACTAAAGTAAGACTGAACAATTCCTGTGTATGAAGGAGGAAGCACCATCATTACTTCCAATTATTGTATACACAGTGCTACACTAGCACTGTGAATGCAACAATGGAGAAGACAGACTGTAATCAACCATTTTTGCCTACTGTATAGGAACTCCAGCTGTCTGACAGCGAGATCTTTGCTTCCGCAGCTACAGGATCATGTATACCTGCGCTCCTATGCAGTATCATTTTCGAAAATCACTGTGCTATGTCTGCAAGCAGTTAAGTAAAATTCATGTGATATTAAAAATATACACGTATACTGTATATAAATACAAAAACCCATGAAAAAAGTTTTGAAAGAAAAAGACAAATTATATGCTAAAGTCCAAAATGATCAGACTACTTACCAAGTAATATGCAACCCATTATTACCTGATGCCAAAGCCTACATGGCCTTACCCTACTTCCTGCAAGTAACTATAAACTATATATATAAATATATTATATACAATATATATATATATATATATATATATATATATATATATATATATATTGTGTATATATATATATATGTGTGTGTGTGTCTGTATTATTTATTTATTTATATAATATATATATAAAATGTAGAGTGTAATACACTAATATTCTCATGCATGTATTGGAGGGTTAAATGCATCTATGGAACTTAGGATCAAGTAAGAATCAAATTATGTTTATTTAATAAGACCTTATTTAACAAAATTGTATTAAATCACTAATTATGATGGTAGTCCAAGAAAATGGAGCACACTCCGTTAATGGTGTGATTAATAGCGGTATTGCCCATAGGGGTTAAACGTTTTACCGATTCTCATCATTGCTGCTAAAATCCCTAATCAGAACTACACAACTCCTTTAAAGACTCCACACAACTTGTCACATGCAATGTCTTGTGATGTAAACTCACAAAATTGTATAATTTAATGCTGCGTCTTCTTTCTGAAGGTATAGTTAAAACTGCATTGTACTATAGGCTTTGAAACATACACACTACCTTTTTCCTTAGATTTTTACTTCATGCTTGTATATATATAAAATAATATAGTTGACTGTCAAGCAGTAATGTCTTATTCACACATGTGGACATGTATGTATGAGTGATGAGCGAGCACTAAAATTCTCAAGTGCTCAATACTGGAATTGAGCAGATCGTACGCTATTGATTCGAGTAACAAGTGTAATGGACGTCAATGAGAAACATGAGCATTTTTCCAGAAGGCCCAACCAGAAGGACAGGGGGTAGGAGATTCACTGAAATGGATGGAAACAGCGTTGAAATGGAATGGGAACAGCATGGGGATTACGCCTGGATGCGTCTCTGACTCCCAGGTTGGGGCTGTGAACAATCTCTGAGTATTAGGACTAAGACACATGGCGAGAAAAACTGTGCAAGTGGAGTACGATAAAACATCGCATTCCACTCGGACCAATATTAGCCTGTGTCAGCGGCAGCGCTCATGAGCGATTATTTTCTCAGCCCTAATCGGACCGAGAAAACAATCAAAGCATGTTGCGATTGTAATGCAATCTTTGCAATAATTTGTAATGCAATCTTTCTCTCGCACCCATTCAAGTGTATGGGGCGAGAGAAAAATCGCACTGCACTCACGGTACACTGGTGTACCGCGAGTGCAGGGCGAGAATGGCAATAGACTGCTACGGAGGAGAGAGGGAGATAAATCCCTCCCTCCCCTCCACAGCGCCGGCCCGTCCCTCCTCAGCGCTGGCCCGCCTCCCTCAGCTGAGGTCTGCTCGCACAGTCGGACCTCAGTCGCAGTGACACTAGCATGACACTTGGCTCTGCTGTACTGCCAGCGTGAGATGAGTGTCATGCGAGGGGATCGCAGTAATCCCCGTGTGGCCCAGCCTTAGGCTGTGTGCAGACGTTGCATTTTTTGCTTGCAGATTTATTACAAAACCTGAAGAGAATCTTAATCCCAGCAAAGTGAATGAGAATCCTAAAGTGTCATGCACACATTGCTTATTTGTGACTTGCTGATTTGGTGATGAAAATAATTTGTAGCATGTCAATTCTTTCAATGGTTTTGGATCATACCGTTTTGGATCATACCGTTGGGACCAGAGCACGCACGGGGCACAGGGCCCTAGATCACGCACCAGTTCTACACGGCTTGATAAATACCTGCCCGGTGAGGACACCTTCATGGACCTCACCGAATCAAATAATCCGGGGGCATCCGCAGTAAACTAGGATCAGGGTTCGGACACATACCTCCCCACAGGGTCCGCACTGCCCGCTGTACAGAGAAGAAGACTGTACCTGTGGCGCCCCTGACCTGGTCAGGCACCACTGAGTACTGCACCCATGCTGGGGACAGTACAACACAGGTAATCCAGAAGGCTGACCGAGGTGTGACTACACAGGCGCATAGTGATCAGGTCTCACACATGTACCTTTGAGAGGACCCCTGGGGATCCCAGGAGGGGGCGAAGCCTCCACCTCCACCCGAGGGGTGGAGGGGGCGAAGCCTCCATCTCCACTCAAGGGGTGTGGTAGAGAGCCTGGTTGCTAGGTGGCGTAGGCAGGCACAAAAGGGAAAAGAGGAAGGAGGAGGAGAGGAGCAGTCTGAAGCAGAGTGTGGAGGAGTGAGGAGCATGGAAGTGGAGCTCAGACAGGAGCAGCAGTGCAGGTCCCACGAGTGAGCCGGTTTAGTGTGCAGCTCAGGGAAAGCAGACGTGAGGAGCAGACCCTGGAGCTGTGGCAGTCTAACAGCGTCCGCGCAGTGACTACCGACGGGGGAGAACGGTCACCTGGGAGTGCTACCCGAAATCCACACACAGCTAAAGAGAGAGCAACGGAGTGGAAAGTAAGGAGACTGTCAGGGAGAACCAGGCCCAAACGGGTAGCAGGTCCCAGTGCAGGGATAGATTCACCTTTCCTTTGCCAAACCTGCATGAGGGGGCACTTTACACCCCCAAGACAACACTACAGAGTCCGCAGCCACGTAGCCACAGTTAGGGCCCATAGTTCACAGGAGGCAAGCAGCCGGAGTGTCCTGGTCCAGGCTACAAGCAAACGGGCCAAAAAGAAGGGGAGAGAGGCGCCAGCAACTTCCCTGGGTGACCCCCATAGGGACTAAAAGTCGGGGTTACCCCAAAACGTAAAGGGCTAAGGAAGGCGAGTCGGTAGCCACCCTCATCAGTCAGCCTGAAGGACACCTGGTTCCAGCCTGGTTCATCCCAGCTACGCCCGGGTTACTCACCCTGCTACCTTCCGTGAGTAAAACCCCTGAAAGACATCCTGCTTGTGTTGAGTTATTCTGCGCCTTGTGGTTCTACACACCTACACGGGACCCTGGGGCATGCCTCACTCTCAGGAGGCTACTACAACTGACTGCACCTACCATCAGCCCCAGGCACCCCTAACCTGCAGTGGCGGTCTCCACTGACCGCAATTCTGAGAGTGGCGTCACGACAATCCTAGAAGAAGGTTCCCTACCTGTGACCAGACTGTTCCATCCATGTGGAGTCCCTGAAGGTAATGCACCGACACAACACTTGTGGGGCTTCACATCTGGCGTCACGAACAGGATAAGGACTAGACCTGTCCAGACAGGTGACCATGTGCCTGGGCGGTCCGCTTGGAAAATTGGAAGCGCCGCCATATTGCCACCATGAAAAGCGCGCTGAAAAACAACAGCAGCCCGCGCTGGGAGAAGTTACCGCCCACGAAGAGGTGTGGCTACCCAGAGATCTCCTGCAGAGTCCTGACCTCGCAAGTGATGAGAGCGGAGGCGTTCAGAGACGTCGGGACAGAAAGGGAGCCAGAAGCCTGCTGTTAAAAGAAGGAGACGCAGAGGAAATGGCGTCTGGATGCAGAGACCCAGAGCCAGGCTCCGCTGCCTGGTGGTATCAAGAGCTTGCCCAGTTCTGCGACCAACTGGAGGCCAGGGTTATACGGCAGATCAGCAAGGGACGCACGGAGCTTCTGGAGATGGCTGCAGCGGTTCGGGCCTACGAGAGAAGAACCGCGCGACGAGTGCCAGACCGAGCGGCGACGACTCAGACCCCGATGATGCCACCGATGGGTGAGTCCAGTGTTGCCCCTGCCAGCGCGAGTGCCCCGACCCCTGCTGCCACGCCCGCGGTCCCTGAAGAGGCGCCCGGCGCGGCGACGCTGAATCAGGCCGCAGCCACGCCAGGTGCGGCCCGCCAAGCCCAGGCCGCCGCAACAATGCCCTGCCCGGCCCGCAAAGATCCGGCTGCCGCCGCGACCCTCATCCACGCCGCAGGTGTGACGCTGACCCAGGCCGCCGCCATGCTAGGCCCGGCCCGCCAAGACCCCACCGCAGCAGCGACGCTCGTCCGCGCCGCAAGTGAGGTGCTGAACCAGGCCGCAGCCACGTCAGGTGCGGCCCGCCAAGCCCAGATCAATGCAGCGACGTCCAGTCCAGCCTGCACAGATCCCATCGCAGCTGCGACGCCAATTCAGGCCGCCGCAGCGATGCCCTGCCCGGCCCGCCAAGAACCGGCCACAGTAGCGATGCCCGCTAAGACTCCAGCTGCGACCCTGATTGAGACTGCGACAGCGACGCTGATCCAGGCCGCCGCCATGCAGGGCGCGGCCCGCCAAGACCAGGCCGCCGCCATGTCAGGCGCGGCCCGCCAAGACAAGACTGTACCACTGTTTACCCCGGCCTGCAAGGCCAGAGCAGACACCGCTCCCCAGTCTAGGAAGTCCCTGATAGGAGAGGACCCCGAATACTGGAAGCTGAAGGCTGACCTAGAGGCCCAGTTCCCACAGGAGATGGTGGACCGGTGTCTGCTCCCTCCGCACACCCCCAGGAAGACTCCGGCAATATCCACGCCAAAAAGTCCACTGCCCTGGCCGGCTGATGAACACCCATCCCCAGCGCTGCCACAACAGGAGTGCTCAGAAGAACTAAGGGGGAGAGGAGGACAGAAGGCTGAGGAGCTGACCCCGGAGCCATCAGCAGGGGATCCATGCCCAGAGCCAGAGATGTTGCCATACTCCCGCTGGGATGAAGAGGAAGATTTGTCCAGAAACCTCACCTGGGAGCCTGCAAGCAGTGAAGTAGCAACCCAGCAGAATCCAGCCCGCAAGACACGGCGCCGCAGCAGAACAAAGTTTTCCCCTGCACAGCAATCTCCGAATAGGAAGGATGAAGTAACCGCCAGAGACTTGGAAGAGAAACGGTCTTTAAGAAGAGCCAAATCACAGGTCAGAGGCCCACTTTGTCGTGGAGTTGTGGAAGACTTCAGCTTGAAGAGTGGATATGGTTTCATAGTTGCACCTGGCATGAAAGAAGGTATCTTTGTAAACAGAAGGGACGTTAGAGCCCATTTGCCTAGAGGACATCCAGGAAGAAACCTACAGATAGGAGACTCAGTGGAATTCACCATGCACCAAGGAGAACGCGGATGGTACGCACTGGATGTTACACCATGTCCCAGAAGTCCCTACAGTAATCCTGAAAAAGAAACAGACACAGAAGAAGAGGAAAGAAAAGACAAAGAACCCATTGATGAGACCACTACAGATGATGACAGAGATGGAGAAAGCAACAGGTGCCGCAGCCCTACAGGCCCAAGCCCTGGTAAGGAGGAATCTGTGTAAAGTAAAGTAAGAAGTACAGCAGTTTTGACAAAGTTTGCAACGTTAATGTTCAAGAAATGTGCCCACATGAACTAATGTGAGAAACCCATGAACCTTAAGGCTATGAACTGGCTATAGCCACAAACTCTCGCAGTGTAAATAGTTACCCCAGAGGTACCACCACCAGAGCCAGCCTGTTTAGGGGCCTGGCTCGCCTGCAACCAGGGAGCACGCCTGTTTATGGGGCCTGGCTCTCCACCACAAAGAGGGTACCTGGTCAGCACCAACTGTGGAGGCCGCCTCTACATCCTGCCAGAAGAGGCTGAAGGCGCGGCTCCACCAGGCCAGGTATACCCTGAAACCACCAGACCATGAAAGCCGCCTCTACATCCTGCCAGAAGTGGCTGAAGGCGCGGCCAACGTGAGAGGGTTTAGGGTGGGTTAACGGACTTGTGGGTGGAGGGTGGTGATGTATGGTACCTGGTGGTTTTAAAACGTTTTACCATGTTTTAATGTTTTATGCATTTTAAAATGTTGTCTTGCAGCCCGAGGACGTGCTGGTGATAACTAAGGGGGAATGTGGCACCCTGACCTGGTCAGGCACCACTGAGTACTGCACCCATGCTGGGGACAGTACAACACAGGTAATCCAGAAGGCTGACCGAGGTGTGACTACACAGGCGCATAGTGATCAGGTCTCACACATGTACCTTTGAGAGGACCCCTGGGGATCCCAGGAGGGGGCGAAGCCTCCACCTCCACCCGAGGGGTGGAGGGGGCGAAGCCTCCATCTCCACTCAAGGGGTGTGGTAGAGAGCCTGGTTGCTAGGTGGCGTAGGCAGGCACAAAAGGGAAAAGAGGAAGGAGGAGGAGAGGAGCAGTCTGAAGCAGAGTGTGGAGGAGTGAGGAGCATGGAAGTGGAGCTCAGACAGGAGCAGCAGTGCAGGTCCCACGAGTGAGCCGGTTTAGTGTGCAGCTCAGGGAAAGCAGACGTGAGGAGCAGACCCTGGAGCTGTGGCAGTCTAACAGCGTCCGCGCAGTGACTACCGACGGGGGAGAACGGTCACCTGGGAGTGCTACCCGAAATCCACACACAGCTAAAGAGAGAGCAACGGAGTGGAAAGTAAGGAGACTGTCAGGGAGAACCAGGCCCAAACGGGTAGCAGGTCCCAGTGCAGGGATAGATTCACCTTTCCTTTGCCAAACCTGCATGAGGGGGCACTTTACACCCCCAAGACAACACTACAGAGTCCGCAGCCACGTAGCCACAGTTAGGGCCCATAGTTCACAGGAGGCAAGCAGCCGGAGTGTCCTGGTCCAGGCTACAAGCAAACGGGCCAAAAAGAAGGGGAGAGAGGCGTCAGCAACTTCCCTGGGTGACCCCCATAGGGACTAAAAGTCGGGGTTACCCCAAAACGTAAAGGGCTAAGGAAGGCGAGTCGGTAGCCACCCTCATCAGTCAGCCTGAAGGACACCTGGTTCCAGCCTGGTTCATCCCAGCTACGCCCGGGTTACTCACCCTGCTACCTTCCGTGAGTAAAACCCCTGAAAGACATCCTGCTTGTGTTGAGTTATTCTGCGCCTTGTGGTTCTACACACCTACACGGGACCCTGGGGCATGCCTCACTCTCAGGAGGCTACTACAACTGACTGCACCTACCATCAGCCCCAGGCACCCCTAACCTGCAGTGGCGGTCTCCACTGACCGCAATTCTGAGAGTGGCGTCACGACAATCCTAGAAGAAGGTTCCCTACCTGTGACCAGACTGTTCCATCCATGTGGAGTCCCTGAAGGTAATGCACCGACACAACACTTGTGGGGCTTCACATACCCCAAAAGGGACAGTCGGGCCCCAAATGCTCCACGCTACGGGGACCCAACCAACAGAGAGTGCCGGGGACAGAGCAACCTGGGTCACTACATTGGCACTGATACTCCAAGGAACCTGAACCAGCAACCCCTCGGTCCCAATGAGTAGAGACTGTTAAAGACAACCTGGTGTAGTCTCCGTTATTATCCCTCATCATCCCCCAGGCACAGCGCTATCTGTGGAGGGCCTAACACCATTGCTGCAATCACCACCAGCTCTAGGAGTACCCACATTTAGCAGCGGCGGTTCTCCATCCTTAACCGCAACCTGCAGGTGGCGTCACATGACATTAACTCTATTCACCTCTGTAAATACCCCCTTTTACAAAAGAAGCCCCAGGGCACGGGACCGGGCAACGGCCACCAGAGTGACATTCCCATTTGTTACCGCCCGGGACCGATTACCCCCTTTGCCTGGGCGCGACACCAACATGGCTGGCAGTCTCCACATGTTGATTGGCTATGCAAAAGCATGCAGGGCGGGGACTCGAGCATGGCGCTCGATCAATTAACGAGCGTGCCTGAGCACCCGGATGCTTAATCAAGTATCGAGCAGTGGTGGGTGAGCATGCTTGCTCATCACTAGTATTTATGCAATTAATTGGAGAGATTTGTTCACATAAGCCAGCTTTACACCTTACAATTAGGGATGCGATCTCGTATGCGATGTGACACGCCCAGGTCGCATATGCGATCTAATGAGATTGCACGTAGGTCGTTCATTTGCTGTCACACGTGCGTTAGTAGTCTATGTTAAATTGATCAATATTGTGTGCGATCCTTTAGATCATGTGTTCTGTGACGTATGCATCGGGCACCCTTTTTTTTTTTATTTATTGACTTGCCAAGCGTGTGTAATGTGTAGGGATGCGTTTTTACTATGTCATCTGCCATTCAGCTCTGCTACATGGCCGCTAACAGCAGCCACAGACAGCCATGTAGCAGAGCTGAATGGCAGATGACAGCAGACACAGACAGAGCCGCACTGTCAGAATGAACTCGGGTGAACCTCACCCGACTTCATTTTCATGCTGCGGCTCTGTCTGTGTCGCGTCCTGATTAGTGGTCACCTGTGAAGGACTCACCGGTGACCGCTAATCTCCTGAGTAACTGAAGTGACCAGCCCTCTCTCATATACTCACCGATCCCCGATCCCCGGCGCTGCACGGCGTTCACACTGCTGAGGCGGCTTTTACTGTTTTGAAAAAGCCGGCCGCCCATTAAACAATCTCCTTTTCCCTGCTTACCCCGCCCACCGGCGCCTATGATTGGTTACAGTGAGACACGCCCCCCACGCTGAGTGACAGGTGTCACACTGCACCCAATCACAGCAGCCGGTGGGCGTGTCTATACTGTGCAGTGAAATAAATAATTAAATAATTAAAAAAAACGGCGTGCGGTCCCCCCCAATTTTAAAACCAGCCAGATAAAGCCATACGGCTGAAGGCTGGTATTCTCAGGATGGGGAGCTCCACGTTATGGGGAGCCCCCCAGCCTAACAATATCAGCCAACAGCCGCCCAGAATTGCCGCATACATTATATGCGACAGTTCTGGGACTGTACCCGGCTCTTCCCGATTTGCCCTGGTGCGTTGGCAAATCGGGGTAATAAGGAGTTATTGGCAGCCCATAGCTGCCAATAAGTCCTAGATTAATCATGTCAGGCGTCTATGAGACACCTTCCATGATTAATCTGTAATTTACAGTAAATAAACACACACGCCCGAAAAAATCCTTTATTGGAAATAAAAAACACACACACATTCCCTGGTTCACCACTTTAATCAGCCCCAAAAAGCTCTCCTTGTCCGGCGTAATCCAGGATGATGCAGCGTCGCATCCAGCGCTGCTGCATGGAGGTGACCGGAGCTGCAGCACACACAGCCGCTCCGGTCACCTCCACGCAGGTAATGAAGACAGCCGCGCGATCAGCTGAGCTGAGCGGGTAACCTCAGTGACAGATCAGCTGATCGCGCTACTCACCGCTGCTCCGGTCAGCTCCAGTCAGCAACTGAGGTGAGTAGCGCGATCAGCTGATCTGTCACTGAGGTTACCCGCGGCCACCGCTGCATCCAGTGACAGCGGGTATCCTCAGTGACAGCTCAGCTGATCGCGCGGCTGTCTTCATTACCTGCGTGGAGGTGACCGGAGCGGCTGTGTGTGCTGCAGCTCCGGTCACCTCCATGCAGCAGCGCTGGAAGCGACGCTGGAACATCCTGGATTACGCCGGACAAGGAGGGCTTTTTGGGGCTGATTAAAGTGGTGAACCAGGGAATGTGTGTGTGTTTTTTATTTCCAATAAAGGATTTTTTCGGGCGTGTGTTTATTTACTGTAAATTACAGATTAATCATGGAGGGTGTCTCATAGACGCCTGACATGATTAATCTAGGACTTATTGGCAGCTATGGGCTGCCAATAACTCCTTATTACCCCGATTTGCCAACGCACCAGGGTAAATCGGGAAGAGCCGGGTACAGTCCCAGAACTGTCGCATATAATGTATGCGGCAATTCTGGGCGGCTGTTGGCTGATATTGTTAGGCTGGGGGGCTCCCCATAACGTGGAGCTCCCCATCCTGAGAATACCAGCCTTCAGCCGTATGGCTTTATCTGGCTGGTTTTAAAATTGGGGGGAACCGCACGCCGTTTTTTTTAATTATTTAATTATTTATTTCACTACACAGTATAGACACGCCCACCGGCTGCTGTGATTGGGTGCAGTGTGACACCTGTCACTCAGCGTGGGGGCGTGTCTCACTGTAACCAATCATAGGCGCCGGTGGGCGGGGAAAGCAGGGAATACCAGATTGTTTAATGGGCGGCCGGCTTTTTCAAAACAGTAAAAGCCGCCGGAGCAGTGTGAATGCCGTGCAGCGCCGGGGATCGGGGATCGGTGAGTATATGAGAGAGGGGGATAGACTGACATGGACAGAGAGAGAGGGACAGAGATAGTGACGGACTGACAGAGATTAGTGAATGACAGACATTGTGAGGCGCTTCAGAACGCAGCTTTTCAGCTGCGCTCTGAAGCGGACCTTTTTTAAGCTGCGGTGCAGAGCGCACACCTGCGCACATAGCATCAGACAACAAAATCGTATGAGGGATGTCACACGTTTCAATTGACTAGTTTCGTACTACTAAACGTCCAATGTATGAGGAATAAACGACGTGTATGCGATCACCGTATTTTCGTTCAATATCGATCGCATGTAGGTTTCACACGCAAATACATCACGAACGATGCCGGATGTGCGTCACTTACAACTTGACCCCGACGACGGATTGAAAGATTTATTGAAGTGTGTAAAGCAGGCTTAAAGCCTGCTTTACACACTTCAATAGATCTTTCAATCCGTCGTCGGGGTCAAGTTGTAAGTGACGCACATCCGGCATCGTTCGTGACGTATTTGCGTGTGAAACCTACATGCGATCAAGATTGAACGAAAATACGGTGATCGCATACACGTCGTTTATTCCTCATACATTGGACGTTTGGTAGTACGAAACTAGTGAATTGTAACGTGTGACATCCCTCATACGATTTTGGTGTCTGATGCTATGTGCGCAGGTGTGCGCTCTGCACCGCAGCTTAAAAAAGGTCTGCTTCAGAGCGCAGCTGAAAAGCTGCGTTCTGAAGCGCCTCACAATGTCTGTCAATCACTAATCTCTGTCAGTCCGTCACTATCTCTGTCCCTCTCTCTGTACATGTCAGTCTATCCTTCTTACCCCCTCTCTCATACTCACCGATCCCCGATCCCCGGCGCTGCACGGCATTCACACTGCTGCGGTGGCTTTTACTGTTTTGAAAAAGCCGGCCGCCCATTAAACAATCTCCTATTCCCTGCTTTCCCCGCCCACCGGCGCCTATGATTGGTTACAGTGAAACACGCCCCCACGCTGAGTGACAGGTGTCACACTGCAACGAATCACAGCAGCCGGTGGGCGTGTCTATACTGTGTAGTGAAATAAATAATTAAATAATTTAAAAAAACGGCGTGCGGTCCCCCCTAATTTTAAAACCAGCCAGATAAAGCCATACGGCTGAAGGCTGGTATTCTCAGGATGGGGAGACAGTAAAAGCCGCCGGAGCAGTGTGAACGCCGTGCAGCGCCGGGGATCGGGGATCGGTGAGTATGAGAGAGGGCTGCTCACTTCAGTTACTCAGGAGATTAGCGGTCACCGGTGAATCCTTCACAGGTGACCGCTAATCAGGGCGCGACACAGACAGAGCCACAGCATGAAAATGAAGTCGGGTGAGGTTCACCCGAGTTCATTCTGACAGTGCGGCTCTGTCTGTGTCTGCTGTCATCTGCCATTCACCGCTGCTACATGGCTGTCTGTGTCTGCTGTCAGCGGCCATGTAGCAGAGCTGAATGGCAGATGACATAGTAAAAACGCATCCCTACACATTACACACGCTTGGCAAGTAAATAAATTAAAAAAAAAAAAGGTGGCCAATGCATACGTCACAGAACACATGATCTAAAGGATCGCACACAAAATTGATCAATTTAACATAGACTACTACCGCACGTGTGACAGCAAATGAACGACCTACGTGCAATCTCATTAGATCGCATATGCGACCTGGGCGTGTCACATCGCATACGAGATCGCATACCTAATTGTAAGGTGTAAAGCTGGCTTAAGAGCAAAAAAAAGCTAAGTCAGAGAAAACTTAATTACCCCTATTAAAACATTAAACTTTATGATAATTTACTTGAAAAAGGCTACCCCAATTAAGAATATGAATGCAAAAATTATATATATAGTAGTCACCCAAACAGGATCAATTGAGATCCCATGAAAAAGTACACAGCACAAAAGAGTTCCCAAAAGCAGATTCGGGAGGGGTGTATATACACATATGGTATGAGCAGGGTAGCAGAAAATAAAATAACCCTAATATAGCCCTATACAGTGGCTTGTGTCCTGCCTGATACCGGAGGTAAAGTATCATTATCAATAAAGTTTAATGTTTTAATAAAGGTACCGTATTTTTCGCTTTATAAGACGCACTTTTGTTCCCCCAAATTTTGGGGGAAAGTAGGGGGTGCGTCTTATAAACCGAATATACGGGGGGGTGTACATATATATATATATATATATATATATAATATAATATATACTGCAGTGTCTGTTCTTGAGCGGTGCTGGGGGCAGATGACAGCTGCGGGCGGCAGCGTTAGATCTCCTGCTCCCGCTCATATAGTATGCACAGCCGCTGTCCAGCAGTGTGGTGCTGAAACTGCATCACGCTGAGGGACTGGGGCAGCGGGGCATATTATATCTGCCTGTGCCCTCCTTTGATCGCACATGATCCCCCCTGTGTTAGATATGGCCCCCGTTCTGCTGCCCATAGTAAAATAAAAAAAGCTTTACTCCCCTCCTCCAGCGCTGATCTCCGGTCTCCTGCTGCTGTTGTCTGTGATAAGGAACGCAGAGATGATATCACTCTGCCGTGCCGATCACATGACCGGCAGCAAGAACCAGGAAGTGTAGGAGGGAGGACTCGGAGCTCAACTGCGAGGAGGGAGACACAGGAATTACAGCGCTGAGAAGGTAAGGAAAGAGTGTTTTATTTTATTATGGGCAGCAGCATGGAGGGCATATCTAAGGCTACTTTCACATTGCATTTTTCCCTATGTCCACAGGTCCTGTTGGGGCATCCGTCCGAACCGCCCCTCCCCCACTCTGCAAAGTGTGCTCCGGATGCATGCGCCCGACAGGGCCATTCACTGTTATGGAGCGCACTGCGTTAGCGTGTGCTCTGTTTTGTGCCATTTTTTGCACATATACGTTTCTGCAGACGGACACCCGAACATAGAGCAGAGTGGGGGAGGGGCGGTCCGGACGGATGCCCCGACGGGACCTGTGGACGTAGGGAAAAATGCAATGTGAAAGGGGCCTAACACAGGGGAGATGTGCCATCTATAATGGCCATGAGTAGCATACATGGGGGCCATATCTAACACAGGGTAGATGTGCCATCTATAGTGGCCATGGGCAGCACACATGGGGGCCATATCTAACAGGGGAGGTGTGCCATCTATAAGGGCCATGGGCAGCACAGGGGGGCGTGTCCCAGCACAAGGGGGCTATATTCAATATAAGGGGGCCATATCCAGATTAAGGGGGGCTAATTTTAGGATGGGGGGCTATGAGGGACATATACCCTATATGATTTGTTAGACGCACACTGGCATTATAAGATGGACCCCATTTAACATTAAAAAAAAATAAATTCTCTTTTCCTTCACCAAATTTGGGGGTGTGTCTTATAAAGCGAAAAATACGGTAATTTTATTTTCTCTGACTTAACGTTTTACATGTACCCATGTATATAAAACCTAGAATCTCTAATAAAAAAAAAGCATACAAACCCGAGCGTTATAATATATAGCTATGCTGATATTGAAAAGCATCTACCAGGATTTCTGTTGACCTATATATGTTATCAAATATATTCCTGCATGCCAGATTGTCATATTCAGGACATAAACTAGTTAATGCACTCTGTTTTGGATTAGTATTTCGGTCCTTGAATTTGCGGTGGTCGTTTGCTAGGTTTTTTTTATTTTTAGATTGATTTATTAAAACTAATAGAGGTTTTTTTCACCAGTTTCTGCATGATACCCTGGCTAAATCATGATTAAAGCGCTAAAGATCTTAAAGCACAACACCAGCGTATTTTTTGTTTTTATTTTTTAGCTGGAGTGGTGCTTTAGATCTAAGTCCCCTGCACCTAGTGTTATACTCACCCTCCGGTGTAGTGCCCCTGAGAACCTCAGGGCACTACAGGGAACTAAATCCTCTTGGGGATGCAGGACCTACCCCCTGGGACCTGGAGTACCAGTGCCTTTTCCACCAAAACAAAATCTAAATCCTAATTCTCCTCTCCACACTGGGCATACAGGGTTAACCATGTAAGGGAATGGTCGCCATGGGAACGAGTCCCTGTGTATAGCCAGCCTGGTGGGAGGGGTCAGTCAGTCAGAGAGTAGTCGAGAGTTGGGAGCTCACAGGAGAGGTGTGCGAACATGCCTGAGCAGGGTCCATGTAACGGTGAGCCCGGGGGCACAGGAGAGAGGTCGCCAGGACGGGTACCGAGATACTGCTGGGATCGGAGCACGCACAGGGCACAGGGCCCTAGGTCAAGCGAAAGTTTTAGACTGTTTGGCAAATACTTGCCCAGTTAGGACACCGTCACGGACTTCACCGAACCAAATAATCTGGGGGCATCAGCAGTAAACAAGGATTGGGGTTCGGACACTTACCTCCTCGCACGATTTGCTTCAAGTTTGGCTGTTCGAGTAACCGTTCGATAACGGTTTGATCACCAAAAGCGAAGCTAGTTACTAGCTGGCTTTTCGCTGTAATAATGTCAGTCACTGTTAATAATGATATTATCAAAAGTCAGCGTATAGTGTGCGGGGGGGGGGCGAGGTTTAGATCAGTGCTGTTGAGTGCTGAAAGAATGGAGATCGCCATTTTTTTTTTCCCTAACAGCGCGTATAGTGGGGCGAGCCAGGCTGTCAGCCAATCACAGAGACACACACAGCAAAGTGGATATTTGCCAGAGAAGCAAGGGCATGTGTCATAGGCTGTGCATGTCACATGTCCTTGCCCTATAAGACCCGGACATTTTCCCCTTCCCCGCCATTATCTCTCTGCTGCGGGTGTGTGACTGTGGCGCCCTGGACTAGCCAGGTCATCACAGATACTACAACACACACCCCCACCCCAAGACAGGCACATCAGCCAGACACAAAATCCTTGTTGCCTCCCTCCAGGGGCTGATGTCCACACCAGGTGGGGTGGAGCCAGGCGGTTGGCCCCACCCACTGAGGAGTTCACAGTCCTGGAGGTGGTAAAAGGAATGCAGTTCAGTTAGGGAAGTGCAAGGGAGAGGAGTGAAGTAGGAGTGGAGGAGTAAACTGACCGCGTCCGGGTCTGTGGCCCGGGCACTAAGAGCAAGGTTGGCAGACGGTGGTGGCCGTCTGCAGGAGAGGCAGATCAACGCAGAACCGTAGGACCGGGGTCGGGCGGTGGCCCGCCGGTACCGACCCGGGGAGCGAAGTGAAGCCAGCACACACCGGCAGAGCCTGCGGACCCCGACCAGGCTTGGAGTCGCCGTTAAGAGGTCAAATCTGTCAGTGACCGGAACCCCAGGGGTTTCCTAGCATCCAAGACCCGATAGAAGGCAACCGTCCGACCAGTAGAAGGAAATACAGCTACCGCCACAGCTAGAGTTCCAAGGGCCAGAGCCTGCGGGCAAAAGGGCTCCTCCGGCACATATACACGCTGGGGAGTGGGTTACCATTGGGAAGCCATCGGGACCGAACATACACAAAGGTGCAGGGAAAGGCAGCCACCACCAACCGTCCGGGAGAAACCACAGCAGCCGGCTGCGGGACCCGTCCATCCAGCCATTTGGTTTACCAGAGACTTTGCGTACATTTGTGGCTGAGTGAGTACAACCGTGCCATCTGGCACCGCGCTGCACAGTCCAGGCGACCCTGCACCTTGCCAGCCCTGCCTCCCCGTAACCTCACCGGGCCCCGGGACCACCAACCCCTACCCACGGAGGGGGAAAAACAACATCCCAGCTGCTCCCTACCATCGCTCCCAGGATCCCCGTCACCAGCAGCGGTGGTGCCCAACCTCACCACAACCTGTGGATGGCGTCACGGACTAAAATCCCCCAAACCAACCACCCCTTTCACTCACGGGCGAGGAGCGCTGCTCGAGTCCCCGGATCCGGCCCACCGCTTGAGCCACCGAGCCGCCATCACAGCAGCGTCGGACCCGAACGTTAGCGAGCGCAGCGCAGTGGCGTCCTCCCCGAGTGCGACATGACAGTCACCTCTCCCGCTGCTGCTGCTGATGTGTGCACTATTGATTTATACAGTGCAATCTACACATCGGTTTAGGGATTAGGGACTACTTGTAATTTCAGCCCTTTTCAGGGCTACATTACAGCTGTTCATAGCCATTTTTGCTAGGAAGGTCTGTGCCAGCGCTGTGCAAGGGTTTATCACAGCATCTGTCTAAATCAGCTCAGGCAATTCCTTAGGGCATAGTTTCACTGTCAGGGATAGAAAGTCAGGGTTCCTCTGCTGACAAGAAAGCTATACCATCTGTGCATTGTACACCACCTGTCCATTTTTGCTACGCAATTTTAATTGCAAAAAGTGCTGCCAGTTTTAGGGCCATAGTTTCATTGTCAGGGATATTACATGAGGGTTCCCCTGCTGACAATTTTGCTATACCACCTCTGCATTGTACACCACCTGTCCATTTTTGCTACGCAATTTAAATTGCAAAACGTTCTGCCAGTTTTAGGGCCATAGTTTCATTGTCTGTGATAGTCAGTGTTGGTTTTTCAGCTATCAATATGTCAATAAAGCTAGACCACCACTGCAATCTACACCAGCTCTCCATTTTTGCTACGACATTGTAAGTGTTAAATTTGTTCACAAAAAAAATGAGTGGCAAAAGGACAGATGCTGGTGAAAAGGGGAACAGGCGTGTTGGAAAGGGAAAAAAAGTTTGAGTCCGTGGGGTAGGTGGTAAATCAACAGTAACATCTGCTGAAGAAAGGCCATCTTCCAGCAAAAGTAAGATGTCTACTACTTTCCGTGGACAATCTGATGTGATCCCTTTTTTACGGAACCGACCAACTCGACCAAAGGTAGATGATGCACAAAAAATGCACATGCTTGAATGGATCTCAAGTGCTCCATCAAGTGGCCTCTCCTCCACCTCAACTTCAACATCCCAAAGACTCCAGTCCTGTGAGTTGTCACCCCAATCGCACTTGCTTTCTAACAGCTCTCAAGTCTCCACCCGCCCTGCAGAGTATGGGGTAACAGAGATGGTTGAGTCACACTATAGCCTGGGAATCAGGTCTGCTCCAAAGCTACAGTGAGTCCAGACCAGGAAATGATCTGCAGTGATGGCCAGAAGCTTTGTGAGTCAGATTCAGGCCCTGATGAAGAAGTTTCTGAGCATAATGTAGACCCTCATTCCCAAACTGTAACTCCTCTTGGTGGAGACAATGAGGAACATGCTGATGACGATGAGACTCAGATACCTGATTGGAATGACAACTTAACTATTCGGTCAGGGCAGGAAGAGGTTAGCTCTGAGGACGAGGGGAGTGCAAACACACAGGGTGATGATGAGGTTGTAGATACCACTTACTGTCAACCCAGAGTCAGGCACTCGATGAGGTCAATAGAGGCGGTGGAGGAAGATGCGACTGACGACGAGGTTAGCTTGCGCCTTCCTGGACATAGACAGAGTACTGGAAGCACGTCAACAACTGCATCCTCAGCCACAACGCTGCCTCTGAGCACAAGTCGGGGTGGCTCTGCAGGTTGCATGGGCTCTAAGCCTTGTCTAGCCTGGTCCTTTTTTGACATCGCAAAGGATCTCCCAACTCATGTCATCTGTAAGATTTGTCGCCAATCTCTAAGTAGAGGCCAAAAACTCACTAGTTTGACTACTTCGTCCATGAACCGTCACATGGATATGAAGCATAAGTCCCAGTGGGAAGCTCACTGTGCTACAATGTGGCCTAGCAGAGCGGGCCAACCACCGTCTGCCACTTCAAGTGCATCCGCGTGCTCTTCATCCTCTATGACTGTGGGGACAGCAGTCACACATGCTTTGCGACGCAGACCTTCCACCTCTTTAAGCGCAACAGGCAGTGTGATTGGCAGGTTGTCAGTTGTTTTGGAAGTGGAAACAGCTGCTGGTGCTGAGCTCTCTCAGACATCGAGAGCACCAACTTTGGATGAAGGCAACATTATGTCTCCGCCTGCACTTTCCTCACAGACCAGCAGTTTTCCAGGGACACCCTACTCAACGTCACCTCAGCACAGCAGCCAGCCCTCGGTCCCTCAGATGTGGACAAATAAAAGGCCATTTCCTCCTAGCCATGACAAAGCTAAGAGGTTGACTTTCACCCTCTGCAAGCTGTTGGCTACAGAAATGCTGCCCTTCCACCTGGTGGACATAGAGGATTTTAGAGACCTTATGTCCGTCGCAGTGCCCCAGTACCAGATGCCCAATCGCCACTACTTCTCCAAGAAAGGTGTGCCTGCGCCACACCAGCATGTCGCACACAACATCACCGCTTCCTTGAGAAACTCTGTGTGTGAAAGGGTGCATTTCACCACCGATACTTGGACCAGTAAGCATGGACAGGGGCGTTACATGTCGATGACTGGGCACTGGGTAACTATGGTGATAGATGGAGAAGGGTCTGCTGTACAAGTCTTGCCGTCCCTATGAGTTGTGCGTCAATCCTTAGTATGTAGAAGTTCCTCCACTGCTTCTGCCTCCTCAAAGTCGTCTCAGTCCTCCACCTCTGCCCAAAGCCTGTCTGGTCGGGCCACCTGCGTTGTAATTGCGCACAAGGAATCCCGCACACCTCCTTACTATGCTGGCAGCAGAGCTCAACGGCATCAGGCGGTCTTTACGTTGAAATGTCTGGGAAATAAGAGTCACACAGCTGACCAGTTGTGGTCAGCTCTGGAGACCGAGTTTCATAAATGGTTGTCTCCACTCAACCTGCATCCAGGGAAGCCCGTGTGCGACAATGCAGCAAACCTGGGTGCGGCCCTTCACCGGGGCAAGGTGACACACGTGCCTTGTATGGCTCACGTGTTGAACCTTGTTGTCCAGCAATTTTTAACCCACGATCCCGGCCTAGATGGGCTTCTGCAGAGGGCACGGTCACTATCTGCTCGCTTCCGCCGTTCAAACGGCGCAGCTGACCGACTTGCATCGCTACAGAAGTCTTTCGGCCTGCTGGTTCATCGCCTGAAATGCGATGTGTTGACACACTGGAATTCGACTCTCCACATGTTGCAGCGACAGTGGCAGCACCGCAGAGCCCTGGTGCAATACATTATGACATATAGCCTGGCCGAACGAGATGCAGAGGTGGGGCAGATCACGCTGATGGAGTGGTCTCAGATCAAGGACCTATGCACCCTTCTGCACAGTTTCGACATGGCGACAAAGATGTTTAGCGCTGACAATGCCATTATCAGCATGACAATTCCAGTCATTTACATGCTGGAGCACACTCTAAACAGTATTCGGAGTCAGGTGGTGGGACAAGAGGAAGGGGAGGAAGTACAGGAGGATTCATATTCGGAAGGGATACCAAGATCTACAAGGTCCAGACGTTCAGCATCACCAAGGCGGCAGGCATGGGACGGTGGGGGAGAGGGATTAACAAGGGCGCATGGTAGCAGCCAAACTGTTGAGAAAGGTGCAGAAGCCCAGGAAGAAATGGAGGACGAACTGACAATGAGCATGGAAGACTCAGCAGATGAGAGAGACCTTGATCAAATTTCGGCAGTTCGAGGTTGGGGTGAAATGCCAGAGGAAGGAAGCACGGTTATTACCTCGCCGACACAAACACAGCAAGGACTTGGTCCGCATGGATGCGTAAGACACATGAGCGCCTTCTTGCTGCACTACCTACAACATGACCCTCGGATTATCCGAATTAGAAGTAATGCTGACTACTGGGTTGCCACACTCTTAGGGGCAGATGCGATGTCGAAGGGGTCATGACGAAAGTGACGTACTTCCAGCGTCGCACTCGACATCGTAGTGTGTAAATCCTAGATGATACGATTAACGAGCGCAAAATCATCGTAATCGTATCATCGGTGTAGTGTCTGGGAATTCCATAATTACGCGACTGCGACAGGTACGATGTTGTTCCTTGTTCCTGCGGCAGCACACATCGCTGTGTGTGAAGCCGCAGGAGCGAGGAACATCTCCTACCTGTGTCCTGCAGCTCACGCCGGCTATGCGGAAGGACAGAGGTGGGCGGGATGTTTACGTCTCGCTCATCTCCGCCCCTCCGCTTCTATTGGCCGCCTGCCATGTGACATCGCTATGACGCCGCATGACCCGCCCCCTTAATAAGAAGGCGGGTCGCCGGCCAGATCGACGTCGCAAGGCAGGTGAGTCCATGTGAAGCTGCCGTAGCGATAATGTTCGGTACGGCTGCTATCACAAGATATTGCTGCTGCGACGGGGCGGGGACTATCGTGCTCGGCATCACAAGCATCGGCTTGCGATGTCGTTGTGTGCAAAGTGCCCCTTAGATCCCCGGTACCGAAATAATTCCAGCCATAGAAAGGGACACACGTATGCAGGAGTATCAGCAGAAGCTGTTATGCAATCTTAGCTCGGCTTTTCCACTAAACACCAGTGGTGCACAGAGTGAATCTCACAGTTGTAACTTGCCAACCATGGGACTGTCGCGTCATCATCAGTCAAACTGTACCAGCATTACTTACAGCAAGATGGGCTGCAGTGTGTACATCGCCCTGGCCAAAAACTAGTACTCTAGCAGGATACAGCTAAACCCCCACTAAAGTGGAAGCATGACAGGTGCAGGAGGGGCGAATCACACACACACCTCCATGGAATGGAGTAGGGCAATTGCTAGATGATAAAACTGCACACTAGTGGCTGGCATAGAACACTGTTCCCATATGCAGATAACACAGTCACAAACCCGCAGCCTATTAGGTGACACCCATACTATTAGATCAGGCGGGCTGCCAAGCCGTACCCCACCTGTGTATCATGCACGGACAGACACTCTACAGTGCAAGGCGCAACAGAAAGGGGCCTGGCTGTATCCTGTCCAAAAAAAAAAAAAATATGAGGTTTTTGTTGGTATTTATGGCCATAAAAACGTAAGCCTACAACCCACGTCATGGAACCTCATGCTTGTAGGTCCCTACACTAAATATAAACATAGCAACAAAGAGAGGAAAATATCCTCCAAATATCCTCTTTTTGTTACTAGTTTTTGGCCGGGGCGATGTACACACTGCAGCCCATCTTGCTGTAAGTAATACTTAATTTTTGGAGGATATTTTCCTCTTTTTGTTGCTATGTTTATAATCAGTCAAACTGTACCAGCAACAGCGTATCTGGTGGTAACAGCAATTTTATGGAATCGTTTCATGATTTTTTTAGACCATCCTTTGCAAGGCCACAAGAGACAAGAAGTCTGACACATAGTCAACGGCTGGAGAGGATGATACAGGAGTATCTCCAAGTGAATATAGATGCCATGACTCTGCAACTGGAGCCTTGCTCATTTTGGGCTTTCAATCTGGAAAAATGGCCTAAGCTCGCCACTTACACCTTGGAGATCTTGTCGTGTCCCGCAGCCAGCGTTCTCTCGGAAAGTGTCTGCAGTGCTGCTGGGTGTGTGCTGACAGATAAGCACACGTGTCTGTCCAGTGACAATGTGGACAGACTAACGTTCATCAAGATGAACAAGTCATGGATCCGCAAGGACTTTTCTACCCCTGTGTCATCCTGGGGAGAGTAAAGGCTTGTGGATTTGGATTGTGCTTCATGCAAATCAACATGTCAAGTTTGCAACTGGGGGACAAGTGATGCCACTTAAGTGGTGTCTGTGGCCCAATTTTTGGAAAAAAGGGAGACTCTGGTTGGAGTCCCCTTGCTGTGTTTTAAATGATTTTAGAAGGGCATGACATGCCTATATCTGTGTCTCCTCCTCCTTTTACTCGTGCAGCTCTTTTGTTTTCGCATGAGTATATGTACTTGTCAATTTCTATGTGTTTGTTTGTGTTTATCTCCCATTGATTTCAATGGGGTCTGAAGGTGTTCATCGAACGTTCGGAGAACGGTCACTGAACTGAGCCGCCGTTCAATGAACCGAACCGAACTTGAACACAAGGGGGGGTGCTCAACACTAGTCCACACTGCCCGCCATACAGAGAAGGAGACTGTACCCCAAAAGGGACAGTCAGGGTTCACAAACGCTCCACGCTATGGGTACTCAATCTACAGAGAGTGCCGGGGACAGAGCAACCTGGGTCACTACATTGGCACTGGTCCTCCTGGGACCTGAACCAGCAACCCCTGGGTCCAAAGTGAGTAGAGACTGTTAAAGACAATCTGGTGTGGTCTCCATTATTGCCCCACTACAACTCCCAGGCACAGCCCTACCTGCGGAGGGCCTACCATTACAGCTGCCACTACCACCAGCCCTGGGAGTACCCACATTGAGCAGCGGCGGTTCTCCATCATTAACCACAACCCGCAGATGGCATCACATGACAAAAACTCTTATCTCCCCTGTAAATACCTCCCCATTAAGAAAAGGGGCCCAGAGCACGGGACCGGGCAACGGCAACCAGAGTGACATTCCCATTTGTTACCGCCCGGTACCGAGTACCCCCTTCTCTGGGTGTTGCAACTCCCCTTTTTATGGCATCACGAAGAGGATACGAACAAGGCCCGTTTAACATGGGTGACGTGTGCCTTAAGAACTGTATTTAATGGACTGTTTGTGTAAAGACTGTCGCCATCTTGAATGCTGAAAAATTTGCTGTGCCATCACTGTGGCCAAAAGAGCGCGAAAAGCCAACCCTGCCCCCTGGGAGTGGTAAAATGCAAAAGTGAAACTGGCTGCAAGAGGCAGGAAGGGGGCCGGCAGAATGCACCCTGGTATGTGGAAGCGACACCAGTCCTGAAACACTGAATCTGCAGATCAGCATAAAACAAGATGTTTGTTCCTCCAGCCCACTGAACCTTGTCCTGGCTTGCTGGAAGTTTCTCTGTCCGTGTTGTCTCCTCCTCCTTTTCCACTTCCTCTACCTCCTTCTCATCTGGTCAGTGTAACACCTGCACAAGCAACTTCAGCACAGCCAAGCGGAAATGACAGCAGGCTGTTCTGAAACTCATTTCTTTTGGGACAAAATCCCACACCACGCAGGAGCTGTGGACGAGGATGGAACACCAGACAGATGAGTGGTTGGTGCCACTGCAACTCAAGCCTGGCATTGTGGTGTATGATTACAGGCAAAATCTTCTAGCAGCTCTGGGCCTAGCCAGTTTGATGCACATCCATTGCCTTGGCGCATTTTCAGAATTTGGTGGTTCAGAGGTTCCTGAGAAATTACCACGAGATGTCAGAGCTGCTGCAGAAAGTGCTTGCCATCTGTGTACACTTTCGGCTTTCTCACCTTGCTGCTCCTTGCCTGTCTGCGCTGAAGCGTCAATTCTGCCTTTCCGCTTACCTCCTCATATGCGATGTTCCCATAAGGTGGAACTCCACTTCGCATATGCAGCAGCAGGCGATAGTGGAGTTTCAATGGTAGCATACATGGGTGAGTTGCTCCACAGAACAATACCACTTCACACCAATATATCGGGTGGCGCTAATTCGAATACTCCATGAACATGGTCAGTGATGATGATGCCATCATAAGCATAATAATATCACTTCTATGCCTCCTTGAAAAAGTGCTTCAGGCAATGATGAATGAGGTGGTTGCACAGGAGGATGTGGAGATAAAGATCATTAGAGTGTTTATCAGGCCACTCATCCGCACATGGATCGGAGGCAGGGTTCCTGTACCAACAGCGGTCAGTTACACAACAGGCCAGTCAGAGGACCATTTTGGAGGAGTACGTGGGTGGAACTGTGTTCACAGCATGGTGGCACCTAAATCAACTCACGCACATCATTGAAGCATGGCTGTATGATACACAGGACACAAACGATACACCTCACTCACAGAGGACAGCTTGTAGTTGCCTCTGGGCAGCCAGGCACACATGAGCCAATACATGATGCACTGCCAGCGAACGACTGCCAAGTTGCTTGGATTGCTATCAGTGCTGATTACTGGGTGGCCACCCTGCTGTATCCCTGCTAGAAGTTCAATGTACCATTCTTACGTCCCTTACTATCACTGGAGCGTGATTGGACAATGCGTGAATACAAGTGCACGCTGGTAGATGCACTACTGACGGCATTCCCACCTGACAGAGAGGGCTCATTGGAAGCACAAGGCAGAAGAGAAGGAAGAAGTTGACAATGCAGCTGGGGCACTGGCACTACCATGGAACGGAGGAATAGCCTTATCAAAATGTGGAAAAACTTCTTCAGCACGCCACAACATCCAGATCGCCAATTTGATTTGGTCCATATCAGCAGGTGGCAGCTTTTCAACAACATGGAGGAAGAGAATGTGTCCTCCCATCTCCATGTACTAAGTCATGTGTCTGCGCCATTTACCTACTGGGTCTCCAAATTTTACACATGGCATTCACTTGCCCTGCAGCAAGTGTACTCTTGGAACATGTGTTTAGAATGGCAGGTAGTGTGATCACAGACAGGCGCACCCACCCATCCACAGCCAATGTGGGCAGCCATGGTTTGTTTTCTTGATTTGCCCTTCCCTATGTTTTGGGGTCTCCTCCTCCACTTGGACCTCTGGTTCAGGGTTAAAGATTTTTTTATTCTGTTAATTTAAACAGGTTCTGTGTGCTCTGTGGGGGAACTCTGTCAATAGACTCCCTGACTGCACTCTTAAAATGTTGGCTGTGTGGAGAACTCTGAAAACAGGCTCTGTGGTGGCACTCTTAATATGTTGGCTCCATAGAGAACTCTGAAAACAGGCTCTATGGTTGCACTCTTAAAATTGAAATTCTGTGGGGGAACTTTAACAACAGTCTCTGTGAGGCCACTCTTAAAATTTTGGCTTTTTGGTGGAACTCTGACAACAGTCTTTGTGGGGGCACTCTAAAAAATGTTTGCTCTGTGGGGAACACTTTATACAGGCTCTGTTGCTCCACTCTTAAAGTGTTAGCTCTGTTTGCAACTCTGAAAACAGACTCTGTGGCGGCACTCTTGAAATGTTGGCTCTGTGGGGGAACTCTGACAAAAGTTTCTATGGGGGCACTTTTACAATTTTTATTTTATTCATTTACCTCCTATTTAACCATGACTGCTATGTTGAGAGAACCCCTTAAAGTAATTTCCTTATCCACATTTGTTTGCAGGGTAATTGTACTGCCTATTTGCAGTCCCCTAACACTTACTGTGACTATTTTACAGCCCAAAGGTTCAGGCCCCCATTTACCTCTATGGGGTTCAGGATCCAAGTTCTGGTAACAAACCGAACCTTTAACTATAGTTTGGCCAAACCTTGCAAATCTGAACATCAGTGGGTCCACTCATCCCTAATTATGGTGTCATATGTGTTGCGGGAATAACTTTTACTGGGTAAAAAGTTAATTGATGTGAGGTTGGAAGGAATTTTTCCCTAATATGGGGCAATTAGCATATGCCTCAAGGGGTTTTTACCTTACTCTGGATCAACATGTTTGGCTAAAGGT
Organism: Anomaloglossus baeobatrachus; assembly: GCF_048569485.1. Lineage (NCBI taxonomy): Eukaryota > Metazoa > Chordata > Amphibia > Anura > Aromobatidae > Anomaloglossus > Anomaloglossus baeobatrachus. The sequence goes on from NC_134358.1 coordinate 433,238,059, forward strand.
TGAATTCGATAGACTTGTGCCTTATTTCAATCTGAAAAATATGAAATTTATACATTTTCAAATACCATGTTGCTTTTCCGTATTTTTTCTTTTCTAGAAATAGATGAAAAAACGAGGCAGGTGGCTAAATCTGGCAGAGGGCAACAGCCACATAAGGGGTTAATGGTACATACAAGCAACCCTACCTGAACAACTGAAGCCTCAATAACCACTGTTCCCCAAAGACTGTACCTATTCTGAGTTAACCATCTAAAAATCTAGCTTTGATTTATGGAGTGAATCCTTGTATGTGAGAGGTGGGTGTGATGGCCTATTTTCATATTCCTTGTATAGCTCATCACAGTAGGACACTGATTTTCTGTTCTCACAACGCTTTCAGGGAGGTGTCATTTCATGAGCACATTTCATAGTCCTGATTGCGTAATTAATTAGAAACATCTGTAGCTGCTCATTTACTATTTTACTTTATATATAGTGTGAGTATCTTTAGCTCTTGTCAATCATACACCCCGGATCTATTCTCTCCCACCTTATTCTCTGATAGATCATACATATGTCTTCTGAAACTCCAATTTAAAAGACTTAAACGTTCTATAAACATGACAATTTCTAACTTTCAGCCAGATTTGCAGTTAGTTATTAATCCTACTAACACAAGGAATATTATGCCATTGAAATCTGGAACAAGAACTTGAACCCTAGGATGTCTTAATAATGAACGGTTTTACTGTAATTCTGCTGAGTTCCTGTCTCAAAAACTGATGGTTACAGATAATTACCTTTATAAAGATTTGTCTTCAACGGAGAATTACAAAGAAGAATTAAAGTAACGTTTTAGAGAGTTTGAGCTCAGCATCAAATGTAGACAATATAATACTCATACTCAATGTAATACAAAATGTAACATTGTGGATGGAGGTATGGGTTAGAATAATTTGGGACAGTAACACATGTCAGGTTGAGCCCCCGAAATACCTAACCTTTTTGCAAGTTCAAACAAAAACAATAACAACCTAAGTCACTGTTAAATTATGTCAAAGCAATACAGGAAGAAAGGTTTTCCTAAAATTTATAAAACTGAGCTCAAAATCTGATGAGATTCACCGTAAAGAGAGAACTGGTTAGGAATTTGGGTGAACAAGTGGATATTCTAAAATAAAATATATTTTAAAATGTCTGCAGCTCTTCAATTGTCAGTCACAGCGGCCACTGACTGGCTGCAGCAGTCACGTGACACAACAATGTCAAGTGTCCCACCAGGAAAAGCAGTGCCAACATCTTCGGACCGGAGCCACTGTGGTATGAGTAATAATTGGTTTTATTTTACATGGGGCACTAAAGGGACTATTTAGGAGTTGTCCATTATTGATTTTCCATTAATCCCTTTAACTCACCTACACTACCTGACAGAAGTTCTGTCGCTTATCCATGCTATGTAAATAAAAGCTTATAACCTGACTTTAAATTCATCCATTGGTTTTATAAATTACTCTTTTGAAAGCTTCAAATTGTCTCTCCAGTAAAGGAGACAAACTCTAGCACAGCGCCACCTATTGGAAGTAGCGATCCTAAAAGTCACAAGTGGATTTTCAACAATCCTTTGCAATATGACTCAGGATATATAAGCCAGATCAGAATCCCAATTTGCAGACACGGTGTTTCGGGGTGCTTGCCCCTCGTCAGTGCAAAGTATGGGGGTGTCTGATCTGGCTCTTTTGAAAGCTGAAACCCTCCCAAATTTGGTTTAGGTTATGAAAATAAAGTTGCTGAAATATTGATCATTTAATGAACATAGACATAGCTCAGATTTTGGCAAGACAAAAGTTTTGTCGCCCACAGAAAGTAATGTGACATTCAAACAAATAATTAATTTCTAATCCAAAAATATGTAGCATAACATTGGTGAATGAAGTTGTGGTGCTATTAGAGCCATAGTTAATATTTTGTGTGACTTCCATGAGCTTGAAGGACTGTATCCATGCAGTTCAACAATGATTCATACAATTTATTGATGAAGTCATCAGGAATAGCAAAGAATGCAGTCTTACATGCCTCCCAGAGTTCATCTAGATTCTTTGGTTTTGTCTTCCAAGCTTCCTCTTTCATCCTACCCCAAACATGCTCAATGATGTTCATGTCTGGTGACTGGGCTGGCCAGTCCTTGAGCACCTTGATCTTCTTTGCCAAGAGGAACTTTGTTGTAGAGATTAATGTATAAGATGGAGCACCATCCTGCTGCAGAATTTGACCCCTTTTATGATTGGGGATGTAAGAGGTAGCTAATACTTCTTGATATTTTAGGCTATTGATATTGCCTTCCACCTTGCAAATGTTTTGCACACCCACATACTGAATGTAACCCCAGACCATGATCTTTCCACCACCAAACTTAACTGTTTTCTGGGTGTATTTTGGATCCATACGGGCTCCGGTAGGTCTCCTGCAGTATTTGCGGCGGCTGTGGTGTAATTCAACTGAAGATTCATCAGAGAAATCCACCTTCTGCCACTTTTCCAGCGTACATCTGTTTAGCAGGCTGTGGGACTTGGCAAATGCCCCACAGTTTTTTAATTGCCTTGTAAGGATAGTCCTGGGAGTGGACCCACTGGACCGTACACCAGAGTCCCCTGCGACGTCGCCTTGAGCGAACCCCTATAATGGGACTGTCGGGCGTAACCGCTGAGGGCCTAGGTGCATGGAAGCCGGGATCAGCAAGAGTCACTGGATAGAGTCTTATAGATACAGGATCCGATCTGAACCAGGTACAGGTTAACGGGATCAGGCAGAAGTCCAGGAGCGAAGACTGGTGCAGGTCACAGGGATTAGGCTGAAGTCCAGGAGTAGAGACTGGTGCAGGTTAATGGGATCAGGCTGAGGTCCAGGAGCGGAGACTGGAGCAGGTTAATGGGATCAGGCTGAAGTGTGTGCTCAAAATGGTACTCAGGATTTGCAAGCAGAGACAGAGTTACACAAAGCACAGGCATAGAGGGACCTGAACATGTGGTACAAGAGACAAGCTACAGGGACGTGTTGAACAAGCACTGGCCATAGGGAATAGGAAGTCTTAAATACCCAAGGTTAATTAGTAGTCAAATCCCGGACAGCTGTGCTGGCCCTTTAAGTCTAGGTGAGTGCAAGTGCATGCCCTCTAGTGTGCATGTGTGAGGACCACAACCTGGAAGTCAGAGCTGAGACCACAGGAGGAGAGGCAGGATGCTGGAGCGCAAGTAGCTGCAGTGAGTGTGCGGCGCAGAGCCGGGACCGATGGGGAAAAGGTATGGACAGGGTAGCAGGAAAGCAGGCTCGGCTGGGAGCAGGGACCCAAGGAGTTGGAGCGACGGATGGTGGTCGGACCGAGAGCGTGACATGCCTTTTGTTTAGTGCTAGCTTCTAGGCACTGATTCGACCATGGAGGCCATTTCGAGACAGAATCCTACAAACTGTTCCAGTTAACACAGGAACTTGAGGTGACCAGGCCTGTTGGAGCTCTGCTGCAGTGGATGAGGGGCTAGCTTTGGATTTTTTAACCAACAAATGTTCCTCCTCAGCAGTTGTCTTGCGGGGTCTACTGGACCTGGGCTTGTCAAAAACATCTCCAGTCTCTTCAAATCTTTTTTTAATTCTTTGTACTTGACGCTGAGACACATTAAAGTTGCGAACCACCTCTGCAGTGGATGTGGTCTTCAGCCTCTTGATAATCAAGGCTTTGATCGCAGGGTGGATTTTTGGCATGTTGTCAAAGGTCAAGTTGCAGTTCAAGTGAAGGTCTGGGGTGATGGGTTTCTTTTTATACACATCCACTAATTAACCGATCATTTAGAGAGCACAGGTGAGAATGTAAACTAGGATTGGGTGCATTATACCATATGTCAAGGCGACAAATCTTTTGTCTTGTCAAAATCTGACCTTTCTGTGTTCATTGAATGATCAATATTTCAGCTTTGCAGCAACTTTATTTTCATAACTTAAACCAAATTTGGGAGGGTTTCAGCTTTCAAAAGTGTAATTTATAAAACCAATGGATGAATTTAAAGTCAGGTTATAAGCTTTTATCTATATAACATGGATAAGCGACAGAATTTTGGTCAGGGAGTGTACACTGGCGAGCAAAAGGGTAAACTATTTTTTGAACTTTTGACTTTCAGGCTCCATATCTCGCTATCCACTACAGCACTCAGTGTGAGACTACCTTCATCACCTACAATCATCTTGGTTATCTCATACATTAATTTGACTTACAACTCTTCCGTTAGAAGCGGCGGACATTATATGTGAAACGCGCATCAGAGTGGGGCCTTACCGGTAATTGTGTGAGGGTACTATCCACATGGGTAAGCCAGGAGTTTCTTTTGCTCTCTAACCCTTCCTTTACTGAGCGATATTGTAACATTAATTATTGTAGGATTTAATATTTGCTGCCCCTGAAAGATCATTTACTATCCATTTGCACTGCTGGGACTGGGTGCACTAGCTATTAACACCTCAGGTAGATGTGTTTTCATTGACCTTTTTCTAATATACTGAGTTGTGTATCTTTTTGAATATTTGTATGTGATTATTAATTAATAGACGTTTTTGTTGTTGCTGTTGAGCACAAACTCCTTTCTTGTGGGTTCTTCTTCTATAAATATTTAGCATATGAGTAGCTATTCAGATTCTTGTAATTAAACTGCATTGTTACTGTATTGCTCCTGGTCTTTGAAAAATAATAATTTGTATTTATATAGCACCAACATATTCCGCAGCACTTTACAAAAATCTTTTTCTTCCTGTATGCAACAAATTACAACTTTTTCTCAAACTCCCTAATAGCTCAATGTGTTATTAGGTTAATTCCCAAGCAAAAGGTTTGTTTTGAGGAGCAGCCATGAAGAAGATTTTCCACAAAAAGAGAAACAACATAATCCAACTCATTAATAGTGGTCTCTCAGCAAAGAAAATAGCCAAACTGCATCATGTATGCCAGTTGGAAGAATGCGAAATTAAGTCCATCCATCCATGAAAAAGCCAAGAGATAGACGTCCAGGCAAAATATTGAAGTCAATAAGTCAGCTCATTACAAGGTCTATCAGTTCTGGCGCGACAAACACGGCATGCTTCACAATAGTGAAGCCACAGACGTTCATGGTGATCTCAGTGCTGAGCTATATGTGGATATCCTACAAGATGAGTTACTTCGTCCACTCAAATACTATGGATTTGAAAAGGGTGGCATAGTGTTCCAGAAGAACAATGATCTCTGAAGCATACATCAAGATTGGTGAAGAAATTGTTCAATGACAATGTTGAACACTTGTGGGTAGAGATGAAGAAAAAGTTGTATACATACCCAAGGGAGTCAACCAATATGCATCAACATTGGGAGCGTGTAGAAGAATTCAGTATTAGATTTCGGTTGAGACATGCTTGAATATGATCGAGAGCATGCCCAGAAGGATTCAGACAGTGTTGAAAATCAAAGGTGTCAAGACTGTGAGACAGTGGAGAGTCCAAATTTAGAAATTTAAATCTTAAAGGGACCAAGCTTTTATTATTAAAATTAGAAGGACTTTTTTTACTCTCTTATTATATATTTAAAGAAAAAAAGAAAAGTATCAGCTCACCATGGATGATTCGACTAGAATTAATCATAGAATACGCTTGGAGCCACCCTGACTAGGGCCACAGAAAAAAAATGCAGGCAAGAAAGTATAAAAAGTTCAATTTATTGAAATACCATAAAAAACTTTAACCACACAGGTAACTGTCAGACCACAAATGAATAAATTCTTAATCATGATGGAGCAACAGGTACTAAAAGCTCAAACACATATATAGATACTGTGATGACACTTCTCATAATCCTCCATGAGATTCAATTAACAATTAATTAAATATGCAAATAAAGAACACATCTGAAATCTCACAAATACAAAGAAATACAAAAAATACACACAACAAAGTCTTAAATGCTACAATTAATCCTAAACAGCTGTATAAGCATATTCATATTAGTCTTTAGAATGTTGTAAAATCATGTTCTGTCTAATTTTAAGGCTATGTGTCCACGAGAGAATGTAGCTGCGGATTTTTCTGCATCAAAATCCGCAGCTTTCCCACAAAATCCGCACCTTTTCAAAGGTGCAGATTTGCCGCAGATTTACCGCGGAATTGCCGCGGATTTTGGTGCGAATTTTTTTTTTTCCCAATTTTAAAGCCAAAATTCGGATGAAATAATTGACATGTTGCAGATTTTTCCGGATCAAAATCCGCACGAAATCCGCTGCGGAAAAATCCGCAGCGTGGGCACAGCATTTCCAAAATGCCATAGAAATGGCTGGGAAGTGCCTGAGCTGCAGATTTTCGGGAAATCTGCGGCTTTTCCGCGAGAAATCCGCGTCAAAATCTGCGCATTTTCCGTAGCGCGGGCACATAGCCTAAGGCTGTCAGGGGACCTGGTATGTAACATGAACATCCAGTGTGACTCTCAGTTTAAAATCTTCCTCTCAAAGTCACCCACTCTAACAGGCATGTGAACCTTTTCTATGGCACTAAAAATAAGACCGAAGGTGTCTCTTTTGTGTTTCTACAAAAAGTGTTTCAACTTCGCGGAGATGTTGAAGGCACCTATCTTGTTAACATCCGATATATGTCACCTCATTCTGATTTTAGCTGGATCAAATGTGCAACCAACATAATGTACCTTGCAAATTGTACAATCTGTTAAATAAATGACACCTTCCGGATTGCAATTCAAATATTGTTTAATTTGAAAGGTGACTTTTGTAGAAAATGATGTGAATTCTTTACATTTGGAGGTATGCTGACATGCAATGCACGGATAGTGGCCGCATTTAAAGAAACCTCTGTAAGAGAGTTAGATCCTCCATATTTCCATGTTACGGTCTACCATATAGCTGGGGCAGAGAATATTCCCTATGGTAGGGGCCTCCCCGCTACAAATCTAACATTGGTTTTCTGAAAGGCTGCTGCTAACGACCACTCTTGATTGAGAATAACTAAGTATTTCTGAATAATTGCGTGGAAAACGTGCCTAACTAAGTTTCCTTGTTAGATCCTCTCTTTTTTTCTACCATTATATTTATCGCAATTCGAGTTGTCAGTAAATGAAGATTTCCTATTGATATCTGACATTAATGAAGAAGCACTATTAAGTGACCACTCTGGATAACCCCTTGCTCTAAGTCTATCAAACACCTTATTGGATTCTGCAGGAAAGCATGCATCTTTGGAACAATTGCGCTTTGTTCTGAAAAGTTCCTCATCAGGGATATTTTTAATAATATGGAGAGCATGGCAGGAGTGCACTTGCAACAGGGAATTGCTATCTTTTGGCTTTCTAAAAGGATTGATTATAATGATATTATTATTATTGTCCCCAGTGAGAGAAATTTCCAGATAGTTAATTGATTTAACCTGAAAATTAGAAGTAAAACTAAGGTTAAAAAGTGTTATTATTAAGATACTTTAGGAAGCAGTCAACCTGTAATTCATTGCCCCTCCAAATAAAGATCAGGTCGTCAATATAGCAGCTATAAAATTCAATAAGATGACCAAAGGGATTTTCCTCATTGATAATAAACATCTTTTCCCAAACAGTGACCAGTATATTACCTAATGAGTTTGAAAATTACTCCTCCATGCTCTCTCCACGTTTTTGTATAATTTTGTTTTCATTAAATGTGGAATAATAATGTTCTAGGAGAAACTTCACTGCCCAAATTATAAAATCCTTTATATATGTTGAGTAAGGACTGAATTTATTAAGAAAGTATGTTAGGCTATCGATAGTTACACTATGAGGTATTGATGGATAGAGGCTGATGATGTCCTTGTTTGCTTCAAGTTCTTTAATGGCTATAATCTCTTTCCATGATCAATTGCTGTATGAATTATCAGCTTGTTTGTTCCACAGTATCTCTTTCAATGAGCTCCTGAAACTCATCCAGGACTGGTGGCCTCGATTAGACAGGATAGAAAAAGGGATTGTGCATAGGAAAAATCAATAAAGTACCCAATGCTCCTGTTTCTGATTGTAGGTCTCTTAAAGGAGAGAGATGCATTAAATCTAGAGTTCAGCGAGTACCTAACTATTTTTAATGAATATACTCATAACGAATACTAATACTTGCGCATTTATTCCAAATAGCGTGTGCAATGAAAGTCAATGGAGAAAAACTCAGAAAGTCATGAGTAACCCGAATGCTGTACTATTCGTGGGAGAAGCGAATAGTGTGGAATTCGGGTTACTCTTTACTTTGCGAGTATTCCCCATTGACTTGTATTGCGTATAGGGAGTATGAATAGTTTAGTACTCGCTCAACTTTAATTAAATCCCTAAAGTGAAAATGATTATTGCCTGATGAGCAGCTATGTAAGTGCTCCACCACTGGCAGTCCATTATCTTCTGTAGAAAAATTACACTTAAGGGTAAGATTTCTCGCAAGTTTATTAACATCTAAAAGAGTTTTGAAGATATCAAACTAAATGGTAGGCGAGAAACCTAAACTGTTAGACAATAAGGAGATTTATTCAGTGGACAGAAAAAAACTTGAGAAATTCCAGACCGGGCAGGTTACATTCTGTTCCTGGACCACTGTGGGTACCTTAGAGCCTCTGTGTTTCCTTCCTGTCCTTCTGGGGCATTTTTTGAATGTGTAAATTTAGAGCTGAGAGAGGAATCCTGTTCGTGAGTATTTCCTGGGACATCAAAGTTATCATTGAATGTATAACAAACAGATGAATCTGTAAGAGAAACTGACTCTTCTACGATCATATTGTCTGTTGAAAGATCATTTGCGGTCTCTTAACACCTTCACAACCAAAGACATACTGGTACGTCCTAAATCATGAAGAGGTGATCACCGCTGTCTGCTGCGTTTCCGTTTAGGTAAGTATTATGAAGTCATTCTTACGTTCTACACAGAGGTCTGGGCTCTTATATACAGCATGTTAAAATGCTGTATATAAGAGCCCAGTGGTGGTGGCCGCAGCTTATAGTTACCAAATCTGGTGGCAGGTTCCCTTTAAAAGAGAGATAAAAAAAAGAAAATAAAGGTAGTTTGGGGAGTAATCATAGGGATAGCCAGATATTTTTCCTTTTGTGCCTGGAAACACTAGGCAATCATTTAAAAGCATATAATAGCTCCCATCTTTGAGCACACAAGTACCGCGCGACCATGACTGTGTAGGAGTGTGACCTACGGTCGGGTACAGCCTTGAAGACATGCTACCACACACATACAACCTTTGCGTGTAGCGTTCCATTGTAAAGAAACTTAGACCCCCGCCCACGGCTACTGCCCTGGGCATGCTGCAAAGTGGTGCATTGGACAGGATGCAATTTTCTCTTATGAAGATGGGAAGAGTGTGACACATGGCATGGAAGAGTGTCCAGTAAAAATGCCTTTACATACAGCGCAAAATAGGAAGGCTCATTTTGAGTTTGAAAGTACGGAGGTCAGATAAGACCAAAATTGAACTTTTTGGCTACTAAGGTAAATGCAATGTCTGATGCCAAACCAACACAGCTTATCACCCCAACAACACCACCCCCCTACCTTTTGCAAGGCACTGTATACACTGAAAGTAAAGTTTTGGTTCTAAACAAGGCAGAAGTGAAAAATGTAATTATTAATAAGGTGTTAAGATAGTATTCAATTAGTATAGTATGAAAAGAACACAATTTTAAGAGGTGATCCACTATAATGTATAGTGGACACATTGATTTAAAGCTGTGAAAGAAGTGTTTTTTCAAATACCTTCCGTTTCCAATTGTGTCTGTGAGCAGGGCTATCCCTGTCTGCTCAGTCCCCATCATGTGACCCCTGGCTGCAGAGGCCTCTGCTGTTTGGTGATGTCACGTCAACTTCCAGAATCGGAAGTTAACCCAGCATCACTGAGGCGGGACCAAGCCTCTCTGAGTGACTGGGCTTTGGGCAGAGTTTCACCGCATGTCACAGCCCAGCATCTAGGAGATGATGACCCCAAGAGATACCAAGTTGTTACATTCTTTATATGGTGATTTTGCATTTATTAGTAAGCCTATATTGTCTATGATGAATGAGTGGAAGCACATAAGTTTCCAATGGAGACCATGTTGTATGCATACCTTAACTGTTTTGGGCTATTCCTTCAAGGGTTGTCTGGTCTAAACCACAAGTTTGGTGTCACTCTATGTCACTGCCGACATGTCCTCAAAACTTGCGCACAACATGCCGTGAAGATGCTCCAGTGTTAGCATCGGGAATAGTGGTAACATGACCGCAAGTATGCAATATGTATACTAAAGGCCAGAATCAGAGTATTCTGTTTACAGCCTTGTGCAATATACGTGCATTGAGCATGCCAGAAACAGTCTAGCCAGATTTTTGCTGGGAGTATGCATATCGCATGCTTGCAGCCAAGTGACCACAGTTCCCAGGGCTAATGTCGGACTATCTTTACAGTGCGCAGTGCGCACATTATGAGGATTCAGAAGTCTGCAGTCAAATAGTGTGACTGCAGACTTGGGGATTTAGACCGGACAACCCCTTTAATATTTAGATAGAGTAATTTCTAAGAGATATATTTATTACCCCTTTTTTCTACTCTAGAACACCAAAAAAGAGGCATTACATTCTGTCATAGAGGAAAATTGTAAAATCAAAAAAGACATCTCCAGAAATGGGACATCCTCACATTGAACATGGGGTTAATTATAACTGGGGAAGAGAGAGATGGCTGACACGTCAACCTCCATTGAAGTAGGACCTCCTGCAGTGACCAGGTAATTTCAAATGTATCAGAATGAGGGACCCAGCACAATTTTTAAACTGTACTTATTAATAATGGAGATTTTTGGCAAAACATTGCAAAATTTTGAGCTACCCCGCCATTTTTAAATAGTTCTGCTTTTAAATGTGTAAGGCCGCATGGCACCCTTCAGATAAAATAAAATATTAGTGTAGAACTGCCCCTTGAGATTTGCCGTGGAGTGGCGGGGTAGCTCAAAATATTGCAATGTTTTGCCAAAAATCTCCATTTATTAATAAGTACAGTTTAGAAATTGTGCTGGCTCCCTCATTTTGATTTTTCTATTGGCAGGTGGTTAGCCTCCCCCAAGCCGTGCACCCTATTTTGGTCGTTCTAGCTGTCTGATTTTGGCAAGTGGTGACTGTTCACACTCAACCATCAGCCCTGTCCACAGGCTATTTAATCTAAGCAGCACTTGCCTGGGCCTGTCCTGCCCACAGCTGTGATTTAGTCACAGGTACGGGAATGTAAAGCATCAGGTAAGTGAATTTCAAATGTAGTTCTGTTCTGAAAACCAGACAACAAGGCTAAGATTCGTATATATAGAGCTTGAGAAGCGACTCTTCTGTCACTTCAATAGATAACTGTCACAAGCTTCCAAGACTGACCGCAGATGGACTGGAGCAAGCGCCAAGTCATGAACATTTGGGTTTTTGTGGAAAATGTACATCCTATAACTATGGGAGACACATTTTTTGGCATTGTGATCCCAAGTGGGATAACATGGATATTGTTACATAATTATGTGGCCTTAGCATCCGTCCAAAATAAATATAAGCCCCATGAATGGGTTTGTCTATGTCATATATCCTATCTATGGATAGCTAAAATCATGATAGGAAATATGGCATTATAATTTTCCACCTGGGACCCCCAGGGGTGAAGATATCCTGAAAGTTGGGAATCCCATAAATTTTCTAGAGACCGGAATCACATCCTATTACCAGCCCCATCTGAGGTTACCAAGGGAAGATATGTGAGAGTGACTGTTGTTTAATAAATACAGAAGTTTGAGTTGACACCTATGTTCAATGCAATAAGATACAGGTCTCTGTAGGATAGTTCTATATTTTCTAAAAGGAGTTTTTCCATTTGCTAACTTTGAGTCATTTCAGTGACACAGGTTTAGTACTTGTCATTTGTTATCTCTTTTATTTTATGTAACTGTATATACTGTATTGTTTTGTCCCCTCTGTAACATCTTTTGTATATTTTTATAAACACTGCCTACTTTCTGGATTAAATAATTAACATTGAAGAGCTTCATTCCTCTTGCTCTTTAAACCGTACCCCAGTATGCTAGTGTAACGCCCCTGCAGCCTGGTCGTTACAGGGTATTAAATATTACGCCCATTTTTCCCTGGCAGGAGGAGTGGAGTCTACACACACACACACACACACACACACACACACACACATCCCACTGACAGGAAGGAGTTAATAGCTTTTCAGCAGGTAGTTTGAGCCTCATGACTCATCCTGTCTCCTAAATGAGCAGGTGGCTGCACACAGGCATGTCCCCATGACAACCGAAGGGGAAGGGGGCCTGAGCGAGGAGTGAGTACAGTGCAGGGCAGACAGGAAGTTGAGCAGACCGACAGAGAGACAGAGAGGCGGCGAAGCTCCAAGATGCTTTATGCCACGGGAACGGCACTAACGCACACGAAAGAGAGAGAACCCCCAGATCTCCTCACCAGACCCTTCCTCCTACCTGCCCGGGACCGAACAGCGGCTAGAGGTGGCGAGGACCAGCACCCAAGTGGGACACACTGTGAATAAAGAGAAACTGGAACCCACACTCAGTGACTGGGGTGAGTAGATGCTGCCGCCCTGTGCCCCCGGTGTCCCTGAGGACTGCTGCTTTGGGTCTCACTAACCTCCTGGGCTTCCCCGCTTCACCCGTGGGGAGCGATTCCATCTGGCTACATGTAACATCTGCCCCGTAGAGAGACTGTGCAGCGGCGGCCAAACACCTGGCCACATACCACGGGTGGCGCTGCTAGCACCCCCGTTGCCGTCCCATACCATTTCCTGGGGGAAAAACCGCGGCAGAGGAGGCCGAGACCTCAGTGGCCGCTGCGACCGATGGCATGATCCCTAGGAACCCCGTCACCCTCCTTCCATCCCCTTGTCACTCCAGACTGACTGTCAGACTTTTCCTTTATTGAAACCCGCCGGGGTCACGGAATTCGGGTTGGGCTACTCGCAGCCTGACCCCGAATACCACCGGCCCGGTGACCGTGCCAGCCCTGCAGGCCCCGGCGCGGGCGTTTCTCTACCTGCTATGGGTGTCCAATCGGCCTGTATAAATGATTTGTGAAGACAGCTAATAGTTCCTTTTCTTTCTGTAGAGTTAGCAGGGACCTTACCGGGGTATATATATTCCATGAGCTGAAATTAGTGGTGTACATGCCATATGCTCACTGTGAGTCCCCTAATAACTGGCCTAGTAGTGGAAATAACTCCGGCCTCATCCATCAATCATAAGTTAATTGCATAATTGTCCTGATAATTGGAGTCAGCAGAGTGCTGTCCATGACAAATTGGTGGCAGCGGTGGCATATTTTCATGATCTTCTGGGCTGACTCCATGACACCTTCCACAACCAAAGGTAATGATACTAACCCATCCACTTTCCTAGACAGGAAAGTTTTCATGAGGCTGGGTCTGCATGACTACATTGGTCATGACATAGAATGCACGGACAAAAGTAGCTATGCTCCATTAATACATCAGCACATAAAACAGGTCAATGGAGTTTTACTGCGACCCCTAGTCTGTTAGTTTTTTTGCAATTTGCTTGTCGCGGTACCTTAGTGTGAAACACTTCTTTACATTTTTCCTGGGGTCTAAACCAGTGTGTCAAGAGCTTCTTACAGCTTGAAAAAATAGCAATAGACTGGATATTTTTAAAAGATAATGAAACTGTTGAAAATAGATATAATAGTTATTCCTCATGGAAATCATAGGCAGTATGGTAAAGTAACTTACGATGATTGATGAGAGATGTTTTATAGGGTTTTTTCATTCATTTTTGTTTTTTTACTACAATTTTTAATTATTCAAAAGAAAGATCAGAAATGACCATTTGGGGATTTTACTATTTTAATGCTTTTATTTAAACTGTAATCTACAGTAAATAACCTTTATCATTAAACTTTGATGTTTCTGTGTAATTATGTACATAAAATGTCCTGAATAAATACCTTTTCTCATTGCGGAGACCTGACATTGCTACTTTCAATAGGTGGCACTAGAGTTCATCTCCTTCCTCCATGAAGAGACAATCTGAATAAATACTGTATTTTTCGGTTTATAAGACACTCCGGATTATAAGAAGCATGCCAAATTTAGGGGAGGAAAATAGGAAAAAAATATTTTTTAATGTTAAAATGAGGGTCAGTCTTATATTCCTAGTGTGTCTTAATCCTAATGCTTACCAGGGGGGGGCGGCGGTGGTGGAGCGGCTCAGGAAGGTCACAAGAGGCAGGGTCAGCGATACCCAGAGGAGAGGGTTTTGCCTCAGGAAGATCAGTGGAAGGAGGGTCGGCGATACTGCGGCCTTCGGGGTGTTGCATCAGTGGGTGCCATTGATCTGTCGGCATGCTGCAGGGGTGTCACTGCAGTGGAGAGACTCAGGAAGGTCACAGGAGGCAGGGTCAGCAATATCCAGAGGAGAGGGTGTTGCCTCTCAGGAAAGGTCAGTGGACGGAGGGTCGGCGATACTGCGGCTTCGGGGTGTTGCATCGGTGGGTGCCATTGATCTGTCAGCGTGCTGTGTGGGTGTCACTGCAGTGGAGCGACTCCGGAGGGTCACAGGATGAGGTTGTGGTGTTGCTGCGGTGGTGGGCACCTGATCTGACTGTGGGACTGTGGACTGATTGCCCGCAGTTGACGTGTGCGCAGAACGGCCATTTTCTTGAAGTTCATCTCATCAACCGCGCGCGAGTCAATAGATCCTGCAGTCAGATCAGGCGCCCGCTGCCACCGCGACACTGCGGTGACACCCTCAGAATCGCCGACCCTGCATCCTATCACCCCTCTCCACCACCGCCGCTCCGGTAAGCTGTATCCACATTGTAAGACGCACGCCTATTTTACTCCCCGTTTTGCTGGAAAAAAGTGCGTCTTACAATCCAGAAAATACGGTGTCTATTTTTTACAACTCTTACCAGTTCTGTAAATTGTTTTGTTTGAAAATACCTTACAGGTCTCCCTAAGTAATTAATCCTTATAGTTATTTTATTACTTTACTTCCTTGTCATGGCCAGTTTAGCATGCTAAAACTGGTGAAATGCCCTATTTTATAAAATTATTAGTAGCCTTATATATTGTAATAAGCATGAAAATGCAGAAAATTAATAGTACATATAATTTAGTATTGTTTTTCAGTATCAGTTATACATTTATGCGTGGGCATGAAAATATGAATTCAAATTGGAAACAGATTTCCACAGAACTTTATTAGATTTTGTCCAAGCTTTCATTTTTCACATTGGTCAATTGGGAAATCTGGACAAAATAAATGTGTGCAATTAAACTGCTTAAATTAAAAACAAGTTACAATTAATCCCACTGATCGATGAGTAAATGTGAAACAAAATAGCCCTAAGATAATAGCCATAGTTTTAATATACAAAACTTGATGACTGCCTAAAAGGCTTAACACACAGTTATACTCTACAAACTTTATGTATGTTAGACGTTCACACATTTGCTAATGACACCTTCTAGAACTGTAACAAAAGGTAATATTTATAACCAGATTTTCATCCATTATGACTCGTTATGATGAATCACTGACGTCTACTACGTTAAAATAGCCACATAATGAATTAAAAAAATGAATGAATAAGGCATCAAACCACTTATATGAACATATATGGACTGTATGGTTAAAAAGTTTATTAAATGTATACCGTGTTTCCCTGAAAATAAGACCTACCCTGAAAATAAGGCCTAGGAGGAGTTGTCAGCAAGGCTTAAATATAAGCCCTACCCCAAAAATAAGACCTAGTCGCAGTTCAGTAATGAAGCATCCATGCAGCTAAAAAAGTTAAAGAATACTGCAGGATACTTCTTTATAAAAAGCATATGTTACGGGGGGACTGGCGGATTAGGAAAAGGTAGTAAATCTCCCAATCGCCAGTCGGGGTCCACTGTGCACTGATGGTAAATTCCTGCTGACAACCCGAAGGTCAGGCGGATAATACAGAGCTAGGTGGCTCCGAAATAAAGCCTGACCCGAGTTAAAAGTCACTCGGATCAGGATAACTATGAAGCCTGTTAACTCTATTAACAGGGCCCACACACACCGAGACCAGGACTCCTCCTGTTAGCAGCACAGAGGGTCCTGGTAATGACTGTCCGTGCACGTAGGGAGCAGCACAGCAGATGCAGCCCAGTTAACAAAACTGGGCTGCTACGGCAGAACTGGAATGGTAGGAGGGGAAGCGGGAAAACTGACCTAACCTTGCCTCACCGCAGAAATTGGCGTGACGAGCACCAGACACCTAACTCTTCCTACCGCTTCCAGTATAGTGGCTCCAGCCGCAATGTGGCTCCCAAGCTCTGCTGTGGCTACAGAGCTATGCATATGTGAAGATTGCGCACCGTGGTGCGCTCTCCAGGACCTTTTAACAACTAGGGTCCGCCCCAAACCCAGTGCAAACCACAATAGCATCTCCAGGGGCCAATAGCTGAGTGCCACATCATCAGTGACATCACCAGCGGCCTATCCGGATCCGCCACATCACTGATGACACAAGCGCAGCACTGCCCCACACACCCTACCAGTCATCGTCTCATGACCATTGATGGGATGCCAGGTCATAGGAGCGGGCCTCCATGAGCCAGTCAAGAGTGGTGAGATCATCAGGACACCTGCCGCTGACCAGCCTGTCAGGTCCTGCCACCACCTGGAAGAAGTGCTACAAGTGCGAAACGTGCGTCGGAGAGAGTGTGGGACGCCATTACTTGTGTCTATTGTTCCCCTGTAGGTAACTTTGGTTATTTCTGGTTTTCTTTGGTTCAAATGAGCCATTGTATTTTTCTTAAAACACACTAGTGTTATTGTTTGTTTCTTTAATCTCGCTATATATACCATTATTATTTTCTGTATACGGGGTGATTTTCATGTGATTTTTTTGATCTGGTGTTCCCAATATAATAATAATTTTTGATACATATTTAACCCTTGAGGGGCTTGCTCTTTTGAGATATCCTGTCTATTTTTAAATGTTTTATAATTAATAAAAGTTAATTTTTATGCAAATTGTTTATTTGTTGGTGATTTTTAACCTTAGGTGTGTCACGCTGGGTGTGGGGAGAGACACCTAGCAAGTGCAGTTTTGGGAATAAGAGAGGCTGAAACACAAAGAGGGGGGTAACCAGGGGCTCCTGCCCTGACCCTGACACTGGGGGGCCCTGCGCTTGCCCTCAAACCACAGGTAACTATAAGGGTTTGGAGGTGTGGCCCGCCAACGTGCCCCTGTCTCCTAGCCAGACCCTAGGACTAAATCCCACCACCCATTAATCCACAGGAGGAAAAAACAAACAAAAATAAACAGGCAAAAGGGGAAAAAGGAAAAACAACAACTTATCTTGAGAGGGAATCTTCAGAATATACAGCAACAGTAGTCTGAAACCACATGTACTCCTAAGCAAGCAACTTCTCCAAGTGAAGAGTATAACCTGCACTGGAGGAGTGAGAGACTGCACACACACAATCACCACTTCCAGCGATATTGATTGCTTCTGGGTGGCATAAGGACACACATGGTAACCCAGCGGTGGAATGCATTATAGAGACAAGAGAGCAGAGAGTCCGATGCTGGCTAGAAGCATGTGGTATCCCCGGATGTGGTGAGTGTGTGCACGTGCAATCTCATGAGTGTGTGTATTAGTGTGTGTATGCGATCTGACGTGTGAGTGTTAGCCAGGAGGGAAGGACAGCGTGGAGTGTACCTGCTGGGAGCGCCCACCAGAGATCACAGGAGGTCCTGAGAGGCACGCAGACACCCAGGGTCTGGTATGACAATCCTGGTATATCCATTTTTTGGGGGTATAAACTTTCCCCAACCATGTTTCCCCAAGAATAAGCCCTCCCCTGAAAATAAGACCATGTGCTGCCGGGTAGACATTATCTTTTTGTTTATGCATCATCGAGAGAGAACATAGCTCTTATGACCCAGAACTCCAACCCTTTTGAAGCCGAGGGTTAATGCACCACTCACCCTCCATGTAGATGAAGATATTTCAAATTTCTTTTTCAAAATCACAACTGAATCAAAAGGAGAATTTGCTTAAACTATAGTGATAACCACTGTTTCTTGGAGATCCATTTTTACTATATTTTCTTTATACAGGTGCTGGCTCCCCTAATATGACTATTTAACTAAATACTTTTAAGTTGAGACCATACCTCCATAGAAAAGTTGTAATGGCTCAAAAGACTCTAAAAATCAACTCAAAATAAAAAAAAGGAACATTAAAGAAAAATTTGCAAATGCTTACATATAACAGTCATCAAGAGCTGCTGGTAGCTGTGAATTGCTTTATGCGTTTACTATAAGAGACTCTTTAGGCATAAGTGGGCAGCAGTTGTCCAAAGGAGATTGAAGAGCTAAACCGTCTCCATACATAGTGTATATTATACAGCTGACTAGCTGTTAGCCATCTTACCATTGCAGCAGTTAAACCATTAAGATGCTGTGGTCAATAGTAATATTGAAATTTAAGAGCCTGATTCATTAAGACTGGATTTGTTCACGCCGATCTTAATGAGGAGATGTTCTCCTGATTCATAAAGATGAAGAGGCATCTATCAAGGGCAAGAAGTGATGGCAGTATCTTTTAATTCAATATAGAGCAGTACATCTGTGAATTCGTTCTTTTTGTAGCCTTCATATTTCTTGTGTAAAAAAATTATTTTCTTTCTCAAGTTTTGTAACATTTCACTTATATGTGGTGTCATTGCTGACAGCAATAAATGGGGAGGGGTCTTCTTTAAGTAACACCTTTTTATGGTCAACTGTCTGCTGAAGAACTGATTAATGAATAATTTGACCTCGCTATGGTTCAATTCTTATTAATTAGAATTTTATAGTCCAAACTTACTCCTAAAGCCTGCTTTACACCCTACGATCCAGCATACGATATTGTATGCGATCGTACCCACCCCCATCGTATGTGTGGCACGTTTAATTTGTTGAATGTGCCGCATAAACGATTAACCCCCGTCACACTTACTTACCCGTCCATACGACCTCGATGTGGGCGGCGAACGTCCACTTCCTGGAGTGGGAGGGACGTTCGGCATCACATCGACGTCACATGGCAGCCGGCCAATAGAAGCGGAGGGGCGGAGATGAGCGGGTCGTAAACATCCCGCCCACCTCCTTCCTTCCGCATTGCTGGCCGGGAGCCGCAGGACACAGGTAAGATCTGTTCATCGTTCCCGTGGTGTCACACACTGCGATGTGTGCTAACCCGGGTATGATGAACAACCTGTCGTTCAATGTATGAGAAATGAACGACATGCGTGCGATGAACGTTTTACCGTTCAATCGCAATCGCACGTAGCTGTTACAAACTACAATGTACCTTACGATGCCGGATATGCGTCACTTACAACGTGAGCCCGCCGACACATCATAAGATATATTATGAAGCATTATAGTTGATATAAATATGTTGGATTAAACAGCAAATGCATTTACACAAGGTAGAACAACCACCAAATAACATAGATCATAGTATCAATACAAGGTCTCAGCATATGTAGCAGCCAAGATAATACAAAGTTGATGTAAACATGTTAGATTAAACAGTAAATGCATTTACACAGGGTAGAACAACCACCAGATAACATAGATCATAGTATCAATACAAGGTATCAGCATAGGTAGCAGCCAAGATAAAACAAAGGACCCTAGGATCACCAATTTACCAGCCCATACCGGAAACACCATGTAACAAGTTCAAGTAATAGCCAGGGTGGGGTAGGAAAGTCCCCACGCGTATCGCTGTCACCTAGGACAGCTTCGTCAGGGGTAGGATGTGCCCACACAAAAGGCTGGGGTTTAAATAACCCAACAAATTATCGTGACAGCTGTTTGAAAGCTCACCTGATAGCTGAGAACGCCGCGTTCAGCGCGTGCCCGGCGTCCCGGAAGTCACACGCACACGCTAGCGTCCAATCAGGGAGAGGAAAGGAGTTACTGAGTGTTTTCGGGCACCGCGCATGCGCGGGACTCCGAAAACATGGCGGCCGCCATGTATGGAGACAGAAATGCTCAGAAGTGCCGTTTTTTAGAAAAAGGGAATATTTTATATCAGAAATACATAATAAGTAGGTCCCCCTTCAGAATATCAGATAGGTGAAGGGTAAATCAACCACAAAATACCCAGAGCAAGGAATACAGATAGTTTTGAATAGTATCTAGATCCTTCCCATTTATAAATCTCTCATATCTGGGCCCATGTAATTCAGGAAAAGGAATTAATTATATTATATATATTAGATATTATATGTATATAGTGGGATCACCAGGGAAACGCCCCAATTGATGGAATATGGACCCCCCCCCAACATATAGTTTACATGCAAAAATACATATTTTTCCTTTTCTTTTTCTTTTCAAGGCCCAGACCAAAGAAAGTTACAAATGTAAACTAGAACATTTATGAAGTTTATCAATATTCCCAACACTATCTGGGATCACCCAGAGTCTTAAATAAAGGGAACAGAATCACCTCTGTTTATAGAACCCCGTAAACAGAAGATCCTCATTAATACCATATGGGGCAAGACAATTTAGTTGAAAGATCCAAGCCGATTCACATCTAAGAAGATCCAAGGTGGTATTACTATCTCTAATATTGACTTTGATTTTTTCCAGTCCAAGGATCCTTATATTAGAAGTCCGCCCGCCATGTTCCTTCAGAAAGTGCATAGCCACTGATGATATCGTTTTTCCTTTTTCAAGATCCACTTTCGCTGTTCCAATGGAAGATAGATGCTGCTGTGTCCGCTTTCGGAGCTCTTGTCCGGTTTGTCCGACATATATTTTGGGACATCCGCAAATCAGTCCATAGACCAAATTCCTTGTCCTACAGTTGAAAAAACCCCAAGGACTCTGTAGGGATGGAAACATGGTACAAAAAATTAGATCTCTTGCTAGCATGAGGGGGCAAATACTGCAATTACCGCATGGATAGGAGCCTTCAACCGAAAAGCCCCCATCCGTTCTTTTTGTAGGTCTGCAGAAATGACTGGCTGTAAGACAGTCCTTAAGATTTCTAGCCCTCCTGGCCACCATACCCGGTACATCAGAGATATGTTTAGTTAGGGCTTGTTCACTTTGCAGGATCCCCCAATTTTTCTGCAATATGCGGCGTAGCTCTGACCACTGATTATTATAGACAGTAATGATACTAGTCTTGTATTCTGCTCTATTTTGTTCAAATCAAAGTTTATTAGAATAGAAGAAGATAATCAAACAATTGCACAGCGCGCAGGCAGAGGGTATATATCCAAGCTAGCTGCTAAAAACACAACAGTTCTTTGACTACACCTGCGCCACTGGCGACCAAAAATAACAAGTACAATTCGTATGTGTTTGAAATAGGAAGAACAAGTTGAAAAAAAAAGAGATAAAGAAGAGGAGGTGGAAGAAGAATTTAGAGACAGTAAAGACAACAGAAACGTGGGAAAGTAAGATGAAAGGGGAAGGGTACAAAGAGTTCCCACCCGAGTGGACGCGCCCTCCTACATCAAAACCACATTTTCAAGGCTAACCTTCTAGGTACAGAAATAAGAGAATGGAAAATTACCTACATACCTGCCCCCCCGTGAATCCATAGACCCATATCCGGCGAGTCCCTGAACATGATCCACGGGGCCCACGTAGCATCAACTTTGTCCTTGTTGCCGAGTGTCTGACCTATCAAGGTCTCCATCCTGAAGATCTCGTTGCACTCTGCTATGAATTCATCCCGTGATGGGATTCTAGTTTGCTTCCAATATCTTGGAATTAGGTTTCTGGCAGCTGTTAAAAAATGTCTTAATAAACCTTTCCTAAACCCTGAAGCAGAAACATTCCCGAGGGACAGGAGAGCTAACTCTTTTGTGGGCCGGATCTGCCTCAAGGAAAGTTTATTGAGTAACTGGAAAATGCTCTCCCAGAATGATCTCACCGGGGGACATGACCACCAGATATGAGTGAGGGTTCCCCTCTCCTTTTGGCATCTCCAGCACACATCAGAGGCTGATGGAAAGGCAGCATGGATACTCACAGGACACCTATACCACCTAGATAGGATCTTGTAGCACCTCTCCTGTGATATCACATTCAGCGAAATTTTACCAATAAAGAGAAGGATTTTGGTCCGCTCCTCAGCTGAGAATGACCTCCCCCACTCTCTCTCCCATTTCCCAAAGTACCCAGGCAAGCCGTCCCTCGCACCTCTGCATCTGAGAAACAAGTCATACAAGGTCGAAATGGTATGGCCTGGAGGATCCTTCTCTAGGCAAAGGGCCTCAAAGGGTGTGAGTGCCCTATAGATGTCTACCCTCCTAGCCATAGACACTATAAAACTTTTCAGCTGTTCGAAGAAGAACCACATATCTTGAGATTTGTTGATATCTGAAGAGTAATTATCTAGGGGTTTAATACCTGTGTCTGAGATAAAGTCACGAATAATAGGATGGTCACTCTTCCTTTTATGGAGGAATGTTGATCTATGGAAACCCGCCTGAAAATCTGAATTACTATGGACCGGTGTCAATGGGCCTGGAATGGAGGACAAGTCAAGATATTTATTACCTCGGGACATAAAATTCCGCAATTGCTTTGTGATAAAGGGTACTGTGATAGAGCTGGAGCTGGGTGGTGCTCTGGTCCAAATAACTACCTTCGGATCAACATCAGATTGCGCGCTTTCGGCTTCCACCCATCTTTTCGTTTCACCTGAGTTAAATAGATCCAGAACGCACGTCCCTAAAGAGGCGTAGCTATACAAAAGGAGATTAGGGAGTCCAGTTCCTCCCATATCCCTTGATCTGCTCAATATTTTGTGGGAAATACGTGGGCGTTTATGTGCCCAGACAAATTTGGTTATGGTAGATTTCAGACGTGAGAAAAAAGAGGCCGGCAATACTAAGGGGATGGTTTGGAAGTAATAAAGCAGCTTCGGTAACAGGTCCATTTTGATCGCATTTATCCTCCCAAACCATGAAAGCTGGAGTTTGTTCCAGTTATTGAGGTCTAATTCTAACTTCCTGGAAATGTGGCGGTGATTTGATTTAAAGAGGTCAAGGGGATCTGCCGTCAGTTTAATTCCTAGGTATGTCAATGAATCCACCTGCCATTTGAAGGGGAGAGAGGCTTTGAGCTGAGTCACCAGCATTGGAGGAAGAGATATATTCAGTATTTCGGATTTATGAGTACTTATTTTAAAATTACTCAGAGATCCGAACCTCCGCAATTCAGCCATTATGTTGGGTAGACTAATGAGTGGAGAGGTAACGTACAGGAGCAGATCATCTGCGAATAAAGCTAATTTATGGTCCTGTTTGTGAAATGTAACCCCTTTAATTGATATATTGCTCCTCAATGCCACCGCCAGATGTTCCATGGTCAGAATATATAATAATGGGGAAAGGGGGCACCCTTGTCTTGTTCCATTACATATTGTAAAGGAATCTGAGAGGGAGCCATTTATTTTGATTTGTGCTGTGGGCGAAGAGTAGAGTGCTGTAACTCTGTTCATCATGTGCTCTCCCAACCCTATGTTTTTAAGGACCTGAAACATGAAACCCCAGTGCACCCTGTCAAACGCCTTCTCTGCATCTATCGACAGGATGCACATGGGGATCCTGTGACGTCTTGCGCCGTCTATCAGGGAGATGGTCCTCAGGGTGTTGTCCCTGGCTTCTCTTCTGGGCACGAAACCCACCTGGTCTGGATTTACCAGTCTGGGAAGAAGGTCTCGTAACCTATTTGATATCATTTTAGAATAAAGCTTGATATCTAGATTTATGAGCGAGATCGGTCTATAGTTGCAGCAAAGAGATGCGTCCTTCCCTGGTTTTGGTATAACTGTGATGTGGGCCATCAACGCCTGGGGAGGGAACGCACCCCCTGCAGATATATATCTACAGACCGATAGGAACAGAGGATTTAGAAGTTCTGAAAATTGTTTATAGAAACCCGCTGAGAACCCGTCTGGACCTGGGCTTTTCCCTGACTTCAAATCTGAGACTACCGCATTGACCTCCTCCAGGGAGAAGTCCTCTTCCAGCTCCAGTAAGGTATCATTTGAGATGGAAGGGAGATTATGGGATTTCAGGTAAGCTTTAACATCATCTTGAGTCCCATATGTCGCTGTGTGTCCCGATTGTCCCCTAATATCATAAAGCGCCTTGTAGTATGTGCGGAAGCCTGCTAAAATGTCCTGGTTGCTATGCAAATGACCATCACTTCCTGGGTCTTTTATGAAAGGGATGTAAGTATTCATGGAGCGGGGATGGAGGGCCCTTGCAAGAAGCTTCCCACTTCTATTTCCCAGTTGATAAAAGCGGCTTTTGAGACGTTCTCTTAAGCCCCTGGATTTCTGGTCTAATACCTCTAGTAATTTATGTCTGGTTGTAGAGAGTTGTGCGTAGGTTGTAGGAGATGAGTCCCGTTTGTGTTTGCTTTCTAGTGAGGCAATCTGGTTAGATAACTGCGTTATTTCAATGGCTCTTTCTTTTTTCAGGCGGGTACCATGTGAGATCAAAATGCCCCTTAATACACATTTCAGTGATTCCCACTGGATTGCAGGAGAAGTGGTATCACATTCATGATCTCTAATAAAGTTATGAATTGACTGGGTAAGGTCCGCTTTGCATAACTGATCCTGTAATAGGTTTTCATTCAGTCGCCAGGTGAAATTTGATTTGACACGAGGCCCTAACTGAATCGATAAGTAAATGGGAGCGTGGTCTGACCATATTATATTACCTATGGTCGCTTCTACTGTCATGTCTAGGAGGGTATGAGAGATGTGGAAGGAGTCAATTCTGCTATAGACAGAATGGACCGAGGAATAGAAGCTGTAATCTTTGGTGTCCGGATGAAGAATCCTCCATATGTCCACCAATCTCAGACCATGCATGTGCTTTTTGACCCTTTGTATGACTGAGGCCGGATAGGACGACTTACCCGAGGACACATCGAGGGCCGGGTTCATTGGTAGATTAAAATCGCCTCCTAATATCACCGGAGAGGAGTCCTCAAAATCTTCCAGAATTTTCCTCCCGTCTGCACAGAATCTGTCCTGCCCCTGGTTAGGAAAGTACATGTTAGCAATAACAAAGATATTGGTTTTCCAAGAAAGCTTTAAGAAAATATATCTTCCCTTGGGGTCGATACAGGAGTCTAACACCTCTGGTATGAAGGACCTATGAAATGCCACGGAAACCCCCTTAGACTTAGCATCAGGATTCGAGCTATGGTGCCAAATCGGGTAGTAAGCCGAGGAACACTTAGGAATTGCATCTGACCTAAAGTGAGTTTCCTGAAGCATCAAGATGGCCACCCGTTGCTTATGACAGGAATATGCTATCTGTTTTCTTTTTTCAGGGACATTCAAACCTTTAACGTTGAAGGAGCAAAACTTGACACTATCCATAATGCAGGTCAGCTGGAAGCATGATGTGGTATCTGGGGGCTGGTCCAGTCAGGTGAGAGGGAAGGATAGAGAAGAAAGAAAGACAGAGAAAAGAAAGAGCAAGGTTTAGGTCAAAGGACCTAAAAGGTGGGTAAGGAACCCTAGTATTAAGTGGTGCAAAATTTCCATGGCAATGGATTGCCATTTGCACTAAGGGGGGTTAGAGGAAACCAAGAACGGCAGCGAGTCCGTTCCTTACCCCCCGCCTCTAATACAATATGATATATCATTATAAAGCGCACTAACTATATGCTCCCGCTAAAACTTTATCATCTAAAGAAAAGTAAACATCATAACAGGCTATTATTCTAGGCATTGACCCCAATCAGCATTCCCGGTAGGTAAGCAAAGTGTTCAGATCAGGGACAAGATTCTAGTAATTGTAAAAAACAAGAAAATCACATGAGTCTCCCGGGCTTATTTCTCAAAAGGCCCAAATCTTCGCCTCTAGACGGTCCAGCCCCACAGGGTCCAGTCAGTAAAGGCTAGGGGAAGACACTCCCAACCAGGTCCACCAGGTGGAGGGTCCAAGTGGATCTATAACACAAACAGTTTACTGCTTCCTCCTATGAGGTTTAAGTAGTACTTGACCCAATGTCAGAACCTCTGATAACACCTGTGAAATAACACAATGCTAGTCTGGAAAGAAGCAATATTAGGTGACAGGAGAAAGACTTTCAACAAATCACAGTAACTTGCAACGATGCCTTTGATGCAGTTTCATGGTAAGGCCCTCCCCTGTGGCTCCAGGGATAATTGGCTATCATGCCGGAAGGGCCCATGAAGGTTATCCCCAGTAGGAAACAGGGGTGCTACACAGGACCGCTACCCTGTCGGATTGCTCTTGTCAGGACCTCTTTGTCTCCCATGGCGACGGACTGGCTGCCATACTGGGGGTTCCACAGGGAGTTGGGGGCCTGAGGGCCAATCCGGCAGTGCTACCATAGGAAGCTCGAAAGTCCCCAAGAACTTAGCCAGATCTCCGAGTTTGTGAAAGATTGCTGATTTCCCATCCTTATGCGCTGTCAGCTGGAAGGGGAAACCCCATCTATATGGAATGTTTCTGTCCTGGAGGTGTTGGAGCAGGGGTTTTAATGCTCTTCGCAGCTGCAGAGTGCGTCTAGCCAGATCCGGTAATATCTGGACCTGGGACCCCTGGTAGTTGATGGATCCTGCCTGCCGCACCGCGGACATGATGGAGTCCTTTACCTTATAAAAGTGGACTCTACATATTATGTCCCTTGGACGTGAATCTGGAGGGGATTTGGGACCCAGGGCCCTATGTATGCGGTCTAACTCAATCGGCCCAGAGCTTTGTTCTCCCAGAATTTGAGCAAAGAGCTTCTGTGCCATGGCCTCCAGTTCAGGCGTGCCAATACTTTCAGGGATGCCACGGATACGGACATTATTTCGCCGATTGCGGTTCTCTAAGTCCTCTTGCCCTGAAGTGAGGTCATCAATCTTTGCTGAGTGGCTAAGTAATATTTTCCTTTGTAGGAACAACTCAGCAGTGATGGCTTCCTGGGACTTCTCCACTTCCTCTACCCTGTATGTGAATTCAGATTTCAGTGCCTGCAGCTCTTTCTTATAAGTATTCTCAAGCCTGCTAGCAAATCTGTCCAAATCTTTTTTTGTAGGCAAAGCCTTGATAGATTTACTTATCTCATGTAGATTAGGCAGATCTCCCTCATTGTCCTCCTCGCTGGAGAAGTCCTGCTGTGATTTCCCCGGCTCCTGCTGTGTCTGTGTTTGACTTTCCCGGGGCTGTGAGTTTTCCATGAGGGAGGCAGACGCCATCATTGATCTAGTGTTCCTGACGGCTGCTGAGGTGCTCTGGCTGAGGAAACGATCCATGCTGCTCACTGTCTCCTTTATCTCACCTCGGTGTCGGGTGACTTTCCTGGATCTGCCCATAAGCAGGGAGATGTTAATGTGCTCTAATAGAGGCTAATGGGGGAAGTTCAGGACAGAGCTCCCAGCAAGTGCAGCTCACTCGGCCATCAGCAAGCCACGCCCCCCATTCTGCTCTATTTTGATCTTGTTTAACCATTACATCTCTCCTTTCCCTAGAGGCAGAATGTTGAAAAGCCTGAGAGATTACCTTTTTAGGATATCCTCTTGCCAGGAATCTTTTAGTCAAATCTTGGGATTGTTTTTTTTTTTTTTTAATCCAATCAATTTTTATTGTAGGAAGTTACATTACAAAAAGGAGAAATTCAGGTATCATTGGCAATAATACACAAAGAGGACAACGCTGTAACATGTGGTACTATCCTCTTTGATTATGATTCACATTTCCTGTCACACCACCACCAATCATGTCTGATGCAAGTTGCAACTTTTTTAGGTTAATCAATACCCAATACGTATAGAGTCAACCTACCAATTTACTCTTTAATCCTCAAAACGAGGGATCCAAACAACCAGAACCAGAGAGTAAGAAAGGAAGATAAGAAAGGGGAGGGGAGAGAGAGGTGGGGGAGATGGGGAGAACCATGGATGGTTGCAAGGAAGCAACCAGGGAGGGGGAGGGGGGAGGGAGGGAATTGGATGGCGTTTCGGGGTAGCCCGAGCAGTAACAACAACAGAGATTTAAACACCTTGAATATTGACATGTGGTATGGGTGAACTCCCTGCGTAACACTCTCTTTGAGCCTATTTGACCCGTTTTTAATTATCAACAGTTTGCCCTGGAGACAGATGCCTGACAGGGGATGCATATACAGAGTTTAGCCACGTGTTCCAAATCTGAAGTATTTTGTTTTTGGCGCGGATGGAGTGAGCCAGACAGAACTCGTATTGGCATTGGAGATTAATTCGGTTATATAGTTCAACTAATGTAGGCGTCTTTGGGGATTTCCAGTGCAAACTTATGCAATATCTGGCAGCTACTAGAATGTGAACTAATAAGCCCCTGGATTCCCAAGAGAACTCCTCTATACCCACGTTTAGCACTGCCAGAGCCGGATTCGGATTAATACGATTGCCTGTCAGCTCACCCATCAGGCCAAACACCTCCAACGAGAACGAGAAAACCTTGGGACAAGCCCACCAGCAGTGACCAAGGCAGCCCTTCCAACAATGTGGCGAATAATTTGGGAGGAACTGTGCTAAGTTGGCTGGGGACCGATACCATCGCAGGTGTACTTTTTTCAGTTGCTCCAGATGATTTATACACTTGGAATATTTTTGGATATTTGCTGATGCCGAGTGCCAGTTTGAAGGAGAGGTAGAGACACTCAACTCCACGTCCCATTTATTCATATAAGGAGATTTTTGCTCTTCGGGGGGGTTATTGAGCCATTTGTATGTCGAGGAGATACCTTTGGATTTAATTATCTTTTTAAATACCAAAGCCTTTGTTGTAGGTAACAGAGGCTTTGACTTTGGAGGAAATTTAGAGGCCAGAAAATGACTAATTTGGATGTGTTGATAGAAACAGCCCTTTAAAGAGGGGTGTTCCCGTGCTATTTCATTAAAGGGGTTAACACCCATATCAGAGTATAGATCCGCCAGCACTGTAATGCCCGATCCATCCCACCTGGCCAGATTCAAAAAGGGGATTTGAGATTCCAACGACTTGAGGGAAATCTCTGAAAGAGGAATCTGAATCTTATGAATCAAGTCATTTCGCCAGACCTCCAGGGAGGCCGACATGGTGGGAACACACGGGGAGAACCGTGAACGGCTCAAATATTCTGCTTCCAT
Organism: Anomaloglossus baeobatrachus; assembly: GCF_048569485.1. Lineage (NCBI taxonomy): Eukaryota > Metazoa > Chordata > Amphibia > Anura > Aromobatidae > Anomaloglossus > Anomaloglossus baeobatrachus. Next base: position 433,267,276 of record NC_134358.1, read on the forward strand.
CATTCTTCTGACCGAGCCCTGGCGGGACAGGAAATTTTCAATCTGAGCCCATCTATGTGAATTACCTGGACGCCACCATTCCTTTAGTGATTCAATTAGTAAGGCTTTATAATATGCTGTTATGTTTGGGGTGCCCAATCCCCCTAAGTCATATGGGGGGTATAACACTTTACCTGCGACCCTAGCCCTTTTATTACCCCAGACAAATTTGTTAGTCAACGATTGAAGTTTCATCAGGGTTTTGTGAGAAATTTTGATGGGAAGGCATCTGAGCACATACAATATTTTGGGTAAGAAAACCATTTTAAAGGACTGTATCCTGGCCATCCAGGACAATGATATTTTTTCATACCTTCCTAATTCCTTTTCTAAATTTTGGATCAGAGGTTCCAAATTTTCTTTAATTAACATCTGCGATGGTGTCAGCTTAATACCCAAATAAGGTATCCCCCTGTCGCACCATTTGAATTGAAAGGCCCCCTCCAGCGCACTCCTGGCCTCCACCGGTACATTAAACGGCAGTATCAAAGACTTTGCCGCATTAAGCTTATAATACGACACTTTAGAAAAGTTTGATAATGTGTTCACCACTGCTGGAATCAACACTGCAAGGTTAGAACAGGAAATTATCACATTGTCTGCGTATAAACCAAGTTTATGTTCAAATTCCCCAACTCTTATACCAGAAATGGCTATGTTTTTTCGTATAGCTTCCGCCAGAGGTTCTACCACTAAAGCAAAAATAGCGGGAGACAATGGACACCCCTAGCGGGTGCCATTACTTATTTGAAATTTAGATGACAGAAACCCCGATGCCAACACTGACGCATTTGGGTAAGAGTAGAGGGCTAGAATGGATGACTTGATGTTCCCCAAGAACCCGAATTTTGTTAGAACTCTCTCCAGGTATCCCCAGTGCACCCTGTCAAAGGCTTTTTCAGCATCAAGAGACAGGAATGCACTGGGTTCACCCGATATCTCCACCAGTCCAATCAAGTCAAGCATCCGTCTGGTGCCATCCTTAGATTGCCTCCCTGTCACAAACCCAACTTGGTCTGGAGCCACTAAGGTCGGGATCACTTTAAGAAGTCTATCTGCCACTAGTTTGGCATAAATTTTAACATCACAATTTAGGAGTGAAATGGGCCTAAAATTACCCGGGGTGTCTGCAGGTTTCCCTGGCTTTGGTAGCGTGATAATTATCGCTTCTAAGTTGTCTGGGGAAATTGACCCTTTATTTTGCCAAAAATTGAAGGTTTTTGACATAAAGGGGGACAGAGTGGATGTAAATTGTTTGTAATATTCGTATGGCAGCCCATCGGGGCCCGGGGCAGAGTTAGACTTAGTCATTTTGATGGCACCTAGGATTTCAGGTGTAGTAAAGGGAAGATTAAGTTCCTCTAATTGCTCATCTGAGACCCGGGGAAGATCCAGGGTGTCTAGGAAACCCTGTATATCCACTTGAGTCGGCTGTGACGTATTGGAATCATATTTTAGATTATACAGGGCCTCATAGTATTTCGCAAATGCTTCTGCTATTTCAATGGGATGTCTAGTGATTGTTCCGTTCGGGTCCCTCAGGAATTCTATTTTAGATTGGATCTCACGTTTTTTCGTCCTTCTTGCCAATAAGGACCCCGCTCTATCCCCCATAGCATAAAATATCGATCTATTTTTTTAAGATTATGTTCGTATTTTTGCAGGAGTAGGGATCTTAATTGGAATCTATGGGTTACAATTTCTTTAGTCAAGTTAGGGGATGCTTTGGCTTTATTCAGGGATTCAAGGTGATGAATACGGGTTAATATATATTTAATATCTGCGTCTTTTTTCCGTTTTTGGATGGAGGCTATTTTTATGAGCTGCCCTCTGACTACGGCTTTATGAGCAGCCCACAGGGTCTCGTCAGAAATTTCCCCATTATTATTAAGTTTAAAATATTCTGTTAACACTGACTCTACTTCAACATGTACCTTCTGCCTACCAAGCAAGCTGGTATTCAGTCTCCACCTAGGGGAATTTTGAACATTAAAGCTACCCTGAACAGACAAAGAGATCGGCGCATGATCTGTCCAAGTAATTAAACCAATATCAGCTGCCACACAATTACTTATAGATTTGCTGTCGACCAAAAAAAAATCAATTCTACTGTATGAGCGATGCCTGGAAGAGAAGAATGTATAGTCTCTTTCTGATGCGTGCAAATATCTCCAGATGTCATGAAAATGGAATTCATTGATGAGATGCTTAAGTTCCTTAGCATGTGGGATGATGGTGTTGGAGCAATCCATGGAGCGTATTACAGGTATATTAAAGTCTCCACAGATGATTTCCGCCCCTGTGGCAGTATCTTTGAATGCTTGGAAAAATTTCCTAGCAAAGGTCAATTGTGATGAATTTGGGGAGTAGACCGTTGCCAAGGTATAAGGGACGCTGTTGATATAACAAGACAAAATAATATATCTTCCATCCGCTCCATAACTGACATTTATCAATTTAAAGGCCACTGAGTTCTTTATTAAAATGGCCACTCCTCCTCTTTTTTTTGAGTCATTAGCAAAAAAGGTGTGTTGGAACCTTGGATGAAGTAGCCGTTTATTATCTGTGGAAAGAAGGTGGGTCTCCTGAATGCACGCTATATCACAGTTAGATGCCTTCACCTCTCTCCACATCATTGACCTTTTTGCTGGGGAGTTAAAAAATTAAGAAACATTTGTGAGAAGAGGAACAAAAACAAAAAAATTCCAACAACACCGGTTTGCCCCGAGTAGGGTGCCCGGTGTATAACCGCTCGCCATAGGCGAGAACATCAGGGGGGCTGCGTGACATCCCGTGTCACAGGAGCAGGGGCAGCAGGTGCCATAAGCAGGAAGGAGTCCCAGCTAAGCTACTGACCATTCAGGGTTAATCCTGTCTGGAGGGCCTCTATGATTCTCCTGCCCACCAGGGTTTGGTGGGTGGGCTATTCCCCAGTCATCCAGCAATTTGCCCAGCTGAGAAGGAGTATGACATATGTGAGTGCCTCCATCTTTGAAAATTATCATCTTCACCAGAAAACCCCACTTGTACTTCATGTCTTGATCTCTAAGGAGTTTAGAAAGGTGGGCAAATTCTCTTCTTTTATTAAGAGTTGCAGCAGAAAGATCTGGGAAGATTTTTAGTCCCATGAAAGTGTCTGGCAGGGCTGGATTTCCCCTCAGTGTGTGAAGCACAGCTTCGTTTGTTTTATAGAAATGAAGTCTAGCCAGGACATCTTTAGGCAGAGCTGGATCTATGCCTTTGGCTTTAGGGACTCTATGAATCCTGTCCACTATCAGGTCTCTGGTGTCCCATCCAGGGAGTATAAGCTGCAGAAACTTGTGGAAGTATTCCTGGAGGTCTTTATCTGCTACTGATGAGGGAATCCCTCTGATTTTTAGGTTATTTCTTCGGGATCTGTCCTCTATATCACTGATTTTAAGTTTTAGTGCCTCCACCTCCTTTTCCAAAGCTGTGTTAGCATCTATCAGATTGTTATGTGATGTTGCAAATTCAGCCATTTTAGGTTCTACATGCTCTGTGCGATCACCTAGAGACCTGATCTCTTCCTTCAGCTCTCTTACTATTTCTCTGAGATCAGCCTGCAAGGAAGCCCTCAGCGTTTTCAGCAGAGATTGCATTGTTTCCTCTGTCAGAGGAATGCCTGTGCAGCCTCTCAAGCAGCCTGTATCTCCTTGTGAGGAGTGGGAAGAAGCTGAGTGGGAAGCCATCTTGCTTGGTGAGGAGAGATCCCTATCCAGGGGGTAGAAGTCTGTCAGTTTGGCTGGAGTGCCAGTTTTTTTAGGTCTCCCCTTAGGCATAGCTGGGGGCTGGGGTTACTCACACCTCCTGTAGCTGGTAATCCTGTTATCTGTGAGCTGATAAGAGCCGGTTTATCCTGCTGTCAGCACAGAGCTCTCCTTCAAGCAGCCGTCGCCATCAGCGTGCAGGCCACGCCCCCCCAAATCTTGGGATTGTGTGTAGAAATCTTCCTCCCTGCTACAATTCCTTCGAAGGCGAAGGAATTGGCCCTTCGGGATTCCCCTGCGTTGGTGCGCTGGATGGAACCAAGCAGTTCTCCTTATTCCACTTCTGAGAGTCCAGATTTTCCCTGCCTGGGAGACAGACCCTGACTTTAGGAAAACTTGGGAGGCAGGCCTAGCCAAATGCTCTGCTATTATTCTGGACATGCTTATTATGCATGATCAGGAGCTCCTTATTTCTATAAAAGAAGAAATTAGTACCAGGGAAACCAAACTGAGGAATTTTGATCAAGCCACCTTGGTGGGCCCTTTTCGGAATAAATTGAAGGGCATTATTGATCAATTTGAAAAAGAGATTATTAAGAGGAAAAAGAGTAAACTAGCAAGGGATCAGAAAGATTTCCAGATAGGAGAGGTGTATAAGTGGAATCATAGGGGCAATAGTAGGTCCAAATCAAGAAATAGGAGACAGGAGTCTCATATCCTTAATACCACCAATCAGGCTTCATCTAGTGAAGATTTTTTATCTTCGGATCCAAGCGATCTAGAAAACGACACAGGAGGGGCAGAAGGAGGGGGCATAAACCTCAGAAGTGAAATAAGGAGAACTGCTTGGTCACCCCACAAACGGGGGGGGAATCGGAAAAGGAAGTAGTGGACAACAACAGTAATGGAGGTAATTTGAAAATTATCAATTTGTCTGGGTATGAAATTAGTGCTATTGAGGAGAATATCCTCTCTAGGGGATTATCATTTTCACCCATGAACAGATTAGACAAATTTGTTTTCATTAAAGACTTCTATCTATTTTGCAGACAGATTACCTTTAAGCTGCTTTACCAAAAACCCCAGTTTGTGGACTCTCTGCCCCAGGATGAACAATTGGCCTTCCAGACATTACTTGACCTGATGGAGGAGCAAAATGACCCCCAGGGTAAGAGAACCTTCCCGGGCAGACTGCCCTCGCAAGTTACCCCCCGCCTCTCTCTCTTTCCTGCGGTCCAGATCTTTTTTGATTCCGTATGTAGAGATGTACGTGCCCTCAAAATAGATAACAACAGACAGAATAACATCTCTGTTGAAGAAAGAAGAGCTTTACGGAACCTTAGAGAGAATAAGGACCTAGTAATAAAAGAGGCAGATAAAGGGGGCAACATTGTCTTATGGCCTGTGAACATGTACATTGATGAGGCTAAACGCCAACTATCTAATCGAGATATTTACCAACCTCTCCCTTCTGACCCCACCTTGATTTTTAAATCTAAGATGGACCGCCTTCTGACTCATGCACATCATCAAGGAATTATTACTAAAAGGGAACTTGAATTCCTCACGATCAAGTATCCAACGACTCCAACCTTCTATATGCTCCCGAAGGTGCATAAATCACTGATTAACCCACCAGGTAGACCTATTGTTGCTGGAATAGGAGGGATTCTTGAGCAGTCATGTCTTTACCTGGATTTCTATTTACAGCCCATTGCCCTTCAGTTGGACTCCTACATCAGGGACTCGGCGGACCTCATCACACGCTTAGAAGATCTCGACATCCCAGAAGGTACTATTTTGGTAACTATGGACGTGGAGTCCCTTTACACCAATATCAGACATGATTTGGGTGTGGGGGCGGTTTCATACTTTCTGTCCAAGAATGGTACGGGATCTAGAGAACATGATGAATTCCTGTTGAACCTATTATCTATGATCCTTAATTTGAACTATTTTGTGTTCGACAGGGTCTTCTATAAGCAGGTGTCAGGGACCGCGATGGGGGCGCGCTGTGCCCCCTCTTATGCTGGCATTTTTCTTGGATGGTGGGAGGAGACGAGAGTCCGGAATATGACCAACTATGGAAGACACGTTTACAGGTGGTTCAGATATCTGGATGATGTCTTTATGCTGTGGCCCGGGTCATGGGGAGATTGTGAGGAGTTTATTACGGAATTGAATAATAACTCACTGAATATTTTTCTCACATCCTATCTATCACTTATCACAGTTGATTTACTGGATTTGAAAATTTCGTGCTGAATTCAAGAATCGTAATGGACCTTTTCCGGAAACCGACCTCAACTAATAGTCTTTTGCACTACTCAAGTTTCCATCCAGCGCACCAAGGCAGGGGAATCCCGAAGGGCCAATTCCTTCGCCTTCGAAGGAATTGTAGCAGGGAGGAAGATTTCTACACACAATCCCAAGATTTGACTAAAAGATTCCTGGCAAGAGGATATCCTAAAAAGGTAATCTCTCAGGCTTTTCAACATTCTGCCTCTAGGGAAAGGAGAGATGTACTGGTTAAACAAGATCAAAATAGAGCAGAATACAAGACTAGTATCATTACTGTCTATAATTATCAGTGGTCAGAGCTACGCTGCATATTGCAGAAAAATTGGGGGATCCTGCAAAGTGAACAAGCCCTAACTAAACATATCTCTGATGTACCGGGTATGGTGGCCAGGAGGGCTAGAAATCTTAAGGACTGTCTTACAGCCAGTCATTTCTGCAGACCTACAAAAAGAACGGATGGGGGCTTTTCGGTTGAAGGCTCCTATCCATGCGGTAATTGCAGTATTTGCCCCCTCATGCTAGCAAGAGATCTAATTTTTTGTACCATGTTTCCATCCCTACAGAGTCCTCGGGGTTTTTTCAACTGTTACATAGTTACATAGTTACTTAGGTTGAAAAAAGACCTAGGTCCATCTAGTTCAACCTTCCTCCACCAGTTCTACATTTAGTCACTAAGTCATTTATAACCAACAATGTTTTGTGTACTGAGGAAATCATCCAGCCCTTTTTTAAAAGCTGTTATAGTATCGGCCATTACTACCTCTTGTGGTAGTGTATTCCACAGTCTGACCGCTCTAACTGTAAAGAACCCTTTCCTATTTAGGTGTCGGAATCGCTTTTCTTCCACTCGCAGTGAGTGCCCCCTGGTCCTTAGTACTGTCTTTGGAAGAAATAAGTCATGTGCCAGGCCTTTATATTGACCACACATGTATTTATACATATAAATGAGATCTCCTCTGAGACGTCTTTTTTCTAAGCTAAACATATCTAACTTTTTCAACCTGTCATCATATGGGAGGCCTTCCATTCCTTGTAATAGTCTAGTTGCCCGCCTTTGAACTGACTCTAACTTCTGAATGTCCTTTTTAAAATGTGGAGCCCAAAACTGGATCCCGTATTCCAGATGTGGCCTTACAAGTGATTTATAGAGGGGTAAAAATACGTTGGGATCACGGGATCTAATCTCTCTTTTTATACACCCTAAAATCTTGTTTGCTTTAGCAGCTGCTGCTTGACATTGAGTGCTGCTGCTCAGCTTATTTGTAATGAGAATACCCAAGTCCTTCTCCTGTTCTGTAGTCCCGAGTTTACTTCCATTTAATGTATACGCAGCTATAGGATTACTCCGTCCTAGGTGCATTACTTTACATTTATCAACATTAAATCTCATTTGCCAAGTATCTGCCCATTCTGACATCTTATCCAGATCTTTTTGTAATATTGTACTATCCAGGTCAGTTTTTAATATCCTACATAGTTTGGTGTCATCGGCAAAGACTGACACTGTACTATCAATCCCATCCACAAGGTCATTAATAAAGAGAGTAAAAAGAATCGGTCTAAGCACAGATCCCTGCGGCACCCCACTGCTGACTATAGCCCATTTAGAGAATGTACCATTTATGACTACTCTTTGTTTCCTATCTTTTAGCCAATTCCTTACCCAGTTGCATATTGTGTCCCCTAGTCCTTGCTTCTGGAGCTTTAGTATAAGGCTATTATGTGGTACAGTATCAAATGCCTTTGCAAAGTCCAAATAAATCACATCAGCTGCATTACCAATATCCAGGTTTGAACTTACCCCCTCATAGAACCCCAACAGGTTGGTTAGACACGACTTATCTTTCATAAATCCATGCTGTTTGTCAGTTATCATATTATTTTCTGCAATATATTTTTGCATGTCATCCCTTAAAATGCCCTCAAAAACTTTGCATACTACTGATGTCAGGCTTACTGGACGGTAGTTGCCTGGATCTACCCTCTTACCTTTCTTAAATATCGGTACCACATCAGCAATCCTCCAATCCTGAGGCACCAACCCTGTTACAAGTGAGTCTAAAAAGATGAAATACAACTGTAGGACAAGGAATTTGGTCTATGGACTGATTTGTGGATGTCCCAAAATATATGTCGGACAAACCGGACAAGAGCTCCGAAAGCGTACACAGCAGCATCTATCTTCCATTGGAACAGCGAAAGTGGATCTTGAAAAAGGAAAAACGATATCATCAGTGGCTATGCACTTTCTGAAGGAACATGGCGGGCGGACTTCTAATATAAGGATCCTTGGACTGGAAAAAATCAAAGTCAATATTAGAGATGGTAATACCACCTTGGATCTTCTTAGATGTGAATCGGCTTGGATCTTTCAACTAAATTGTCTTGCCCCATATGGTATTAATGAGGATCTTCTGTTTACGGGGTTCTATAAACAGAGGTGATTCTGTTCCCTTTATTTAAGACTCTGGGTGATCCCAGATAGTGTTGGGAATATTGATAAACTTCATAAATGTTCTAGTTTACATTTGTAACTTTCTTTGGTCTGGGCCTTGAAAAGAAAAAGAAAAGGAAAAATAAAAAGTATGTATTTTTGCATGTAAACTATATGTTGGGGGGGTCCATATTCCATCAATTGGGGCGTTTCCCTGGTGATCCCACTATATACATATAATATCTAATATATATAATATAATTAATTCCTTTTCCTGAATTACATGGGCCCAGATATGAGAGATTTATAAATGGGAAGGATCTAGATACTATTCAAAACTATCTGTATTCCTTGCTCTGGGTATTTTGTGGTTGATTTACCCTTCACCTATCTGATATTCTGAAGGGGGACCTACTTATTATGTATTTCTGATATAAAATATTCCCTTTTTCTAAAAAACGGCACTTCTGAGCATTTCTGTCTCCATACATGGCGGCCGCCATGTTTTCGGAGTCCCGCGCATGCGCGGTGCCCGAAAACACTCAGTAACTCCTTTCCTCTCCCTGATTGCACGCTAGAGTGTGCGTGTGACTTCCGGGACGCCGGGCACGCGCTGAACGCGGCGTTCTCAGCTATCAGGTGAGCTTTCAAACAGCTGTCACGATAATTTGTTGGGTTATTTAAACCCCAGCCTTTTATGTGGGCACATCCTACCCCTGACGAAGCTGTCCTAGGTGACAGCGATACGCGTGGGGACTTTCCTACCCCACCCTGGCTATTACTTGAACTTGTTACATGGTGTTTCTGGTATGGGCTGGTAAATTGGTGATCCTAGGGTCCTTTGTTTTATCTTGGCTGCTACCTATGCTGATACCTTGTATTGATACTATGATCTATGTTATCTGGTGGTTGTTCTACCCTGTGTAAATGCATTTACTGTTTAATCTAACATGTTTACATCAACTTTGTATTATCTTGGCTGCTACATATGCTGAGACCTTGTATTGATACTATGATCTATGTTATTTGGTGGTTGTTCTACCTTGTGTAAATGCATTTGCTGTTTAATCCAACATATTTATATCAACTATAATGCTGTACTACTAGGATCTCCTTTGTATTAGCTGCAGCCCTACTGGGCTAACCTTGTGACCTCTTTATTATGCCAGGGGGATGTTCTATCCTTTACAGGGGATAAACATGGTTTATATAGGCTTCATATGCCTTTTTAAGTGGTTTTAACATGTTTGTGTCCACATAATGTTTTATAAATAAAGACCTTTTGCACTGTTATACAGGTGTATCCCTAGTATCTTGCACACCGTCCTTTCTCTTTAGCTTCATGGTTAAATTTGGGTGTGTTAAGGTGATCCCTGTTTGTTTCTATTTATGGATCATTAAGATCCGTTAGGTGGTGCCCTCCCCCCTTCCTATCGATCGTAAGATATATTGTAGTGTGTAAAGCGGCCTTAAGTCTATCATTGTGATATACTCATTTTTACATGTAGCACAGCTGAAATCATTGTGGGACCTTATATGGATTGTGTCGGAACTGGGCGTTTTGCGGGTTAATAAAGAGGTGAAAGAGGGTGTATTTTTTGTAATTTATTTCAAATAAAGGATTTTTTCGGTGTTCGTGTTTATTTCTTTTCACTTACAGTTTAGTAATTGGGGGTCTCATAGATGCCTCCCATTACTAATCTGGGGTTTAGTGGCAGTTTTGAGCTGTCATTAGTCCCTTGTTACCCCAATTGTGACCGCTCCAGGGCAACCGGAATGAGCTGTGTAAAGTGCCAGGATTGTCACATTGAATGGATGGAACAATCCTGTGCAGATGCAGGCTGCTATTTTTAGGCTTGGGGTCTCAATGGGCTCCCTAGCCTGAGCATACCAACTGTCGGCTTTATCATGGCTGGGTATCGAAATTGGAGGGGACCATCTGCTATTTATTAAAATGATATTTTTAAATAAGATAAGCACACATCTGGAGGCTTTAGCCTGTAGCCGTATGCTTTTATCTGTGCTGGGTATCATAATATGGGGGGACCCTATGCCAAATTTTTAATTTATTTATTTGTTTTTACACCAATATAGATACACAGACAGGTTCTTTGATTGAAAGCAGTCAGACATGCTGTCACACAAGGTCAGGGGCATCTGACTGCAACCAATCAGAGAGGCAGGGGAGGCAGTGCAAATGCATGAAGTATAATGAGTGGCCCCGTAAGTAGTATGAGTGGCCCGGAAGCAGTATACAGCCATGCATGAGACTCGGTAAGTATAACTCTCTTGCTTTATTCTTTTTTTCTTTCTTTTTCCTTTATTGATTTTAATTACCCAAGTTGCTGGACTTGGATCATTACCCGGAGTCCCCTGAGAACTCAGGGCCCCGGGTCAGTGCTCAGGTACTTTTGAACCAGTGGAGATCTGGACTTTTACAATCCGGGTGCGCCCATCACTACTCATAAGCCGTTACAAGCCTTTACCTTACTTTTTTCTTCCTATCATTCTGGTACAGGTTCACCTTAGCTTCATCTGTCCAAAGAATGCTTTTTCATAAATAGGCAGCTTCTTCAGATGTTTTAATGGCAAAGTGTTATCTGGCCTTTCTATTTTTAAGACTGATTAATGGTTTGAAAAACTAGAAGAAAGGTTCTCCAGCAGCTCGGTAGAATATGATAAAAAAAAACCACTTTTATTTTAGTCCTCTAAAACCATAGAAATAGCAGGGGAACACAGTTAGGTACTCAGCTTCATGCTGCATGTTTCAGCATGGAGCCTAAAGGCCGCTTTACACGCAATGATATCGCTAACGAGATATCGTTGGGGGTCACGGAATTTGTGACGCATATCCGGCCTCGTTAGCGACGTCGTTGCGTGTGACACCTACGAGCGTCCGCTAACGATCAAAAATACTCACGAAATCGTTGATCGTTGACACATCGTTCATTTCTCAAATATCATGTGACACCCCGGGAATGATGAACAACAGCTTTCTGCGTCCTCCGGCAATGAGGTGGGCGTGTCGTTAATGTGGCTGCTCTCCGCCCCTCCGCTTCTATTGGTGGGATGTTGTGTGACGTCTCTGTGATGATGCACAAACCTCCCCCTTAAAGAAGAGGTTGTTCGCCGGCCACAGTGACGTCATTAGGAAGGTAAGTATGTGTGACACGTACCTGCGATATCGTTCGCCACGGTCAGCGATTTGCCCGTGATGCACGAACAACGTGGGCGGGTGATATCGCTAGCGACATCGCTAGCGATGTCACTGCGTGTAAAGCAGCCTTTAGACTTAGATACTGATTAATGGATGATTAATGGTTTGCTCCTAGTGGTGAACCCTCTGTTTTTATTCTCATGAAGTTGTCTCTTTATGGTAGACTTAGATAATGAAACACCTACTTCTTGGAAAGTGTTCTTCACTTGGATGGATTTCAAAGTTTATTATCCATCACTGTTGTCTTCTGTGTACATCCATGCTTTTTTCAGTTCCCAAGCTCACCAGTGCACTCTTTTTTGGAAACCACACCACTTCACAACATTTCTGCCATCTCTCTGATAGATTTGTTATTTTTGATTACAGTCTAGTAATGATATGTTTCTCTTCCATTGAGAGCTCTTTTAACTGCATATTGTGTATTCATAGGAACAGCATTCAAATTGACCTGCCACACATGGAAGCAGCTCAAGACCTTTTACCTGCTTAAAAAGAACCCGTCACTACTCACCAGCGGGGTGGTCTGATACGGACCGGTCCAATGGGCGTCGCTGTCCTCGGGTCTAGCACCTCCTCTCTTCCATCCATCACCATCCTCCTTGCTCATGTAGATAATGCAACCTACGTTACTCACACAGGTTGACATTGCTACTGAGGGCAGAGCAAAGTACTGCAGTGCTAAGAACCCGAAAAATGAAAACGCTACAGGTCTCGGAAAATAGCGTCAAAACATATATATATATCTATATATCATATATATATATATATATATATATATTACAAAAAAACTCTCACTTGCCCTTAAGCCCACTTTACACGTTGCAATTAGTTGTACAATCGCATTTGCGATGTGACACGCCCAGGTTGCATACGGGATCTTATGAGATTGCATGTAGGTCGTTCATTTGCTGTCACACGTGCGTTAGTAATCTATGTTAAATTGATCAATTTTGTGTGCGATCCTTTAGACCATGTGTTCTGTGACGTATGCATTGGGCACCTTTTTTTTTTTTTTTATTTATTGACTTGACAAGCGTGTGTAATGTGTAGGGATGCGTTTTTACTATGTCATCTGCCATTCAGCTCTGCTACATGGCCGCTGACAGCAGACACAGACAGCCATGCAGCAGAGCTGAATGGCAGATGACAGCAGACACAGACAGAGCCGCACTGTCAGAATGAACTTGGGTGAACTTCACCCGACTTCACGGTCATGCTGCGGCTCTGTCTGTGTCGCGCCCTGATTAGCGGTCACCTGTGAAGGACTCACCGGTGACCGCTAATCTCCTAAGTGACTGAAGTTAGCAGCCCCCTCTCATATACTCACCGATCCCCGATCCCCGGCGCTGCACGGCGTTCACACTGCTCCGGCGGCTTTTACTGTTTTGAAAAAGCCGGCCGCCCATTAAACAATCTCGTACTCCCTGCTTTCCCCGCCCACCGGCGCCTATGATTGGTTGCAGTGAGACACGCCCCCACGCTGAGTGACAGGTGTCACACTGCACCCAATCACAGCAGCCGGTGGGCGTGTCTATACTGTGTAGTGAAATAAATAATTAAATAATTAAAAAAAACGGCGTGCGGTCCCCCCAATTTTAAAACCAGCCAGATAAAGCCATACGGCTGAAGGCTGGTATTCTCAGGATGGGGAGCTCCACGTTATGGGGAGCCCCCCAGCCTAACAATATCAGCCAACAGCCGCCCAGAATTGCCGCATACATTAGATGCGACAGTTCTGGGACTGTACCCGGCTCTTCCCGATTTACCCTGGTGCGTTGGCAAATCGGGGTAATAAGGAGTTAATGGCAGCCCATAGCTGCCAATAAGTCCTAGATTAATCATGTCAGGAGTCTATGAGACACCCTCCATGATTAATCTGTAAATAAACAGTAAATAAACACACACACCCGAAAAAAATCCTTTATTAGAAATAAAAAACACAAACATATACCCTGGTTAACCACTTTAATCAGCCCCAAAAAGCCCTCCATGTCCGGCGTAATCCAGGATGCTCCAGCGCTGCTCCATGAAGGTGACCGGAGCTGCAGCAGACACAGCCGCTCCGGTCACCTCCACGCAGCTAATGAAGACAGCCGCGCGATCAGCTGAGCTGTCACTGAGGTTACCCGCTGTCACTGGATCCAGCGGTGGCCGCGGGTCACCTCAGTGACAGCTCAGCTGATCGCGCTACTCACCTCAGTTGCTGCGTGGAGGTGATAAAAGCGGCGGTGAGTAGCGCGATCAGCTGAGCTGTCACTGAGGTTACCCGCGGCCACCGCTGGATCCAGTGACAGCGGGTAACCTCAGTGACAGCTCAGCTGATCGCACGGCTGTCTTCATTAGCTGCGTGGAGGTGACCGGAGCGGCTGTGTCTGCTGCAGCTCCGGTCACCTCCATGCAGCTGCGCTGGAAGCGACGCTGGAGCATCCTGGATTACGCCGGACATGGAGGGCTTTTTGGGGCTGATTAAAGTGGTTAACCAGGGTATATGTTTGTGTTTTTTATTTCTAATAAAGGATTTTTTCGGGTGTGTGTGTTTATTTACTGTTTATTTACAGATTAATCATGGAAGGTGTCTCATAGACGCCTGACATGATTAATCTAGGACTTATTGGCAGCTATGGGCTGCCAATAACTCCTTATTACCCCGATTTGCCAACGCACCAGGGCAAATCGGGAAGAGCCGGGTACAGTCCCAGAACTGTCGCATCTAATGTATGCGGCAATTCTGGGCGGCTGTTGGCTGATATTGTTAGGCTGGGGGGCTCCCCATAACGTGGAGCTCCCCATCCTAAGAATACCAGCCTTCAGCCGTATGGCTTTATCTGGCTGGTTTTAAAATTGGGGGGGACCGCACGCCGGTTTTTTAAATTATTTAATTATTTATTTCACTACACAGTATAGACACGCCCACCGGCTGCTGTGATTGGGTGCAGTGTGACACCTGTCACTCAGCGTGGGGGCGTGTCTCACTGTAACCAATCATAGGCGCCAGTGGGCGGGGAAAGCAGGGAATACGAGATTGTTTAATGGGCGGCCGGCTTTTTCAAAACAGTAAAAGCCGCCGGAGCAGTGTGAATGCCGTGCAGCGCCAGGGATCGGGGATCGGTGAGTATATGAGAGAGGGGGATAGACTGACATGGACAGAGAGAGAGGGACAGAGATAGTGACCGACTGACAGAGAATAGTGAATGACAGACATTGTGAGGCGCTTCAGAATGCAGCTTTTCAGCTGCGCTCTGAAGCGAACCTTTTTTAAGCTGCGGTGCAGAGCGCACACCTGCGCACATAGCATCAGACATCAAAATCGTATGAGGGATGTCACACGTTACAATTGACTAGGTTCGTGCAACAAAACGCTCAATTCTAGAGAAAGATACGATGTGTTTGCGATCAACGGTTTTGCGTTCAATCCTGATCGCACGTAGCTGTCACACGCAGATACCTCACAAACGATGCCGGATGTGCGTCACTTACAACTTGACCCCAACGACAGATTGTGAGATATATTGAAGCGTGTGTAGCTGGCTTTAGTCTCATGCTGTACAATCTAAAAAGACACATTTGCAGGTTTTTCTCACTGTGTGACATGAAATCAGAATAAACCTTTCCCGTTTTAGGTCAATTAGAAACCAAAATTCATAGAATCATACAATATTAGAGTTGGAATGGACCTCCTGGGTCATTTAGTCCAACCCCCTGCTCAAAGCAGGATTCACTAAATCATCCCAGAAAGATGTCCGTCAACCTCTTTTTAAAGACTTCCATTGAAGGAGAACTCACAACATCTCGTGGCAGCTTGTTCCACTCATTGATCACCCTCACTGTCAAAAAGTTTTTTCTAATATCTAATCTGTGTCTCCTCCCCATTAGTTTCATCCCATTGCTTCTAGTCTTTCCTTGTGAAAATGAGAATAAAACTAATCAATCTACAGTGTGACAGCCTTTAAGATATTTGTAGACAGCTATTAAGTCTCCTCTCAGTCTTCTCTTTTGCAAGCTAAACAATCCTAAATCCTGTAACCGTTCTTCATAGGACATGGTTTGCAGTCCAGTCACCATTCTGGTCACACTTCTTTGAACTTGCTCCAGTTTGTTGATGTCTTTTTTCAAATGTGGTGCCCAGAACTGGACACAATATTCCAGATGAGGTCTGACCAAAGAGGAGTAAAGGGGGATAATGACTTCATGTGATCTAGACTGTATGCTTCTGTTAATACATCCTAGAATGGTGTTTGCCTTTTTTGCTGCTGCGTCACACTGTTGACTCATGTTCAGTCTGTGATCTATTAGTATACCTAAGTCTTTTTCACACATGCTTTTGGCTAGCTCTATTCCTCCCATGCTGTATATGCTCTTTTCATTATTCTTGCCAAGATGTATGACTTTGCATTTCTCCCTGTTAAAAACTATTCTATTAGTTACTGCCCATTGTTCCAGCTTGTTTAGATCTTTTTGAATCCGCTCTCTCTCTTCTCTAGTATTAGCTATTCCTCCTAACTTTGTGTCATCAGCAAATTTAAAATTATTTATATTTGCCAAAGGCCGAGATAATGAAAGTGAGATAATGTTTTGAGGAATTTTTATTACGTTATGCAAAATCAGAAGTTTACATACACTAAAGGGTACTTTACACGCTGCGATCTCGCTAGCGAGATCGCAAGCGATCGTACCCGCCCCCGTCGGTTGTGCGACACGGGCAAATCGTTGCCCGTGGCGCACAACCTCGCTTACAGCCGTCACACGGACTTACATGCCCTGCAACGTCGCTCTGGCTGGCGAACCGCCTCCTTTCTAAGGGGGCGGTTTGTGCGGCGTCACAGCGACGTCACACGGCAGGCTTCCAATAGAAGCGGAGGGGCAGAGATGAGCGGGATGTAACATCCCGCCCACCTCCTTCCTTCCACATTGCTGGTGGAGGCAGGTAAGGAGATGTTCGTCACTCCTGCTGTGTCACCCACAGCAATTTTGACCGCTTTTGCGATCATTTAAGGTCGCTCGTACTTGTCATACACTGCGATATCGTTAATGATTCCGGATGTGCATCACGGACACCGTGACTCCAACGATAATTCACTAACGATATCGCAGCGTGTAAAGCCCCCTTAAGAGTAGTCAACACTGCATACCCTTTGATATGTGTATACAAGGCCGTCAACTTAAATACAATATAGACAACAAAAACAAAAAAGTATAGGACCTAAAAATTATTTTTTATTATTAATCTCATTAAAACAGAACATTATATATGGCATTAATAAATGGTGATACAGGTATGGAGGCATGGACAAGGAAACTGGCAAATATACAAAATACAATGACTGAAATGATGGTACATAATTCAAATAAATATATATATATATATATATATATATATATATATATATATATATATATATATATATATATACAGGAACTACATAATAAGTGCAGATATTGTTATTATTTATACTGACTGGAAAAAGTGCAAAGTGCCATTACAAATATTTGTGAATAAATTTCACAAATACTGTATACACTAAAGAGTTATATCACATATTGTAAACAAATCACCATAAATTGCACAATAAATTAAGTGTCAAGTGCCACACTGCACAATACTAAGCAAAATACACATATGCCCCTAAATAAGTAAAATTATAGAATATAAGTATAATACTATAAGTTATATGATGGAAAAAGTGTCTAATTGCAAAGTGCATTGCAAATCCCTTTATTGGAAATAATGTAGATGTTAGGGTATCCAAGCCCTTTAACACTAGAAGTCCCAGAAATTTTGAGCTCCATAGGATTCCAATGGTAGAAATGTTAAATGACCCCTCTCTGGGACTTCTAGTGTTAAGGGTCAGTATATTTATTGCCCAGTAGAGGGAACTCAAGTGAGCCCAAATAATAATATCCAATTTATGTGCAAAGTGAACATGGATAGCCAGATGAATTGTGTGCAGTTAATTTCCAGGAATTATCTATGTAGCCAAACATGAAAGGGTTAAGCATAGTACTTACTAATAGACAGCGCAGCAGTTTCTGTCCATCCCCACCGCCTCAATGTACATTTCATGACATACTTCCTCAGGAGGCTTGCTTTGAGGAGGTAGGGGATGGTATTTATGAGATCTATATATACATATATGGATAAAATGTGATACCTAGTGTAAAGAGTGTACTTGTGACACTTAATGTATAATATGTATAATGAAGGTGACAGCAGATTATAAACTGGCATGAGAACAGTGTAAGAAAGTGTAAATAATTATGGATTGGAATTATGAGTGTATATATGGAAGTGTAGGATAGAAATAATTTGAGATAGAGGTTGTAAATGTGGCACCTAACAGATCATATATACGACAACATATTGCAGTACATACATATCAATAATAATGTAATATAAATTCTATAAAAATACATATAGGATAAATATACATGAAATATCTACATAATATATCAAATATAATATACATGGATGATAACAAGATACTATAATAATAATTATTTACATCTACCAACAAAATATACAGTGGGGAAAAAAGTATTTAGTCAGCCACCAATTGTGCAAGTTCTCCCACTTGAAAAGATGAGAGAGGCCTGTATTTGACACCTGTGAATCAGCCAAGATCTCAGGAAGAGAATTGTGAACTTGCACAAGTCTGGTTCATCCTTGGGTGCAATTTTTCAGATACCTGAGGGTGCCTCCTTGATCTGTAGAAACTATTATACAGTTAGGTCCAGAAATATTTGGACAGTGACACAAGCTTTGTTATTTTAGCTGTTTACAAAAACATGTTCAGAAATACAATTATATGTATAATATGGGCTGAAAGTGCACACTCCCAGCTGCAATATGAGAGTTTTCACATCCAAATCGGAGAAAGGGTTTAGGAATCATAGCTCTGTAATGCATAGCCTCCTCTTTTTCAAGGGACCAAAAGTAATTGGACAAGGGACTCTAAGGGCTGCAATTAACTCTGAAGGCATCTCCCTCGTTAACCTGTAATCAATGAAGTAGTTAAAAGGTCTGGGGTTGATTACAGGTGTGTGTTTTTGCATTTGGAAGCTGTTGCTGTGACCAGACAACATGCGGTCTAAGGAACTCTCAATTGAGGTGAAGCAGAACATCCTGAGGCTGAAAAAAAAACAAAAAATCCATCAGAGAGATAGCAGACATGCTTGGAGTAGCAAAATCAACAGTCGGGTACATTCTGAGAAAAAAGGAATTGACTGGTGAGCTTGGGAACTCAAAAAGGCCTGGGCGTCCACGGATGACAACAGTGGTGGATGATCGCCGCATACTTTCTTTGGTGAAGAAGAACCCATTCACAACATCAACTGAAGTCCAGAACACTCTCAGTGAAGTAGGTGTATCTGTCTCTAAGTCAACAGTAAAGAGAAGACTCCATGAAAGTAAATACAAAGGGTTCACATCTAGATGCAAACCATTCATCAATTCCAAAAATAGACAGGCCAGAGTTAAATTTGCTGAAAAACACCTCATGAAGCCAGCTCAGTTCTGGAAAAGTATTCTATGGACAGATGAGACAAAGATCAACCTGTACCAGAATGATGGGAAGAAAAAAGTTTGGAGAAGAAAGGGAACGGCACATGATCCAAGGCACACCACATCCTCTGTAAAACATGGTGGAGGCAACGTGATGGCATGGGCATGCATGGCTTTCAATGGCACTGGGTCACTTGTGTTTATTGATGACATAACAGCAGACAAGAGTAGCCGGATGAATTCTGAAGTGTACCGGGATATACTTTCAGCCCAGATTCAGCCAAATGCCACAAAGTTGATCGGACGGCGCTTCATAGTACAGATGGACAATGACCCCAAGCATACAGCCAAAGCTACCCAGGAGTTCATGAGTGCAAAAAAGTGGAACATTCTGCAATGGCCAAGTCAATCACCAGATCTTAACCCAATTGAGCATGCATTTCACTTGCTCAAATCCAGACTTAAGACGGAAAGACCCACAAACAAGCAAGACCTGAAGGCTGCGGCTGTAAAGGCCTGGCAAAGCATTAAGAAGGAGGAAACCCAGCGTTTGGTGATGTCCATGGGTTCCAGACTTAAGGCAGTGATTGCCTCCAAAGGATTCGCAACAAAATATTGAAATTAAAAATATTTTGTTTGGGTTTGGTTTATTTGTCCAATTACTTTTGACCTCCTAAAATGTGGAGTGTTTGTAAAGAAATGTGTACAATTCCTACAATTTCTATCAGATATTTTTGTTCAAACCTTCAAATTAAACGTTACAATCTGCACTTGAATTCTGTTGTAGAGGTTTCATTTCAAATCCAATGTGGTGGCATGCAGAGCCCAACTCGCGAAAATTGTGTCACTGTCCAAATATTTCTGGACCTAACTGTATGCAAGTACAAAAAAGATGGGAACGTCCAGCCATCATACTGCTCAGAAAGAACACGGGTTCTGTGTACCAGAGATGAACGTGCTTTGGTCAGACATATGCATATCAACCCAAGAACAAAAGCAAAAGACCTTGTGAAGATGCTGGCGGAAGCTGGTAAGATTGTCATTATCCACAGTAAAACGAGTACTGTATCAGCATGGTCTGATGAAACTAAAATTTAACTGTTTGGTCATAATGACAATCAGTACAGTTGGAGAAAAAAAAGGAAAAACTTTGAAGCCTAACAACACCATCCCAACTGTGAAACAGAGGTGGCACCATGATGTTGTGAGTTTGTTTTTCTGCTAGAAGGACTGGTGTACTTTACAAAATAGATGGCATCATGAGGAAAGAAAACTATGTGGTAATACTGAAGCAATATTTCAAGACATAAGCCAGAAACTGAAACCTTAGGCAGAAATGGGTCTTCCAAATGGACAATGACCAGAAGCATACTGCCAAGCTGGTTACAAAGTGGCTTAAGCATAACAAAGTCAATGTTTTGGAGTGGCCATCATAAAGCCCTGATCTCAATTCTATTGAAAATGTATGGGCAAAGCTGAAAAGGCAGGTGGAAGCAAAGCGACCTACAAACATGGCTCAGTTACACCAGTTCTGAGAAATGGTCTAAAATTCCTATCAACTATTGTGAGACGCTTGTGAAAGGGGATCAAGAATGTTTGAACCAAGTCAAAAGGCAATTGTACCAAATACTAATGAAATGTATGTAAACTTTTGACTGTGCAGAAAGTAATGAAAAATACTTTAAAACATTTTCTCTCTCATTATTATTCTGGTATTTGGCAAATATACCGTATTTTCTGGATTACAAGACACACTTTTTTCCCCCCAAAACTGGGGGTAAATGGGGGTGCGTCTTATAATCTGGATACGGCTTACTGGAAAGGCTGTGTTGGAGCGTGGTCACTAGAGTTGAGCGCGGTTCGTGGTTCGTGGTTCTCCAGTTCGCGGCTCGAGTGATTTTGGGGCATGTTCTAGATCGAACTAGAACTCGAGCTTTTTGCAAAAGCTCGGTAGTTCTAGAAACGTTCGAGAACGGTTCTAGCAGCCAAAAAACAGCTAAATCATAGCTTGGTTTCTGCTGTAATAGTGTAAGTCACTCTGTGAATCAAACTATTATCACATTTCAGTGTATAGTGTGCGTGAACAGCGCCTTCAGATCACTGCTGTTTCTATAATGGCGATCGCCATTTTTTTTTTTTTTTTTTCTTGTCTTCCTTCCCTAAGCGCGCGCGTCTTGTGGGGCGGGCCAGCATGTCAGCCAATCCCAGACACACACACAGCTAAGTGGACTTTGAGCCAGAGAAGCAACGGCATGTGTGATAGGATCTGCATGTCACATGTCCCTGCATTATAAAACCGGACATTTTCTTCACGGACGCCATTATCTGCCTTCTGCGTCTTTGGTGTCAGACATCACTGTCGCAGCTCCGTCTTCCTGAGTCCTATAGCCGATACAGCTGTATGCGCTGCATACACAGCGTTAGACAGCTTAGGGAGAGCACTTTATAGCAGTCCTTTTAAGGGCTCCAACCGGCAGGGTCAGAGAGCCATAGGTGACAGGTCCTGCAAACAGCAACAGCGTCTGTGTAGCCCAGGTCAGGGATTTCCTACCTGCATTTCACCATTAGGAGGGAATAGAAAGGCAGGCTTCCATTCCTCTACCCAGAGCACCACAATCCTGCCACTGTACCCTCTTGTCCTCTGCACACTCCAACTGATAACTAAGCCATTATACTAGCAAACACTCAGTGTACCTAGTGGCATCCTATACGTGGCTATTGGACTTTGCTATAGTCCCACTAGTGCAAAGACATTTGCAGAGCGCGTCTGCCTGCATTGCACACTACAACTCATTCTAACCAAGCCATTATACTAGCAAACACTCAGTGTACCTAGTGGCATCCTATACGTGGCTATTGGACTTTGCTATAGTCCCACTAGTGCAAAGACATTTGCAGAGCGCGTCTGCCTGCATTGCACACTACAACTCATTCTAACCAAGCCATTATACTAGCAAACACTCAGTGTACCTAGTGGCATCCTATACGTGGCTATTGGACTTTGCTATAGTCCCACTAGTGCAAAGACATTTGCAGAGCGCGTCTGCCTGCATTGCACACTCCAACTCATTAAAACCAAGCCATTATACTAGCAAACACTCAGTGTACCTAGTGGCATCCTATACGTGGCTATTGGACTTTGCTATAGTCCCACTAGTGCAAAGACATTTGCATAGCGCGTCTGCCGGCATTGCACACTCAAACTCATTTTAACTAAGCCATTATACTAGCAAACACTCAGTGTACCTAGTGGCATCCTATACGTGGCTATTGGACTTTGCTATAGTCCCACTAGTGCAAAGACATTAGCAGAGCACATCTGCCTGCATTGCACACTACAACTCATTCTAACCAAGCCATTATACTAGCAAACACTCAGTGTACCTAGTGGCATCCTATACGTGGCTATTGGACTTTGCTATAGTCCCACTAGTGCAAAGACATTTGCATAGCGCGTCTGCCTGCATTGCACACTAAAACTCATTTTAACTAAGCCATTATACTAGCAAACACTCAGTGTACCTAGTGGCATCCTATACGTGGCTATTGGACTTTGCTATAGTCCCACTAGTGCAAAGACATTAGCAGAGCACATCTGCCTGCATTGCACACTACAACTCATTCTAACCAAGCCATTATACTAGCAAACACTCAGTGTACCTAGTGGCATCCTATACGTGGCTATTGGACTTTGCTATAGTCCCACTAGTGCAAAGACATTTGCAGAGCGCGTCTGCCTGCATTGCACACTCCAACTCATTAAAACCAAGCCATTATACTAGCAAACACTCAGTGTACCTAGTGGCATCCTATACGTGGCTATTGGACTTTGCTATAGTCCCACTAGTGCAAAGACATTTGCATAGCGCGTCTGCCTGCATTGCACACTCAAACTCATTTTAACTAAGCCATTATACTAGCAAACACTCAGTGTACCTAGTGGCATCCTATACGTGGCTATTGGACTTTGCTATAGTCCCACTAGTGCAAAGATATTAGCAGAGCACATCTGCCTGCATTGCACACTCCAACTTTTTTAAACTAAGCAATTTTACTAGCAAACACTCAGTGTACCTAGTGGCATCCTAAACGTGGCTATTGGACTTTGCTATAGTCCCACTAGTGCAAAGACATTTGCAGAGCACGTCTGCCTGCATTGCACACTACAACTCATTGTTACTAAGCCATTATACTAGCAAACACTCAGTGTACCTAGTTGTATCCTAAACGTGGCTATTGTACTTTTGTCTATTCACAGTATTGGAACGATATTTGCAGCACGTCTGCCTGCATTGCACACTCTAACTTTTTTAAACTCAGCCATTTATAGTAGCAAACACTCAGTGTACCTAGTTGTATCCTAAACGTGGCTATTGTACTTTTGTCAATTCACAGTATTGGAACGTTATTTGCAGCACGTCTGCCTGCATTGCACACTCAAACTTTTTTAAACTCAGCCATTTATAGTAGCAAACACTCAGTGTACCTAGTTGTATCCTAAACGTGGCTATTGTACTTTTGTCTATTCACAGTATTGGAACGATATTTGCAGCACGTCTGCCTGCATTGCACACTCTAACTTTTTTAAACTCAGCCATTATACTAGCAAACACTCAGTGTACCTAGTGGCATCCTATACGTGGCTATTGGACTTTGCTATAGTCCCACTAGTGCAAAGACATTAGCAGAGCACATCTGCCTGCATTGCACACTACAACTCATTCTAACCAAGCCATTATACTAGCAAACACTCAGTGTACCTAGTGGCATCCTATACGTGGCTATTGGACTTTGCTATAGTCCCACTAGTGCAAAGACATTTGCAGAGCGCGTCTGCCTGCATTGCACACTCCAACTCATTAAAACCAAGCCATTATACTAGCAAACACTCAGTGTACCTAGTGGCATCCTATACGTGGCTATTGGACTTTGCTATAGTCCCACTAGTGCAAAGACATTTGCATAGCGCGTCTGCCTGCATTGCACACTCAAACTCATTTTAACTAAGCCATTATACTAGCAAACACTCAGTGTACCTAGTGGCATCCTATACGTGGCTATTGGACTTTGCTATAGTCCCACTAGTGCAAAGATATTAGCAGAGCACATCTGCCTGCATTGCACACTCCAACTTTTTTAAACTAAGCAATTTTACTAGCAAACACTCAGTGTACCTAGTGGCATCCTAAACGTGGCTATTGGACTTTGCTATAGTCCCACTAGTGCAAAGACATTTGCAGAGCACGTCTGCCTGCATTGCACACTACAACTCATTGTTACTAAGCCATTATACTAGCAAACACTCAGTGTACCTAGTTGTATCCTAAACGTGGCTATTGTACTTTTGTCTATTCACAGTATTGGAACGATATTTGCAGCACGTCTGCCTGCATTGCACACTCTAACTTTTTTAAACTCAGCCATTTATAGTAGCAAACACTCAGTGTACCTAGTTGTATCCTAAACGTGGCTATTGTACTTTTGTCTATTCACAGTATTGGAACGATATTTGCAGCACGTCTGCCTGCATTGCACACTCTAACTTTTTTAAACTCAGCCATTATACTAGCAAACACTCAGTGTACCTAGTTGTATCCTAAACGTGGCTATTGTACTTTTGTCAATTCACAGTATTGGAACGTTATTTGCAGCACGTCTGCCTGCATTGCACACTCAAACTTTTTTAAACTCAGCCATTTATAGTAGCAAACACTCAGTGTACCTAGTTGTATCCTAAACGTGGCTATTGTACTTTTGTCAATTCACAGTATTGGAACGTTATTTGCAGCACGTCTGCCTGCATTGCACACTCAAACTTTTTTAAACTCAGCCATTTATAGTAGCAAACACTCAGTGTACCTAGTTGTATCCTAAACGTGGCTATTGTACTTTTGTCTATTCACAGTATTGGAACGTTATTTGCAGCACGTCTGCCTGCATTGCACACTCTAACTTTTTTAAACTCAGCCATTATACTAGCAAACACTCACTGTACCTAGTTGTATCCTAAACGTGGCTATTGTACTTTTGTCAATTCACAGTATTGGAACGTTATTTGCAGCACGTCTGCCTGCATTGCACACTCAAACTTTTTTAAACTCAGCCATTATACTAGCAAACACTCACTGTACCTAGTTGTATCCTAAACGTGGCTATTGTACTTTTGTCAATTCACAGTATTGGAACGTTATTTGCAGCACGTCTGCCTGCATTGCACACTCTAACTTTTTTAAACTCAGCCATTATACTAGCAAACACTCACTGTACCTAGTTGTATCCTAAACGTGGCTATTGTACTTTTGTCAATTCACAGTATTGGAACGTTATTTGCAGCACGTCTGCCTGCATTGCACACTCAAACTTTTTTAAACTCAGCCATTATACTAGCAAACACTCACTGTACCTAGTTGTATCCTAAACGTGGCTATTGTACTTTTGTCAATTCACAGTATTGGAACGTTATTTGCAGCACGTCTGCCTGCATTGCACACTCAAACTTTTTTAAACTCAGCCATTATACTAGCAAACACTCACTGTACCTAGTTGTATCCTAAACGTGGCTATTGTACTTTTGTCAATTCACAGTATTGGAACGTTATTTGCAGCACGTCTGCCTGCATTGCACACTCAAACTTTTTTAAACTCAGCCATTTATAGTAGCAAACACTCAGTGTACCTAGTTGTATCCTAAACGTGGCTATTGTACTTTTGTCTATTCACAGTATTGGAACGTTATTTGCAGCACGTCTGCCTGCATTGCACACTCTAACTTTTTTAAACTCAGCCATTATACTAGCAAACACTCAGTGTACCTAGTTGTATCCTAAACGTGGCTATTTTACTTTTGTCTATTCACAGTATTGGAACGATATTTGCAGCACGTCTGCCTGCATTGCACACTCTAACTTTTTTAAACTCAGCCATTATACTAGCAAACACTCACTGTACCTAGTTGTATCCTAAACGTGGCTATTGTACTTTTGTCAATTCACAGTATTGGAACGTTATTTGCAGCACGTCTGCCTGCATTGCACACTCAAACTTTTTTAAACTCAGCCATTTATAGTAGCAAACACTCAGTGTACCTAGTTGTATCCTAAACGTGGCTATTGTACTTTTGTCAATTCACAGTATTGGAACGTTATTTGCAGCACGTCTGCCTGCATTGCACACTCAAACTTTTTTAAACTCAGCCATTTATAGTAGCAAACACTCAGTGTACCTAGTTGTATCCTAAACGTGGCTATTGTACTTTTGTCTATTCACAGTATTGGAACGTTATTTGCAGCACGTCTGCCTGCATTGCACACTCTAACTTTTTTAAACTCAGCCATTATACTAGCAAACACTCACTGTACCTAGTTGTATCCTAAACGTGGCTATTGTACTTTTGTCAATTCACAGTATTGGAACGTTATTTGCAGCACGTCTGCCTGCATTGCACACTCAAACTTTTTTAAACTCAGCCATTATACTAGCAAACACTCACTGTACCTAGTTGTATCCTAAACGTGGCTATTGTACTTTTGTCAATTCACAGTATTGGAACGTTATTTGCAGCACGTCTGCCTGCATTGCACACTCAAACTTTTTTAAACTCAGCCATTATACTAGCAAACACTCACTGTACCTAGTTGTATCCTAAACGTGGCTATTGTACTTTTGTCAATTCACAGTATTGGAACGTTATTTGCAGCACGTCTGCCTGCATTGCACACTCAAACTTTTTTAAACTCAGCCATTATACTAGCAAACACTCAGTGTACCTAGTTGTATCCTAAACGTGGCTATTGTACTTTTGTCAATTCACAGTATTGGAACGTTATTTGCAGCACGTCTGCCTGCATTGCACACTCAAACTTTTTTAAACTCAGCCATTTATAGTAGCAAACACTCAGTGTACCTAGTTGTATCCTAAACGTGGCTATTGTACTTTTGTCAATTCACAGTATTGGAACGTTATTTGCAGCACGTCTGCCTGCATTGCACACTCAAACTTTTTTAAACTCAGCCATTTATAGTAGCAAACACTCAGTGTACCTAGTTGTATCCTAAACGTGGCTATTGTACTTTTGTCTATTCACAGTATTGGAACGTTATTTGCAGCACGTCTGCCTGCATTGCACACTCTAACTTTTTTAAACTCAGCCATTATACTAGCAAACACTCACTGTACCTAGTTGTATCCTAAACGTGGCTATTGTACTTTTGTCAATTCACAGTATTGGAACGTTATTTGCAGCACGTCTGCCTGCATTGCACACTCAAACTTTTTTAAACTCAGCCATTATACTAGCAAACACTCACTGTACCTAGTTGTATCCTAAACGTGGCTATTGTACTTTTGTCAATTCACAGTATTGGAACGTTATTTGCAGCACGTCTGCCTGCATTGCACACTCAAACTTTTTTAAACTCAGCCATTATACTAGCAAACACTCACTGTACCTAGTTGTATCCTAAACGTGGCTATTGTACTTTTGTCAATTCACAGTATTGGAACGTTATTTGCAGCACGTCTGCCTGCATTGCACACTCAAACTTTTTTAAACTCAGCCATTTATAGTAGCAAACACTCAGTGTACCTAGTTGTATCCTAAACGTGGCTATTGTACTTTTGTCTATTCACAGTATTGGAACGTTATTTGCAGCACGTCTGCCTGCATTGCACACTCAAACTTTTTTAAACTCAGCCATTATACTAGCAAACACTCACTGTACCTAGTTGTATCCTAAACGTGGCTATTGTACTTTTGTCAATTCACAGTATTGGAACGATATTTGCAGGACATCTGCCTGCATTGCACACTCAAACTTTTTTAAACTCAGCCATTATACTAGCAAACACTCACTGTACCTAGTTGTATCCTAAACGTGGCTATTGTACTTTTGTCTATTCACACTACTGCAAATCTATGTGCAGCACCTCTGCATGACAACCTCGTGCTCTGTTTTTAATAAGCTATAATGATAGCACAAAATACTGCCATTTTGTGGCATCATAGAACTGGCTGTTGTATTCCATTAGTGCCCCACTGGTGACAAGCTATTTCTAGCACCTCTACATCACACCCTCATGCACATTTAGCTACGCTAATGTTATAGCAAACTCATGGAATTCATTGCTGCATTTCATAATTCGGAGGGATAGAAAGTCAGGCTTCCTTTAGCTTTTCCTTCTGTTCATAGACAGCATCTCCAAGACAAATTTCCCCTCCACGTCTAAGTGTGGAGAGGCAGCTAGTGCGCATGCGTGTGCCGATGTACCCCAGCTGCAGCATAATTACAGTGTTTCGCCTAGTGAGTATGCTCAGCCTGACTGTGCCATTCCTGACGCTAAGTCTTCATTTCGGGATACAGCGCATGCTCCCACACTAAGTGTGAAAAGCCTCTTTGCACAGGTGCTTGCATTCTGTGCCGGGTCTAAGTCCTGTTTTGTGCCTAGACACCATGCTAAAGCTGATAGTCTTTTTTCAGAGACTGTATTTCATGCTACTGAGCATGCTCAGGCACTTCCTGCATCAGAGACTAGGTCCGGTAATGAACTCTTTGGCCCTGGCCCTGATGTGGGGGTCCCATATAGACCACAGGGCATCAGGTGTCCTCCCAAATGGCTTGCAGAGGCCCACACCTATGACTTGTCACCGCATTATTGATGGTCAGACGATGACTGGTGAGGTGTTTGGGTCATGGCAGCCATGAGGTCATCATTGAAGTTGCGTTTCCAAATAGGACGCTAGTTATGCCACTCATGACGTGTCACTCTGCTTTTGTCTCCAGGAGGTGCATTGTGGTTCACCCTGGTTTGGGGCGGACCCAGGTTATAAAAGGGGCTGGAGCCAACAAGGAGGTGCGCAGTCTTCTATTATGCTCCGAAAGAGCACACCTCCATGTGTTGAACCCATTGCGGCTTTAGGCCAGAGGTAGGCAGGGATAGGGTGGTGGATGCAGGCCACCACCACAGTTGGTAACGCAGAACGGTTAAGACCAGCTCCTGTCCTAACAGTCCTGCTTGTGCAGCCCAGTGGCATTAACAGGCCTGCTGCTGCTGATGCGCCTGCTGTCCACAGGTGTGGCCCCTACGCACACGGTCAGCGTACTCAATGGCCCCTGTGTTGTTAACAGGGAGTTCCTGGGCTGGGTGGGCATGTGGACCCTGTGACGCTAACAGGGCTCACAGTCTCCAGATCCGAATGGCGTCTAACTCGGTTCAGGCTACTATTAGTTTCATAGCCACACAGCTCTGTATCCTCCACCAAACCTTCAAGTTGCCAACCTCTCCTTTTCCAACTGGGAGCACGGTGGACACTGACTGCTGAAGGTGATATATACCTTTCTCTTTCTTTTCTTATTAATTTTTGTTATATAGCGGTCACAGATTATATACCACTTTATCCAAATCTGCCAGTCCCACTGTAACAGATGTTGTTTCTTCAGCAAATGTTACAGTTGTTTAACCACCAAATCCACGGACCAAAATTTTTTTCCCCTTTCCAACACACCTGTTCCCCTTTCCAACAGCATCTGTCCTTTTTCAACTCATTTTGGGATATGACCAAAAGTGCAACTGTGCAGGGACACCGTACTCAACGCCATCTCAGCACAGCAGCCATCCCTCGGTCCCTCCGATGTGGACAAGTAAAAGACCATTTCCTCCTATCCATGACAAAGTGTTGAGATTCACTCTGTGCAGCACTGGTGTTTAGTGGAAAAGTAGATCTAAGATTGCGTACCACATTCTGCAGATACTCCTGTATACGTGCGTCTATTTCTATGGCAGGAATTAGTTCGCCAAATTTTGTCTTGTACCGGGGATCTAACAGTGTGGCAACCCAGTATTCAGGATTACTTCAAATTCATACAATCCGAGGGTCATGTAGGTAGTGCAGCAAGAAGGCGCTCATGTGTCTTGTGCATCCAGGAGGACCAAGTCCTTGGTGTGTTGGTGGCAGAGAGGTGAGAATCGTGCATCCTTCCTCTGCCCTCTACCCACAACCTCGCACAACCGAAATGTGAGCAAGCTCTCACTCATCTGCTGAGTCTTCCATGCCCATCGCCAGTTCGTCCTCCATTTCTTCATGGGCTCCTGCACTTTCATCAACACTTTTTGCTGATACTATGCGCCCTTGTTAATCCCTCTCCCTCACCATGACTGCCGCATAGGTGCCGCTGACCATCTGGACCTCGTAGATCTTGTTATCCCTTCCGCATATGACTCCTCCTGTACTTCCTCCCCTTCCTCTTGTCCCAACACCTGACTCCGAATAATAATTACAGTGTGCTCCATCATGTAGATGACCAGAATTGTCACGCTGAGAATGACATTGCCAGTGCTAAACATCTTCGTCGACATTTCAAAACTGTGTAGCAGGGTGCATAGGTCCTTGATCTGACACCACTCCAGCAGCGTGATCTGCACCACCTCTGGATCAACTTATCCCAGGCTATATGTCTTACCGTATTTCAGCAGGGCTCTGCGGTGCTGCCACACACGCTGCAACATGTGCAGATTCCAATTCCTGCGTGTCGGAACATCGCATTTCCGGCGTTTAACTGCCAGACCCTAAGACTTCCGGAGTGATGAAAGTTGTTGAGCTGCTGTGTGCGCACGATGGAAGTGAGCACATAGCGAGCGTGCCCGCTGCACAAGGCCATGTAGGCCGTGATGGTGTTTTAAAAATTGCTGGAGAATTCGGATCAACACGTGAGCCATAAAAGGCACGTGTGTCACATTGCCCTGAGGATGGCCCGCAGCCAGGTTTGCATCATTGCCGCACACGGCTGTTAAGTCACCAACGGAGTCCGCTCCGTCAATTTGTACTCCGGTCGCCAGGTGACAACGTGTTCCTTTCATGAATAGTGCTGATGATGGGAGAGTAGTCGATGCCAGCGGCGCAGGTGGACGCAGGTTATGCTCACCCACTGGGCTGCATTACCTTGACAGATGCAGAATCTCTGGCTGAATGTAGCTGGTGGGTATCTCACAGATGAAATACCATCATTCAGCTACAACCAATGGGAAGACACCACACCCTTTTTTATGCCCATCCTGTCTGCAGACCACTGCCAGACATAGCTATGAACCTCTGGTTAATTTTACCCCCAGTTCAGTTTTATGATTTTGTGTGCTTGTTACCTGACTACTTTTCCTGCTTGCTGTTTATGTACCTTGTTGGCCGATACGCATTTCACCTCTGCTTGTTTTCTGATTAAGTCCTGGCCGTCCCATTCTGTTCCTGTTCCTCAATTAATGTTTTGACCCTGCCTGACTACTATTCTCTGTAATAGCGGTGTGACTCACATTTCCCATACATTTCAAAGTAAAACTTTGACCGCCTGATGGCATTGAGCTCTGCTGCCAGCATAGTAAGGAGGTGTGTGGTAGTCCTTGTGCGCAGTTGCAAGGAAGGGTGGCCTGACCACACAGGGTTTGCGCAAAGGTAGAGGACCCACACGAGGTTGAAGAGGCAGAAGCAGTGTATTAACTTCTACATACAGAACAAGGATTGAAACAACTCGTGGGGACGGCAAGACTTGTACAGCAGACCCTTCTCCATCTCTCACCATAGTTTGCCAGTGCCCAGTCAGTGACATGTAATGACCCTGTCTATGCTTACTGGTCCAAGTATCTGTGTTGAAATGCACCCTGTCGCACACAGATTTTCTCAAGGAAGTGGTGATGTTGTGTGCGACATGCCGGTGTAGCGCGGGCATGCTTTTCTTGGAGAAGCAGTGGTGATTGGGCATCTGGTACTGGGGCACAGCGACAGACATAAGGTCTGTAAAATCCTGTGTGTCCACTACGCGTAAAGGCAGCATTTCGGTAGCCAACAGCTTACAGAGGGATAGAGTCAACCACTTAGCTTTGTCATGGGTCGCAGTAAGTGGCCTTTTATTTGACCACATCTGAGGGACAGAGATCTGGCTGCTGTCTGTAGACGGTGTTGAGTAGGGTGTCCCTGGAAAAATGCAGGTTTGTGAGAAAAGTGCAGGCGGAGACATGATGTTGGCTTCATCTTGCCTTCAGATCTGTTCATCTTGTATCATTTTTAAAAAACACAGCAAGCAAGGGTTACTCCAAGCGGAGTCTCCCTTTTTTTCCAAAAATTGGGCCCCACACAGACACCTTATCAGTGGCAGCACTTGTGCCCTAGTTGCAAACAGGATGTTTTGATTTGCATCAAGCACATTCCAAATCCACAAGCATTTACTCTCCCCAGGATGACACAGGGGTAGTAAATTCCTTCTGGATCCATGACTTGTTCATTTTGATGAACGTCAGTCTGTCCACATTGTCACTGGACAGACGCGTGCGCTTATCTGTCAGCACACACCCAGCAGCACTGAAGACACGTTCAGAGACAACGCTGGCAGCTGGACACGACAAAATCTTCGAGGCGTAACTGGAGAGCTCTTGACATTTTTCTAGATTTGAAGCACAAAAGGAGCAAGGCTCCATTTGCAAAGTCATTGCATCGATGTTCATTTGGAGATACTCCTGTATCATCCTCTCCATCCGTTGACTATGTGTCAGACTTGTTGTCTCTGGTGGCCTTGCAAAGGAGGGTCTAAAAAAATTATGAAAAGATTCCATAAAATTGCTGTTACCAGCACCAGATACGGTCCTACTGGTACGGGTAGACTGTTGAAGATGACGAGGCCGTCCCATGTTTGTCAAGTTACAACTGGGAGAATCACTCCCTTCACCTGCACGGTTGTTTGGTGGAAAAGCCGAGCTAAGATCGAGTAACAGCTTCTGCTGATACTCCTGCATACGTGCGTCCCTTTCTATGGGTGGAATTATGTCACAAAATTTGGACTTGTCCCGGGGATCTAATAGTGTGGCAAGCCAGTAGTCATCATCACTTCTAATTTTGACAATACGAGGGTCATGTTGGAGGTAGTGCAACAAGAAGGCACTCATGTGTCTTGCGCAGCCATGCGCACCAAGTCCACGCTGTGTTTGTGGCATAGAGGTGCTAACCGTTCTTTCTTCCTCTGTCATCTCCCCCCAACCTCTTTCAACTGAAATTTGACCAAGGTCCCCCTCATCTGCTGAGTCTTCCATGTCCATGGACAGTTCGTCCTCCATATCTTCATGTCCTCCTGCACCTTCCTCAACATCTCACCTGCTACCATGCGCCCTTGTTGATCCCTGTCCCCCATGGTCCCATGCCTGCCGCGTTGGTGATGATGAACGTCTGGACCTTGGTGATGTTGTTGTGTCTTGCGCATATGAATCCTCCTGTAGTTCCTCCCCTTCCTGTTGTCCCACCCCCTGACTACGAATAGTGTTTAGCGTGTGCTCCAGCATGTAAATGACTGTAATCGTCATGCTGATAATGGCATTGTCAGCGCTAAACATATTCGTCGCCATGTCGAAACTGTGCAGAAGGGTGCATAGGTCCTTGATCTGAGATCACTCCATCAGGGTGATCTGCCCCACTTCTGCATCTCGTTGGCCCAGGCTATACATCATGACGTATTGCACCAGGGCTCGCCGGTGCTGCCACAGTCGCTGTAACATGTGGAGAGTTGAATTCCAGCGTGTCGCCACATCGCATTTCAGGCGATGAACCGGCAGGCCGAAAGACTTCTGGAGCGATGCAAGTCGCTCAGGTGCGGCGGTTGAACGGCGGAAGTGAGCACTGCAGACAGTTTCCGTGCCCTGGTCAGAAGGCCATCTAGGCCGGGATAGTGTGTTAAAAATTGCTGGACAACAAGGTTAAACACGTGAGCCATACAAGGCACGTGTGTCACCTTGCCCAGGCGAAGGGCCGCACCCAGGTTTGCAGCATTGTCGCACACGGCCTTACCAGGCTGCAGGTTGAGTGGAGACAACCATTTATCAAAATCAGTCTCCAGAGCTGCCCACAACTCAGTCGCTGTGTGACTCCTATTTCAAAGACATGTCAAGCTAAAGACCGCCTGATGCCGTTGCGCTCTGCTACCAGCATAGTAATGAGGGGTGCGTGATTCCTTCTGCGCAGTGAGAACGCTGGTGGCCTGACCAGGCAGGCTTGGGGCGGAGGTGGAGGACCCAGATGAGGTGGAGGATGCAGAAGCAGTGGCGGAACTTGGACAGACAGAGGATTGACACACAAGTCGTGGGGACGGCAAGACTTGTGCAGCAGACCCTTCACCATCTATCACCATAGTTACCCAGTGGCCAGTCAGCGACATGTAACGTCCCTGTCCATGCTTACTGGTCCAAGTATCGGTGGTGAAATGCACCCGTTCACACACAGAGTTTCTCAAGGAAGCGGTGATGTTGTGTGCGACATGCTGGTGTAGCGCGGGCACACCTTTCTTAGAGAAGTAGTGGCGACTAGGCATCTGGTACTGGGGCACAGCGACAGACATAAGGTCTCTAAAATCCTGTGTGTCCACTAGGCGGAAAGGCAGCATTTCTGTAGTCAACAGCTTACAGAGGGATAGAGTCAACCTCTTCGCTTTGTCATGGGTCGCAGGAAGTGGCCTTTTATTTGACCACATCTGAGGGACAGAGATCTGGCTGCTGTGTGTAGACGGTGTTGAGTCGGGTGTCCCTGGAAAAATGCAGCTTTGTGAGGAAAGTGCAGGCGGAGACATGATGTTGCCTTCATCCAAAGTTGGTGCTATCGATGTCTGAGAGAGCTGTACACACTCACTTGTTTCCCCTTCCAAACCAACTGACGACCTACCAAGCAAACTGCCTGTTGCGGTTACAGTGGTGGAAGTTGTGGGTGGAAAAACAGGTGTGACAGCTGTCCCCACAGTCCTAGAAGATGACGAGCGCGCGGATGCACTGGAAGGGGCAGGCGGTGGATGGTTCGCTCCGCTAGGCCGCATTGCAGCACGGTGAGCTTCCCATCGGGCCATATGATATTTATTCATGTGACGATTCATGGAAGAAGTTGTCAAACTGCTGAGGTTTTGACCTCTACTAAGAGAACCATGACAAATTTTACAGATCACATAATTTGGGCGATCTTTTTCTATGTCAAAAAAGGACCTGGCTAGGCAAGGCTTAGAGGCCATGCGACCTGTTGATCCACCCCGAATAATGCTCAGAGGCAGAGTGGTGGCTGAGGATGCAGTTGTAGACGTGCTACCAGTGCTCCGACTGTGTCCAGGAAGGCGCCAGGTTACTTCGACGTCGGTTGCATCCTCCTCCACCGCCTCTGTTGACCTCCTCGAGTGTCTGACTGTGGGTTGACAGTAGGTGTGATCTAGAACTTAATCATCAATTGTTGTGTTTGCACTCCCCTACCCCTCAGACCGAGTTTCTTCTTGCCCTGACCGAATATTTAAGTTGTCATCCCAATCGGGTATCTGCGTCTCATCTTCATCAGTATGTTCCTCATTGCCTATAACCACAGTTGTTGGAAAGGCAGCATTTTGGTAGCCAACCGTTTGCATATGATGAAAGTCAACCTCCAAGCCATTTCATGCCCTTCTAAAAGCATGTAAAACACAGCGAGGGGACTCCAACCACAGTCTCCCTCGTTGCCACTAACTGGGCCACACACACCCCACTTGACTGGCATCGGTTGAGCCCCCTTTTGAAAAAGAAAAAGATGCTTTGCATGAAGCACTCTCAAAAATACGCGTGCCTTTCCCGTCCCCTGGCTGACCCAGGGGAAGAAAAGTCCTCTGAGAGCCATGACTTGTTCATCTTGGTTCTTTTAGAGACACAGCGAGGGGACTCCAACCACAGTCTCCCTCGTTGCCACTAACTGGGCCACACACACCCCACTTGACTGGCATCGGTTGACCCCCCCTTTTGACAAAGAAAAAGATGCTTTTCATGAAGCACTCTCAAAAATACGCGTGCCTTTCCCGTCCCCTGGCTGACCCAGGGGAAGAAAAGTCCTCTGAGAGCCATGACTTGTTCATCTTGGTTCTTTTAGAGACACAGCGAGGGGACTCCAACCACAGTCTCCCTCGTTGCCACTAACTGGGCCACACACACCCCACTTGACTGGCATCGGTTGAGCCCCCTTTTGAAAAAGAAAAAGATGCTTTGCATGAAGCACTCTCAAAAATACGCGTGCCTTTCCCGTCCCCTGGCTGACCCAGGGGAAGAAAAGTCCTCTGAGAGCCATGACTTGTTCATCTTGGTTCTTTTAGAGACACAGCGAGGGGACTCCAACCACAGTCTCCCTCGTTGCCACTAACTGGGCCACACACACCCCACTTGACTGGCATCGGTTGACCCCCCCTTTTGACAAAGAAAAAGATGCTTTGCATGAAGCACTCTCAAAAATACGCGTGCCTTTCCCGTCCCCTGGCTGACCCAGGGGAAGAAAAGTCCTCTGAGAGCCATGACTTGTTCATCTTGGTTCTTTTAGAGACACAGCGAGGGGACTCCAACCACAGTCTCCCTCGTTGCCACTAACTGGGCCACACACACCCCACTTGACTGGCATCGGTTGACCCCCCCTTTTGACAAAGAAAAAGATGCTTTGCATGAAGCACTCTCAAAAATACGCGTGCCTTTCCCGTCCCCTGGCTGACCCAGGGGAAGAAAAGTCCTCTGAGAGCCATGACTTGTTCATCTTGGTTCTTTTAGAGACACAGCGAGGGGACTCCAACCACAGTCTCCCTCGTTGCCACTAACTGGGCCACACACACCCCACTTGACTGGCATCGGTTGAGCCCCCCTTTTGACAAAGAAAAAGATGCTTTGCATGAAGCACTCTCAAAAATACGCGTGCCTTTCGCCTCCCCTGGCTGACCCAGGGGAAGAAAAGTCCTCTGAGAGCCAGGTCCACATTGTCAGTGGACAGACACGTGTGCTTATCTGCCAGCAGACCCCCAGCAGCACTGAAGACAGGTTCCGAGAGAACGCTGGCTGCAGGACACGACAAGATCCTCAAGGCGTACGTGGCGAGCTCAGGCAATTTATCCAGATTGGAAGCCTAAAATGAGCAGGGCTCAAGTTGCACAATAATGGAATCGATGTTTCTTTGCATATACTCATATATCTGTGTGTCTCCCTCTTTTTCCTTGTCCAGCTGTTTTGTTTTCACATGAGTATATGTCCTTGTCACTTTCCCATGTGTTTGTGTTATGTTGTGAGTTGTTTGTCACCTTTTGGACACCTTTCAGGGTGTTTTCTAGGTGTTTTACTGTGTTTGTGATTGCCTGCCATTGTTTCCTATGGGCTCGAGTTCGGTTCGTCGAACGTTCGACGAGCCGAACTCGAGCCAGACCCCCCGTTCGGCGAACCGCCTCGAGCCGAACCGGGACCGGTTCGCTCATCTCTAGTGGTCACAGGAAGTAGGGTCTGCGATACTGAGGGCTCAGAAGAGGGGATGTCAGTGCAGTGGAGTGGCTCAGGGGGTCACAGCACAGGGGTCGGTGATGCAGTGGGCGCTAATGATCTCACACTAGGTAAAATAAACACAATTATTATTATTAATAAAAGAAATGAGGCTTGTTTCATATTGTATTGATTTTTAATTGTTTTTTTTTGTTCTGGAATATTTCTGTGGTTTGTTAGTTTTTCGTAAACAGTGATAAACAACAGCATTTCTGGTGCATAGCTTGGGGAGCTGCAGCGCAGGTTGATTACCTCCTAATTTGCACTAAATAAAAATTAATGATCCTTTTGATACTGACTTCCACCTCCACTGTGGGGGTGTGAGATGCTGGCAATAAGATGATCTATATTGACTTCCAAATAGTAGTTCATCTATCTTCCTGCCCCCATGCAGAGAACATCCTACAGTTTCATCATTCACATTTTATCTTCCCCCTCCTAAGAAACTGCAGGAAGATACAATAATGGGTGCACAGATCAAAAATTCTATGGAGAGAATATATTTTTTCCAGTCTATGTTTCTGAATCTTTTGTTAACTAAGATAAATGTCCTATTACGCTATTGTGTCAGTTTTATGATTAGAAAATATGGGCAATTAGCTTGGCCCGTTCTTATTTCTCATTTGGAAAACATTCTGATTTTATTTTGCTCTGCATGCAGTAAAATGTTTTCCTATAATAATATGTTGGTCTTTGTGTTAAGTTACTTTAATGTTTAAGGCTCAACATCATTATAATTATCACTGTAGATCAAGAGTACAAAAATCCAAATTTTTCATGGGTATTCGCCATAATTTTGTACAATTAAAGTAAAACATATTTTGCAATATTTATTTGTTGTTATTAGTAACCTGTATAACAAGAAAAAGAAAAACATACCAGTTTATTTATGTCCACAAATAATTTGTAGGAACAGTTCCTACTCTGGTAGACTCGAGCCACTCATAGACTATATTATATGGATGAGTAACTAGTAGTGATAGGCAGAATCACAGATACCCGGGATCGGGGGGTCCAACTGGGTATAAAAAAAACCCAAAAACCTGGTTCGGGCCTGGAATTGATCTCAGATATCTAGCCAGATGCCAGTTCCCATATATGTCTATGGGGACCCGAATCAGGCACTTAAAAATAGTAGTTTAAGGGATAGGGAATTGGAGCATGTGCTGTATACTTGCCACTCTCTGTGCGGATGTAACGCTACTTCCAGGGCCGCTCATTATCCTTCTATGCCAATTTTTTTTTTTAATTAAGTTATTTTTACACCAATATAGACACACAGACAGCGTTTCTGATTGGTTGCAGTCAAATGCGCCCCCTCCCTGCATGACAGCGTGTTTTACTGCTTTCAATCAGAGACGCTGTCTGTGTGTCTATATTGGTGTAAAAATAAATTAATTAAAAAAAAATTGGCACAGTGTCATATTATGATACCTACAGGCTGCAACCCCAGCCATGTGCTTACCTTGGGTGTGTATCAAAATAAGAGGTACCGCATGCATTTTTTTTTAATTATTTGATTAAATTATTTTAAAAAATGGAGTGCGGTCCCCCCAATTTTGATACCCAGCCATGATATAGCTGACAGCTGGGAACTGGTATTCTCAGGCTGGGAAAACCCATGCTTATTGGGCTCCACAGCCTAAAAATGGCAGCCTGCAGCTGCCCAGGATTGTGGCATCTATTAGATGCCACAATCCTGACACTTTACCAGGTTCATCCTGATTGCCCAGGTGCGGTGGCAATCAGTGTAATATGGGTTAATGATAGATCACAGCTGCCACTAACCTATATATTAGTAATGGGAGGTGTCTATGAAACTCCCATTACTAAACTGTAAGTGAAAAGAAATAAACACAAACACCAATAAAATCCTTTATTTGAAAAAAAAAACCAAAACATAAAAACCCACCCTCTTTCTCCTCTTTATTAACCCCTCAAAAATGTGCATGTCCGACGTAATCCACATGAGGTCCCACTATGATTCCAGCTCAGTTACATTGCTGAAGGGACAGCGCGAGGGCATAGAACGTGACTACCCGCTGTGGGCTTCAGGCAGAGCCTGAGCCTCAGCAATGAGCGGTGACATCACTCAGGTAATGTGCAGTCACAGCTGGAGGTTCTCACGGTCTTCACCTGTGAACACAGGTAACCTAACCTCAGGTGACCTCTTTGAACTTAGTGATTACTGAACCAGATTTCAGTACCAAATTTGCGCCTCCTGGCAGAATACCGCTTCACACCCATGTCAAAACAGTTGTTAGATATTTTTTGGCTAAGAGATGCAGATTTGGTGCTGAAATTTTGTCACCATATTCCTGCACCCAATCTACACCGCCTGGCAAAAAAATTGCATCACTATCGCATCAAAATCGCATGGTGTTTTGATGCAGGTTTTTTTTCCAGGAAGTGTAGATTTGGTGCAGGAATATGGTGTAGAAATTCCAGCAACAAATCTGTATCTCTTGACAAAAAAATAGTTTTCTGCCAGAAGATGCAGGTCTGTGAACTCAGTGATCTCATCTCAGTTTGTAAAAAAAAATATATATATTTTTTTGTTTTGGCATATTTTATTTTTCAAGGATAGGGGGCTGTGTGATGATGACATATTTGCATCCTGAGCTGATGTTTTTACTAATACCCTTTTGGGGTTGATATTGATCTCCTCTTATTGTATGTTATTGCAATGTTGTGGCGGCCAAATAAATGTAATTCTGACTTCTTTTTTTTAATTTTTCGTTAAGCGGATTATCAATCAGATTCATTTATTTTATATATTGATTTTGTTTCTTCTTCAGTGGGGCAAAACGGGGTAATTTGAACTTTTGTGAGTTTTCTTTCATATCTTAAAAACTTTTACACGGGGGCTGTCATGACAACCCATCAGCGCTGATAGAGGCACATGTTGATTAAATCTTCTAGTGAAATGTGCGGGCTTGGTGTGCAAGCTCACATCAAAGGCAGACATGACATAAATATACATGATATGTTGTGAAGGGGTTAATATTTTACATAGTTTGGTGTCTTCAGCAAAAACTGACACTTTCCTCTTAATTAGTCATGTGCGAACTTGAACTGTCAATTTAGGCATTCATACAGGACACCTTGTGTAATGTCCTGGAGGTGGATCCACAGGACCGAGCACCTGACTCCCCCAGAGAGGCAACCAGGAGCGAACCCCTATACAGGGACTGTCCAATCACCCCTCCAGATGGCCTAGATGCACAGTAGCCGGAACACTAGAGGTACAGAGTACGGGTCCTTCAGAAGTCTGTTCAGGAGATGACTAATAGTCCAACGGGAACCGTAGGCAGGACGGATGACTGGAACCGGGTACAGGTGCCGAGTTGTAACAGCAGGTGGGGTCCGGATCCAGCGGGACGTGCAGGCTGAAGTATCCAGGTGGAATCCAGGATCGGTGATGGGTTCAAGCTGATGCAAGATGGCGGGATCCACAGCAGACAGTCACCAGGACAGCTCCTGGGAAACCGGCAAGCTGGACACAGTCAGGACTGCAGACGGGCACTGCGGAAGAGACAGGGTTAATCTGGGTACAAGGCACAGAGGGAACTGAACACCTAGCTACAGGAACACGTTGAACAGGCACCGCCCACATGGAAAAGGAAGTCTTAAATACCCTGTACCTGTAATCAGCCATATCCTGTTCCAGGGACGCTGGCCCTTTAAGAAGAGGTGAGTAAGTGCGCCTGTGCCCTAATGCCCAAGTGCCGGAGACCAGTGCAGGAAGCAGAGAGGAAGGTGGAGGAGATGCAGGGGAGCCAGGCACAGAGTCCTGGGTCGCAGCGGGACGCCGGGACTGGCGGGCAGAAGGCATGGAGGACGCACAGGAGGAGGAGTGAGAGGGAAAGCCGCGGGCAGGAGGACCGGGGACCGGAGCGGTGAGTGACAGGCGGCGCTGGGACCCTGGGAGCGTGACACCTTGTCTCTGTGTCTCGAATTCAAGCATGGACTTCTCAGGGACTCAGTCACATTATTGGCTGGGCCATTCTAGCAGCTTTATTTTTTTTCTATGAAGCCAGTTGAGAGTTTCCTTCTTGCTGAAATGTTTAACCTTGTTTCTTCTTCATCGCCCTGGTAGATTGCAGCACAATTTTAATAAAAATGTCTCCATATATTTGTCCATTTATCATTCCTTCAATTACAGTGGGAAAAAAAAGTATTTAGTCAGCCATCAATTGTGCAAATTCTCCCACTTAAAAAGATGAGAGAGGCCTGTAATTGACATCATAGGTAGACCACAACTATGAGACAAAATGAGAAAACAAATCCAAAAAATCACCTTGTCTGATTTGGAAAGATTTGTTTTTCAAAATTCTGGTGGAAAATAAGTATTTAGTCATCTAAAAACATGCAAGATTGCTGGCTCTCACAGACCTGTAACTTCTTTTTTAAGAGCCTCCTTTGTCCTCCACTCATTACCTGTACAAATGGCACCTGTTTGAACTTGTTATCAGTATAAAAGACACATGTCCACAACCTCAAACAGTCATACTCCAAACTCCACTATGGTGAAGACCAAAGAGCTGTCGAAGGACACCTGAAACAAAATTGTAGCCCTGCACCAGCCTGGGAAGACTGAATCTGCAATAGGCAAGCAGCTTGGTGTGATGAAATCAACTGTGGGAGCAATAATAAGAAAATGGAAGACATACAAGATCACTGATAATCTCCCTCGATCTGGGGCTCCACGCAAGATTTCACCCCGTGGGGTCAAAATGATCACAAGAACGGTGAACAAAAATCCCAAAACCACACGGGGGGGCCAAGTGAATGACCTGCATATAGCTGGTACCACCGTAACAAAGTCTACCATCAGTAACACACTACGCCTCCAGGGACTCAGATTCTGCAGTGCCAGACGTGTTCCTCTGCTTAAGCCAGTGCATGTCTGAGCCCTTCTGAAGTTTTCTAGAAAGTATTTGGAATATCCAGAAGAGTATTGGGAGAATGTCATATGGTGTGATGAAACCAAAGTAGAACTGTTTGGTAGAAACACAACTCATCATGTTTGGAGGAGACAGAATGCTTAGTTGCATCCAAAGAACACCATACCTACTGTGAAGCATGAGGGTGGCAACATCATGCATTGGGCCTGTTTCTCTGCAAAGGGACCAGGATGACTGATCTGTGTATATGAAAGAATGAATGGGGCCATGTATTGTGAGATTTTGAGTGCAAACCACTTTCCATCAGCAAGAACAATGAAGATGAAACGTGGCTGGGTCTTTCAGCATAATAATGATCCCAAGCACACTGCCAGGGCAATGAAGGAGTGGCTTTGTAAGAAGCATATGAAGGGCCAGGCATGGCCTAGCCAGTCTCCAGATCTCAACTACATTGAAAACCTTTGAGGGAGTTGAAAGTCTGTGTTGTCCAGTGACAGGCTCAAAACATCACTGCTCGAGAGGAGATTTGCATGGAGGAATGGGCCAACATACCACCAATAGAGTATGCGAACCTTATGAAGACTTGCAGAAAATGTTTGACCTCTGTC
This sequence comes from Anomaloglossus baeobatrachus, assembly GCF_048569485.1. Taxonomy (NCBI): domain Eukaryota; kingdom Metazoa; phylum Chordata; class Amphibia; order Anura; family Aromobatidae; genus Anomaloglossus; species Anomaloglossus baeobatrachus. Next base: position 433,310,315 of record NC_134358.1, read on the forward strand.
ATTGCCAACGAAGGATATATAACAAAACATTGAGATGAACATTTGTTATTGACCACATACTTATTTTCCACCATAACTTAAAAAAAAAATCTTGTCAAATCAGGGAAAGGGATTTTCTGGATTTCTTTACTCATTTTGTCTCTCATAGTTGTGGTCTACCTATGATGTCAATTACAGGCCTCTCTCATCTTTTTAACCCCTTCACGACCATGGACGGATCTTTCCGTCATGGATCGTGTCCCGGTAAGCCCCGCCCCCTGCCGCGGGCAGGTGGCGTGGATCGGCACACATATCAGCTGTTTTCAACACCTGACACATGTGCCTACATGTTCCGAGTGGAATCGCATTCCACCCGGAACATTAACCCCTTAGATCTCGCTGCCAAAGTCTGGCAGCGAGATCTATATGCGCGCGGCCATGTTTTCTACTTACCGCCGCCCCCTCCGGACGTCATGTGAGTGATCACGTGACGTTCGGTGGTTGCCATCGTAGCATAGGGTCATGTGATGACGCCTGCTGCTAAGAGGTTTCACTTTCCTTTTTCCTCGGCACGGAGCAGAGGAAAAAAGAAAGTGACTATTTCTGCTGTTTACAGCGGTATAGCTGTGATCAGCAGATAGCAATCAGCGATCATATTGCTGATCGCTATAGCCCCCTAGGGGGACTAGTAAAATAAAATAAAAAAAGTAAAAAAAAAGTTTTAAAAAATTAAAAAAAAAACAAAAAACCTAAAAGTTCAAATCACCCCCCTTTTCCCCCCATTGAAAATTAAAGGGTTAAAAAATAAATAAATATACACATATTTGGTATCGCTACGTTCAGAAATGCCTGATATATCAAAATATAAAATCAATGAATCTAATTTGTAAACGGCGTAGTGGTAAAAAAATTCCAAACGCCAAAATTATGTTTTAAGGTCGCCGCAAGTTTTACGTAAAATGCAATAACAGGCGATCAAAATGTAGCATCTGTGCAAAAATGCTACCATTAGAAACATCAGCTTGAGACGCAAAAAATAAGCCATCACTGAGCCATAGATCCCAAAAAATGAGAACTCTACGGGTTTCGGAAAATGGCACAAAACGTACGCCACTTTTATTGGACAAGCTTGTGAATTTTTTTTAACCCCTTAGATACAAGTAAACCTATACATGTTTGGTGTCTACAAACTCGCACCGACCTCAGGCATCATACCCATACATCAGTTTTACCATATAGTGAACAGCGTGAATTAAAGATCCCAAAAACTATTGTGCCATCACACTTTTTTTGCAATTTTTCCACACTTGGAATTTTTTTGCTGCTTTCCAGTACACCATATGGTAAAACTTATGGTTTCATTTAAAAGTAAATCTTGTCCCGCAAAAAACAAGCCCTCATATGGCAAGATTGACGGAAAAATAAAAAAGTTACGGCTCTCGGAAGAAGGGGAGCAAAAAACAAAAATGCAAAAACGGAAAGTGCCCAGGGGCTGAAGGGAAGGAGAACTTGCACAATTGATGCCTGACTAAATACTTTTTTCCCCACTGTATATGAAGTTTCCCAGAAAACAGCCCCACACCATGTTGTTCCCACCTCCAAACTTCACTGTTGGTATGGTGTTTTTGGGATAATATGCAGTGCCTTTTGTCCTCCAAATATGGTGTGTATTATGGCAACCAAAGAGTTTAATTTTGGTCTCATCTGACTAGACTATATCCTCCCAGTATTTCAAAAGGCTTGTGTAAATGTTGTTGACCAAACTTTAAATGCGCTTCCACATATTTGCTCAGAAATGTATGCATGTTGAGCGTGCAGATAGGTCATGGAGGTTAAGTACATTTTTGCCGCCCCCACGTTAGCAGCCGAGTTGCTCGGATCCGGATCCACAGTGGTTCGAGGGGCCTCCGGACCCAGGGTGTCGTGCGGCCACTCAAATAAAAAGGGGTAATGGCTTGTACAGGGGATTGTTGTGATTTCTTCGTGACGCCATCCACGGTGTGCGGTAAGATGGAGTACTACCCCTGCTATTGCGGAGCACCCAGAGGCGATGGAGCTGCAGCTGGGTGCTAACCCCTCCGTGGGTAGGGGTGTATGCCCCGGGGCTCAGTGTCCAGGACACAGGAGGTAATGTCTGTCGGAGGTGGTGCGCCGGACCGGGGAGTGTTGGTGTACTCACTGTTGAAGGATTGCACACGAGTCTGCTGGTAAACCAAGGTGTCAGTGGCCGGCTGCCGCGTCCGGGTGTACTCTGGTCCCCCACCCGGCTGGTGTACCAATGTCCCTTCCTCCGGCACTCTGTAACTTTTTCTAATTCTGGACAACCTTGTATGGAACGGGGAAGTCCGCTCCCGGTCCTGTTGTTTTTGGGAGTCGTGCCCGCGAAAACTGGCCCTTGGAATCTCAGTGGGTGTTTGCGGATACCCTATCCCCCGCGGTGGGCTGCCGTTTCGCTCTATCTGGGCTAACACTTCTGAAGCAATGTGTGGATCCTTGCTCCGGGCCTGGTCAATTAGAGAAGGGGCTTGCAACCATCTTCTAACTAGGGACCAGGTACCCTGCCTGTGCACGGTCTCCGGACCAGATCTCCGCTGTCGGTAACGGCGGGCTCCAACCCTGTCCCGGTTCACGTTGGATTTCCCGCGACCGGACTCCCGTCGCCTTTGGACACAGTCCACTGCTTGCCACCTAGCCAGTAGACCAGGGCCACTACCCTGGCTACCCTTCACTAGGCTGTCTTGACTCTCCTCCTCACTTCAGCTGTCAATTCTCACTGAAAACGGAACTTCCACTACTGTGTTCCCGCCCCCGGATCCTCAAGACACCTAGGTGGGCGCTCCCAATCCTCCTGGTCCTGCCCACTGGTGTGTCCTTTTTACCCTGAGGGGGTGGATAGGATTTTGTGGCAGATGGTACCTGGTGTGGGATGGTGTTGTGTCGGGTGTATTGGTTTTCTGTGACCACCTGGCGGCGCCAGGGCGTCACACATTACTTATTGTTTTCTTTGGAATAATTTTACTTGCTGATTCCTGGTCTTTCTGTAGTACTTCACAGGTAGTTCTTATCTCTTGGACAACTCTTCTGATAATTTTTTTACTCCTCTGTCTAAAATCTTGGGGGGAGCACCTGGTCATGGTGGGTTTATGGTGAACGGATGTGCTTTCCAGTTCTCAATTATGGTCCCAACAGTGCTCACTGGAACCTTCAGTAGTTTACAAATTCTTCTGTAACCTATGTTATCAATATGTTTTGCAACAGTAAGGCTGCAAAGGTCTTTACACAGCTCACTGGTTATACCCATCATGAGATGTTTCTTGTATGGCACCTTGGTAATGAGATTCCTTTTTATAGGACATCAGTTGATCCAGGTGATATTATTTTTCATTCACAAAGTGGCATGATTGCTTCCTAATTACTGATAGATTTCAGCTGGTGTCATGACTTTCCAAAGCATTTTGCATCTCTCTTTCTTCATGTGTTCAATATGTTTTCCCTGTATAGTTTCTCATTATTAGTTACCGTATTTTTCGCTTTATAAGACGCACCTGATTATAAGACGCACCCCCAAATTTGGTGAAGCAAAAGAGATTTTTTTTTTAATGTTAAATGGGGTCCATCTTATAATGCCAGTGTCCGTCTAACAAATCATATAGGGTATATGTCCCTCATAGCCCCCCATCCTAAAATTAGCCCCCCTTAATCTGGATATGGCCCCCTTATATTGAATATAGCCCCCTTGTGCTGGGACACATCCCCCTGTGCTGCCCATGGCCCCTATAGATGGCACATCTCCCCTGTTAGATATGGCTCCCATACAGCTGCCCATGGCCCCTATAGATGGCACATCTCCCCTGTTAGATATGGCCCCCATACAGCTGCCCATGGCCCCTATAGATGGCACACCTCCCCTGTTAGATATGGTCCCCATACAGCTGCCCATGGCCCCTATAGATGGCACATCTCCCCTGTTAGATATGGCCCCCATACAGCTGCCCATGGCCCCTATAGATGGCACATCTCCCCTGTTAGATATGGCCCCCATACAGCTGCCCATGGCCCCTATAGATGGCACATCTCCCCTGTGTTAGATATGCCCCCAGGCTGCTGCCCATAATAAAATAAAACACTCTTTCCTTACATTCTCAGCGCTGTCCCTCCGTCTCTCCCACCTCGCAGTTGAGCTCCGGCTTCCTTACTTCCTGGTTCTTGCAGCCGGTCAAGTGATCGGCACGGCAGAGTGATATCATCTCTGCGTGCCTTATCACAGACAACAGCAGCAGGAGACCGGAGATCAGCGCTGGAGGTAAGTAAAGCTTTTTTTATTTTACTATGGGCAGCAGCACGGGGGCCATATCTAACACAGGGGGGATCATGTGCGATCAAAGGAGGGCGCAGGCAGAGATATAATATGCCCCGCTGCTCCAGCCCCTCAGCGTGATGCAGTTTCAGCACCACGCTGCTGGACAGCGGCTGTGCATATTATATGAGCGGGAGCAGGAGATCTAACACTGCTGCTCCCAGCTTTCCCTGCCCCCAGCACCGCTCCAGAGCGGACCCTGCAGTATATATACATACATATATATACGGGGGGGTGTACATATACATATATATATACATATATATATATATATATATATATATATACATATGTACACCCCCCCGTATATTCGGTGTATAAGACGCACCCCCTACTTTACCCCAAAATTTGGGGGAACAAAAGTGCGTCTTATAAAGCGAAAAATACGGTAACTTAATTTATGGATATCTATGGTTTGATTTCTTTCCCTTTGTGTATTGTATAGATTGTTACCTACATCTGGTGAGAAATTCATGCCAATAGCACCTTTGGAAATATATTCACTTAGAACCACTAGAGAAGAGTTAAAAGGGCAGAGGTCAAACCAATATGGGAATTTAGGGCTTCATCCAGAGAAGAAGATGAGTCTGGTCAGAACATTCGATAATGTATCAAAATGTCACCTCAAGTAGTATAGTAAAGACACAACAGCTAACATAGAGTGCAGCCAAAGACAAATTTTAATAGGGAGTTGATTCCGTTGATTGCAGGCAAAATATGTTCTGTGAGAGGATCACTGTCTACCTTGTGTATATGGACAACAGTAGACACAGTGATCACTCATTCTAGCTGGGCAGTTAATGGCACAGCTTATTTGCTGACCATCATTACAGCCACTGCAATTGAGAATACTAGAGTAGGAGTGACAGGGGAGAAGGGTGCAGATATATTGTAGGGTATGTTTGTTACACTGTGGATACAAAGCAGTATATTATTTATTTAATAAAAAAAACCCTCGACTAAAATTTGTGGCTTTTTTTAAATTTTAGATGCATTATTTGAAAAATACAACATTTAATTACGGAGGTTTACATACTCATTAATCTAGAAAAAATAGCAAGATGTTCTCTTACTGAAGTTCTTGAAGATCAAGATCATGACAAGGACAAAAATGTCTGACTTCAGCTTTGTGTCTTGCTCACTTCTTGGTTGTAGCAGTCTGAAGGATCAAAGAGTTTCCAAAACACTTTTTTAAATCTCCTCTCCTATTTATCTCTGGTAAAGTTCTGAAGGAGATGCTGGGTTAAATCACATTGAGTATCCTAAAATGTAAGCCGTCATAACTCCTGCTTGATTCATTAGGCTGCTTGACACTGAAAGGATGTAACCCACATTCCACTGTCAGGCATACTTCATCTTGTTGTGGATTTTTTTTATACTTATCTTTGAGTACTTATGTGCAATGTTATGAAGTTTCCTTCAAGGGCACAGTGAGATTATTTTTATCTGCATCTTTCAATGGAAATGTCACAGAACACAAGAGATTATGTCACATGGATTTACGGCTAAAATACTGGAATCTGGTTGCTTTTGAACTTGACTTAGATGGACAGACTGGGTCATATTACCATATTAAAGGAAGCCTAAAATGATTCTTCAGTCGATTCATTAAAATAAATTAAAGTGCTTATTTGTCATCCTCATCCACACTTAGTAAATCTTTTCTGGTGAGTCTTTATTATTAGCTAAGGGAAATTAAACTTTTTTAAGCCCTTATGGATTATTTAATTGCTAAATGTTATAGGATATGGAGAAGCTGCTAGTAAGAACATGCTTTCTTCTGAAATTTCTTTGGGCGTCACAGGAGTTGGGATGGTTTGGGAGAACTTATTGATGGTGACGACTTATGATCAATGATCAGTCAGAAAATAATGAACTACAGCACATGGATGAACTGTACAACCTGTAGTCACAGCCCACTGCGCAATGTACCACAAGATAACCAATAATTGCAACTCAAATGTAAGCCTTAGGCCAGGGTCAAACTGGCACATAGCATTCGATACGATTTGCAGACTCTGGCGCGACTGTTAGCCGAGTGTTATTCTACTGTGTTCCGATTGTCTTGCATGGGAGATAAAGATCACAGGTGTGGAGAAGATGGAGAGTTTACTGTATTTTTTGGATTATAAAACGCACTTTTCAGCCCAAAAATTTGGGAGGAAAATAAGGGGTGCGTCTTGTAATCCAAATGTATCTTACTGGGAGGTGTTGGAGAGGAGTCGCAGTAGGCTGGGGCAATGCTGTGGGCTGCGAGCACTGTGTTGCAAGTCGCTGTGCTGCGGACTGCGGACCGCTGTACTGGTGCTCGCTGTGGGCAGTGAACCAGGGGCCATCCTGAAAATGTTGGCAGTGCGGGCTTCAAATAATGACGCACAGAGTTGACACGTGTGTAGATGAAGCTTTTGTCCCATCTGTGCAGCGCCACCTCCAGCCCATTGATCTCCCAGCAGTGGACTTAAGGAAAATGGCACCTGGAGTTGGCGTGTGTGCAGATGAGATCTTGGCTTCTCATTGAGTCAATAACTCAATCAGCGCACACGACAACTCTGGGCGCCATTTCTTTGAAGCCTGCACCACTGACAGTCTCTGGATGTTGCTTGCCTCACAGTGCCTGCAGTGGGAATTTGGGATGCCCACTGCACCGCTTTCAGCATTGCCCTACTTCACCACCGCCCCTGCCTCCTGTGACCCTGCTCCACCACCACTGCTGCCTCCCCCCTCGGTAAGACACCACCGGATTATAAAATGGACCCCATTTTTTTTTCCTTTTTTTCATTAAATTTGGGGTGCATCTTAAATTCCGGTGTGGCTTATAAACCAAAAAATACAGTAATTTCTCCATCTCCTCCATTGTCTGTCTCGGCGTACATTGGATTGCACTCGGATGACATCTGAGTGCAGTCTGATATTTCACACGCATCCATAGACTTCTTTGTGTGTGTGTGATCTGAGACTCGCAGACAATCCCATCATGCTGCTATTTTGTCCTCAATCTGTTTGGAAATGAGGAAAACTCTCATATCTGACCTGCAACATTGACCAACATTGATCCAAATGCAATACGAGATTTTCTTGCATGGCACTCTTCCGATTTAAATGCTAATCTGAGTGAGTTATTATAAGGAAACTGTCACATGGCATATGCAGTCTGATCTGTGGACAGCATGGTGTAGAAAAGGAGAATCTGAGCAGAATGATATATAGGTTTCTGAGAAAAGTTTGTTTATTGAAATCTCTTGTGTTTGCATACGTATCAGTCCAGTGGGCAGTCTTATATAGTGACTGGCAGCTATTTATGGAAACAATCTTATAGGGACGACTGTCAATCACTGAATAGGACCACCCACTGAACTCATGCATAGAAATAGCAGGGATTTAAATGAAAAATGCAAATTTTGCTAAAACTTTGCCACAAAAATGTACATAAGTCTGACCATGAACTCTGCTCTAAATGCTGCCTGTAGATCAGATACCATTTTTAACATGAGAGGTTCAGTTTAATGCATTTTTCTGGACCTTTATTTGGCATTCAGTGAAAATATATAAGCTAAGCATTATAACTTTGCATTTCTTAGTAGGTTTTTTAAAGCACTGTTTTTAGAGATTAATAATCAGAAATTCCTCATCTGCTGATACTTAAAAGAACGGTCTTGGATATAGTGTTCATGACTGGTCTTTGGTATAGGTCAACAATATGAGATCAGTGGCGGTCTGAAACACTGCACCCCCACGATCAGTTGTTCTTAGCTGTTGAGAAGTGCTTCTAGTCTCCTGTAGTGTCCTAAGGGATATTGTTGCAGGTAAAAGATGACCAGATTAGATGGTCTCCTCAAATGGGTGGTCTTTTTGAGAACCTGAACTTTTTAGTGACAATGCTTATTCTACATTGATGCTACTATTTCTATAAAGTGAAATATAATTACAGTGCCATCAAAGACAGAAGACTTACTACAAACCAGATAAATTTAAAAGGATGGAAAGTTATAGGTCTACATTTTACTTTTACTCTATACATCAGCTTTGAAGGCTTTAAAGAGTTATTTCTGTATTGTTCATTATCCCTCAATTGAGTCATTAGTTCAACCTGCTTTTAAAACCCTAGAATGCACAACCATAGAAATCTACAATAGAAAACAAGTAACCTAGCAGGCCTGCGAGGCTCCAGGTGTGCGTTCTAGGGTTAATTCAGTTCATCCACTTATCACCCACATCATATGGTTCCATTCACATTATAAAAAAGAAACAATTTTACAAAATAATACGAGGGGTTGCTGATAAGTCTTTGGCTTTGTGATCTTTTTTGTTTCTATGGTAACGAATGTTACATCACATGAAAGTCTTATGTGTCTAATATATGTTTTCAAAATTTTGTGTTTGTTGCTTATGGCAACAGTGTTCTACGCACGCGGGAAAACAAAATGCTGGAGTCTAATGCGATATTCACAGCAACTGAGAGCAGAGAAGTGATAAAATTCTTGTTTCTGTAAGGAAAGTCCGAGAAGGATATTCATGGTGATATGTCGCAGACATTGGGGGATCAATGCCCTTCATATTCCACAGTTAAGAACTGGGTTGCTAAATTTAAAATATGCCACTTCAGCACCAATGATGAGGAACATCCTAGATGACCGAGAGTGCTTGTTGTTCCGGAGATCGTCGATGCTGTGCACAACCTCATACTGGATAATCAACGAATTTCAAGCAATAGCAGACATCATGGGGCTTTCCCGTCAACGTGTCTGTGTCATTATCCATGAACATTTGGACATGATGAAGCTATCTGCAAAGTGGGTCCCCAAATGTTTGACAACAGATCAGAGAAGCATTTGAGTGAAAACTTCCTGGCCCCTATGGATGAGACCTGGATTTATTTGTATGACCCTGAAAATAAAGAGCAGTCAAAAGAGTGGAGGCACAGTGGTTCACCTCGTCCAAAGAAGTTCAGGGTGCAAAAATCAGTCACTAAAGTGATAGTGTCTTTGTTTTGGGATAAGGAGGGCATGCTTCTAGTGGACTACCTTCAAAAGGATTCCACCATCAATTCAAGGTATTACATTTAACTTTTGGACCAATTGAAGGCATCTCTGAAGGCTAACAGGTGCAGCAAGCTGTCCAAAGGAATCTTGTTCCTGCAAGACAACGCCTCTGCTCACACTGCACAAGCGACCACGGCAAAACTGGCAGAGCTGGGCTTCCAGATGGTTGACCACCCACCTTATTCACCAGATCTAGCTCCCTCCAACTATCATCTGTTTCCCCTGAAGAAACAACTCAAGGGTACCAAATTTCCCACCAGTGTGTTGACATCAGTGGAGAGTATGTGGAATAAATTTAAAGTTTCATCATCCTATTTTGTTTCTTTCTGGGTAAAGCCAAAGACTTATCAGCCACCCCTCTTATGTACCATAGAGATGTGTTTGTACTTGTGTATGTCCTGTTATCTCAATATAATCAAAGAAAACACAGCTTCAGAGCAAGTGAACTGTCAAAATCTTAATAAGTGCTTGGTAGCCACATGCCATATGCAGCAGTATAGAATGGTTTCAGGGCTACAGATGCTGTCCTGTATGGTATGATGGAGCTGTCAAGAGATGGCTGATCATGGAGCTATTATAGATATCCAGAACTGATCATCCTGATTAGAGTTGAGCGCGGTTCGCGGTTCTCCAGTTCTAAGCTCGAGTGATTTTGGGGGCTGTTCGAGATCGAACTAGAACTCGAGCTTTTTGCAAAAGCTCGATAGTTCTAGATACGTTCGAGAACGGTTCTAGCAGCAAAAAGCAGGGCTTTTTACAGCTACAGTGTGCAGGAGCCATCGCTGGCAGCCTGCCACAAGCTGGTAACCAAGATAAACATCGGGTATCCAAGCAAAGCGCTTTGGTTAGTAACCCGATGTTTATCTTAGTTACGTGCAGGAAGCCCACACTTCCCCGCTCAGCTCGCTCCGCCCCCTCCTGCCCGCGGCATGTACACATACATACACACACACACACACACACACACACACACATGGTCCCGCTCGGCTTACCTGCGGTGATGAAGTCCCGCCATCCCGACCTCAGCGCTGTCACTGTCCTCCATGGCCGCCGCTTGTCACATCACCTCTCGCTTCCGACCCGAGACTGACTAGCGGTGACGTCACGGACCTCTCGCGATATTTGGCTGTGAAGGCGGCGGTCATTGAACTCAGTGACAGGGGCTGTCAGTGTGCTGGAGATCAGCGCAGGTAATGTACCTCGATGACAGCAGCACTTGTCATCCCCTGCAGTGACCTGGGCTGACCCATTGATGTTAGCTCAGGTCACTGCACTGCTCTCCCAGCCAATGGGGAACATCCTGCTCTTCATTGACTGGGACAGTGTGGATCGTCATGGCAACCCCTTGGATTACAGCAGACCTGGATTTGTTTTTCATTCTAATAAATTGGTTAAAGAGGGAATGTTTTGGGGAGTGTTTTTTCAAATAAAAATGTGTTTGTCGTCTATTTTTTTTATTACTGACTGGGTTGGTGATGTCGGGTATCTGATAGACGCCTGACCTCACCAACCCCAGGGCTTGATGCCAGGTGACATTACACATCTGGTATTAACCCCATATATTACCCCATTTGCCACCGCACCAGGGCGCGGGATGAGCTGGGGCGCAGCACCAGGATTGGCGCATCTAATGGATGCGCCACTTCTGGGGCGGCTGCGGCCTGCTATTTTTAGGCTGGGGAGAGTCCAATAACCATGGACCTCCCTAGTCTGAGAATATCAGGCCCCAGCTGTCTGCTTTACCTTGGCTGCTGATCCAATTTTGGGGGACCCCTACGTGTTTTTTTTTTTAATTATTTATTTAATTTAAAATAACAGCGGGGGGTGCCCTCAGTTTTGGATTACCAGCTAAGGTGAGGTTGCCAGCTGTGGTCTGCAGGCTGCAGCCGTCTGCTTTACCCTAGCTGGCTACAAAACTAGGGGGAACCCTACGTCATTTTTTTTTTCATTTTTTTGGCTAAATACAAAGCTAAGCACCCCTTAGTGCCACATGAAAGGCACCAAAGGGTGCTCCACTTTTTCTCCACTTTTTCTCCATTTTTTCTCCACTTTTTCTCCACTTTTTCTCCATTTTTTTCTCCACTTTTTCTCCACTTTTTCTCCATTTTTTTCTCCACTTTTTCTCAACTTTTTCTCAACTTTTTCTCCACTTTTTCTCCATTTTTTTCTCCACTTTTTCTCCACTTTTTCTCCACTTTTTCTCCACTTTTTCTCCACTTTTTCTCCACTTTTTCTCCACTTTTTCTCCATTATAGTCTCCACTTTTTCTCCACTTTTTCTCCATTATATTCTCCACTTTTTCTCCACTTTTTCTCCATTTTTTTCTCCACTTTTTCTCCACTTATTCTCCACTTATTCTCCCCTTTTTCTCCACTTTTTCTCCACTTTTTCTCCATTATATTCTCCACTTTTTCTCCACTTTTTCTCCATTTTTTTCTTCACTTTTTCTCCACTTTTTCTCCACTTTTTCTCCATTTTTTTCTCCACTTTTTCTCCACTTTTTCTCCACTTTTTCTCCACTTTTTCTCCACTTTTTCTCCATTTTTTTCTCCACTTTTTCTCCACTTTTTCTCCACTTTTTCTCCACTTTTTCTCCACTTTTTCTCCACTTATTCTCCACTTTTCTCCACTTTTTCTCCACTTATTCTCCACTTTTTCTCCACTTTTTCTCCATTTTTTTCTCCATTTTTTCTCCACTTTTTCCTCCACTTTTTCTCCACTTTTTCTCCACTTTTTCTCCACTTTTTCTCCATTTTATTCTCCACTTTTTCTCCATTTTATTCTCCACTTTTTCTCCACTTTTTCTCCATTTTTTCTCCATTTTTTCTCCACTTTTTTCTCCACTTTTTCTCCACTTTTTCTCCACTTTTTCCTCCACTTTTTCTCCACTTTTTCTCCACTTTTTCTCCACTTTTTCCTCCACTTTTTCTCCACTTTTTCTCCACTTTTTCTCCACTTATTCTCCACTTATTCTCCACTTTTTCTCCACTTTTTCTCCACTTTTTCTCCACTTTTTCTCCACTTATTCTCCACTTTTTCTCCACTTTTTCTCCATTTTTTCTCCATTTTTTCTCCACTTTTTTCTCCACTTTTTCTCCACTTTTTCTCCACTTTTTCTCCACTTTTTCCTCCACTTTTTCTCCACTTTTTCTCCACTTATTCTCCACTTTTTCTCCATTTTATTCTCCACTTTTTCTCCATTTTATTCTCCACTTTTTCTCCACTTATTCTCCACTTTTTCTCCATTTTATTCTCCACTTTTTCTCCATTTTATTCTCCACTTTTTCTCCACTTATTCTCCACTTTTTCTCCATCTTATTCTCCACCTTTTCTCCATTTTATTCTCCATTTTTTTCTCCACTTTTTCTCCACTTTTTCTCCACTTTTTCTCCATTTTTTTCTCCACTTTTTCTCCACTTTTTCTCCGTTCTTTTTCTATGGTCGGTCTACCCATTAGCTCTGCCATGCATAGTGTAGCTCTACTCCTACTGCACATGTTACTTTATGATTGACATCTCTTTCGTACCAGAGCTATCTAAGCCTACTCTGACCCCATATTTGTCATTACTATATTGTCCTTGTACTGTATTATGACATTTGTATCATGTGTTTCATTTCTTGCTGTGTTGCAATTTTTTTGCTGCATCCCAATTGTACCTCTACATTGTTCCAGTTTATGTTATTGTTCTCTCACTCTTATGTGATACTGATTATTGTCATTTTTCATGATTACATGCAGATAAGTCCAATCTGACGAAGGCTCAGGCCGAAACGTCATTTGTAACTTGTTTTGGACAAAAACATATATGCTTATGAAAATTTTTTTTTTCTTAATACGGACCAATAAAGAGTGATTTTGCATTACTATCCGTTGTGACTTACTGACTTAGTCTGGGAGATTTAGAGTGCCGAGGTTACTCACTAATTTTATCTATTATTACCTCTGAGCACCTATATACCAGTGAGCAGAGCTTCCTCTACAGTAGTTCTCCTGATTAGGCATGCCCTTACCTCATGAGCAGGGCATTGCAGCTTTGGTAGCAACCATTACGACATGGACTCTGCTGCTGTGGACCCGGGGAGAGTGAGTGCAGATTCATTGCACCCACACTCCTCACATAAAGGGTCCGCACTCCTAGAAAATGGGGGATACGTTCCCTGAGTGTCTCCCCCCCATATCCTAGACGGTCCAGAGTCGTCGTGGGACCCCTTTATTTTTTTTATTACAATAAATTGGTGAAAGAGGAAATGTTTTGGGGACTGTTTTTTCAAATAAATTTCTTTTGTCGATTTTTTTTTTTTTTTGTTAGTACTGACAGTTTATGATGTTGAGTATCTAATAGACGCCATGACATCACAAACTGCTGGGCTTGATCTCAGGTTACTTTACAGCTAGTATCAACCCGATTTATTACACCGTTTGCCACTGCACCAGGGCACGGGATGAGCTGGGGTGAAGCGCCAGGATTGGCGCATTTAGTGGATGCGCCACGTCTGGGGTGCCTGCGGCCTGCTATTTTTAGGCTGTGAAGGCCCAATAACTATGGACCTTCCCACCCTGAGAATACCAGACCACAGCTGTCTGCTTTACCTTGGCTGGTGATCCAATTTGGGGGGGACCCTACTTTTATTGTGTAATTATTAATATTTATAAAATAATTATAAAAAAGAGCCTGAGGGGACCTCCACATTGGATCCCCAACCACGGTAAAGCTGCCAGCTGTGGTTTTCAGGCTACAGCCGTCTGCTTTACCCTAGCTGGCTATCAAAAATGGGGGGACCCAACGTCATTTTTTTTTTTAACTATTTTTTAAATAGAAAAAATTAATGGGCTTCCCTGTATTTTGATTGCCAACCAAGGTAACGGCAGGCAGATGGGGGTGGCAACCCATAGCTGTCTGCTTTATCTGCGCTGAGAATCAAAAATACCGCGGAGCGCTACGTCATTTTTTTAAAGATTTATTTTTTACAGCACTGTGATGTCCAGCAATCAAAATACAGGGAAGCCCATTTTATTTTTAGTTATTTAAATAAATAATTAAAAAAAATATATATGGGCTCCCGCTGCATTTTTTGTATTGCTAGCTAAGGGTAATCCAAGCAGCTACTGGCTGCTAACCCCCACTGCTTGGTGTTACCTTCACTGGCAATGGAAAATCCAGGGAAGCATTTTTTATTTTTTTTGCCAAAAAACTACAAAAAAAGGACGTGAGCTTCGCCATATTTTTGTATGCTAGCCAGGTATAGCAGGCAGGTGGTGGAAGAGTTGGATACAGCGCCAGAAGATGGCGCTTCTATGAAAATGCCGTTTTCTGAGGCGGCTGCAGACTGCAATTCGCAGCAGTGGGGCCCAGAAAGCTCAGGCCAACCTGTGCTGCGGATTCCAATCCCCAGCTGCCTAGTTGTACCTGGCTGGACACAAAAATGGGGCGAAGCCTACGTCATTTGTTTTCTAATTATTTCATGAAATTCATGAAATAATAAAAAAAGGGCTTCCCTTTATTTTTGGTTCCCAGCTGGGTACAAATAGGCAACTGGGGGTTGGGGGCAGCCGTACCTGCCTAGCATACAAAAATATGGCGAAGCCCACATAATTTTTTCAGGGGGCAAAAAACTTCTGCATACAGTCCTGGATGGAGTATGCTGAGCCTTGTAGTTCTGCAGCTGCTGTCTGTCTGTATGGAGAAGAGCAGACAGCAGCTGCAGAACTACAAGGCTCAGCATACTCCATCCAGGACTGTATGCAGAATTTTTTTGCCCACCAAAAAAATGACGTGGGCTTTGCCATATTTTTGTATGCTAGCCAGGTACAGCAGGCAGCCACGGGCTGCCTCCAACCCCCAGTTGCCTATTTGTACCCGGCTGGGAACCAAAAATATAGGGAAGCCCGTTTTTTTTAATTATTTCACTTATTTCATGAAATAATTAAAAAACAAATGACGTGGGCTTCGCCCCATTTTTGTGTCCAGCCGGGTACAACTAGGCAGCTGGGGATTGGAATCCACAGCACAGGTTAGCCCGAGGTTTGTGGGCGCCTCTGCTGCGGATTTCAGTCCGCAGCCGTCCCAGAAAATGGCGCTCTCATAGAAGCGCCATCATCTGGCGCTGTATCCAACTCTTCCAACAGCCCTGGAGCCAGGTGGCTTGTTGGGTAATCATGAGTTAATACTGGCTTTGTTTTACTAGCCAGTATTAAGCCAGAGATTCTTAATGTCAGGCACGTTTGACCCGGCCATTAAGAATCTCCAATAAAGGGTTAAAAAAAAACACCACACAGAGAAAAAATACTTTAATAGAAATAAATACACAGACACATTAGAGACTCCATCTTTATTACCCCCTGTCAGCCCTCCACGATCCTGCTCTTCTGTCTTCTTTCTTTCTAGTGTAGAAGTAGTGACGATTGTAGTGAGGAAGGATGAGATTCAC
This sequence comes from Anomaloglossus baeobatrachus, assembly GCF_048569485.1. Lineage (NCBI taxonomy): Eukaryota > Metazoa > Chordata > Amphibia > Anura > Aromobatidae > Anomaloglossus > Anomaloglossus baeobatrachus. The sequence goes on from NC_134358.1 coordinate 433,326,119, forward strand.
CAGCTCATCACTTGGGGCTGGGGAACCTCATCCTCACTACAATCCTCACTACAATCGGCAAGCAGCGTGCAGCCTTCACTCCGTGAGTGATCAGTGCTGGCTGTCAGCGGTAACAGCGGTAACGCTGACAGACGCGTTACCATAGCAACGGTGCTCTCGGAGCCGCGGTTAGCGGTGACGTCACCGCTAACTGCGTTGCTATGGCAACGGTGATCTCCGTTAATGACCGGCTGTGTCAGCCGGTCCCTAACGGAACGGGGAGTCGACCGTGTGCTAGAGCATGTCGCCGGTACACGGCGATACACATATGTGCACCGTGTACCGGAGAGATGCACTCGCAGGTCCTACATGACGCGTCATAGTCATGTGACCAGTCTGTAGCCAATGAGATAATAGCCACGTGACTGGTCACATGGCTATTTTGACGTCACGATAGGTCCTGCATCTCTGCTGGCAGTGCCGTCACCGGGAGGATTCAGCGATCATCGGATGGAATAGCGGCAGGAGACAGAGTGCAGAAGGGATCGCGAGGACCGGCAAGTGTTATGGCAATGTTTATTAACTGTTTGTGTACATTTATAATGCATTTTTATGTGTTTGTGATTGCCTCCCATTATAGCCTATACGTTCGAGTTTGGTTCGTCGAACGTTCAACGAACCGAACTCGAACGGGACCCCCGTTCGGCGAACCGGCCTCGAGCCGAACCGGGACCGTTTCGCTCATCTCTAATCCTGATAGCTGAGTCGCAATAGCAATAACAAGGAGAGGAAGAAGTGCATAAGACTGGCCATTGCTGCTACAATATTAACTATAGGCTCCATGCATTAATATATAATATATCTAGCTATCTATCTAATGTATATACAGTGACAAGGAAAGGAGTAACAATGTTTTTACCTGTTTAATTTCAGGCTCCATATCTCTCCATCCACTAAAGCTTTGAGCTTGAGACTGCCTTCTTTTTATAGACAATCATCTAGGCTATCTCATACATAAATTTACCTTGCAACTACTCAGCATATGATTAGTTATGCAGATTCTTATCATGCCACTGCATTTTTACTATTTTGCTCCTTTAAATCTAACTTTTAATGTTTTTTATTTTCTTAATCCATCTTTGGGTTCCATCACTGCCTGAATCCTTCTGGGCATGCACGCCATCAGATTCAAGCATGTCTTGACCAAAATCTGATCACAGGTCTCTTCTACATGGTCCTGATATTGGTGCATATTGGGAGACTCACTTGGGTATGTGCAGTGCCTTGTGAAAGTATTCAACCCCCTTGAACTTTTCAACCTTTTCCCACTTTTCAGGCTTCAAACATAAAGATAAAAAATTTAAATTTTATGGTGAATCAACAAGTGGGACACAATTGTGAAGTTGAATAAAATTTATTGCTTATTTTACACTTTTATAAAAAATAAATAACTGAAAAGTGGGGCGTTCAATATTATTTGGCCCCTTTAAGTTAATACTTTGTAGCGCCACCTTTTGCTGCGATTACAGCTGCAAGTCGCTTGGGGTATGTCTCTATCAGTTTTGCACATCGAAAGACTGAAATTCTTGCCCATTCTTCCTTTGCAAATAGCTTAAGATGAGTGAGGTTGGATGGAGAGCGTTTGTGAACAGTAGTTTTCAGCTCTTTCCACAGATTCATGATTGGATTCAGGTCTGGACTTTGACTTGGCTATTCTAAAGCCTGCTTTACACGGTACGACCGATTGTGCGATTTCACAATCGATCGTACCCGCCCCCGTCCTTTTTGCGTCACGGGCAAATCGCTGCCCGTGTCGCACAAAGTTAGTAAACCCCGTCACACATACTTACCTCTCGTGCGACCTCGCTGTGGGCGGCGAACGTCCACTTCCTGGAGTGGGAGGGACGTTCGGCGTCACAGCGACGTCACACGGGCGCCGGCCAATAGAAGCGGAGGGGCGGAGATGAGCGGGACGTAAACATCCCGCCCACCTCCTTCCTTCCACATAGAGACGGCGGCGACCGCGGGAGGCAGGTGAGCTGCTCATCGTTCCCGTGGTGTCACACGGAGCGACGTGTGCTACCACGGAAACGATGGTCAACTAAAGTAAACGATATTATGGAACCTAACGAGCAGTACCCGACTCACGATTTGTGAGCGATACTGCATCGCTAGGAGGTGTCACACAGGCCGGCATCGCCAGCGATGCCGGATGTGCGTCACAAAAACCGTGACCCCGACGATCTATCGCACGATAGATTGCCTGGTGTAAAGCAGGCTTAACACCTGGATACGTTTATTTGTGAACCATTCCATTTCCATTATAGATGTTGCTTTATGTTTGGGGTCATTGTCTTGTTGAAAGACAAATCCCAGTCCCAGTCTCAGGTCTTTTGCAGACTCCAACAGGTTTTCTTCAAGAATGGTCCTGTATTTAGCTCCATCCATCTTCCCATCAATTTTAACCATGTTCCCTGTCCCTGCTGAAGAAAAGCAGACCCAAACCATGATGCTGCCACCACTATGTTTGATAGTGGGGATGGTGTGTTCAGGGTGATGAGCTGTGTTGCTTTTACGCTAAATATATCATTTGGCATTGTGCCCAAAAAGTTCGATTTTGGTTTTATCTGACCAGAGCATCTTCTTCCACATGTTTGGTGTGTCTCCCAGGTGGCTTGTGGCAAACCTTAAATGACACTTTTTATGGATATCTTTGAGACATGGCTTTCTTGTTGCCACTATTCCATAAAGGCCAGATTTGTGCAGTGTACGACGGATTGTTTTCCTATGAACAGACTCTCCTACCTCAGCTTTAGATCTCTGCAGTTCATCCAGAGTGATCATGTGCCTCTTGGCTGCATCTCTGATCAGTCTTCTCCTTGTTGGAGATGAAATTTTTGAGGGACTGCCAGCTCTTGGTAAATTTACAGTGGTATGATACGCCTTCCATTTCAATATGATCGCTTGCACAGTGCTTCTTGGGATGTTTAAAGTTGTGGAAATCTTTTTGTAACCAAATCCAGCTTTAAACTTCTCCACAACATATCACGGACCTGCCTGTTGTGTTCCTTGGCCTTCATGATTCTATCTGCATTTTAAAAAGAACACTGAGACTATCACAGAGCAGGTGCATTTATACAGAGACTTGATTACACACAGGTGGCTTATATTTATCATCATCAGTCATTTAGGACAACATTGGATCATTCAGAGATCCTCAATGAACTTCTGGAGTGAGTTTGCTGCACTGAAAGTAAAGGGGCCGAATACTATTGCACACAACAATTTTCAGTTTATTCTTTTTTACAAAAGTTTAAAATAAGCAATAAATTTTGTTCTACTTCACAATTGTGTCCCAATTGTTGTTGATTCTTCACCATAACATTAAAATTTTTATCTTTGTTTGAAGCCTGAAATGTGGGAAAAGGTTGAAAAATTCAAGGGGGCCGAATACTTTCGCAAGACATTGTATATAGCTTTTTCTTCAACTCTATCTACAAGTGTTTGATTGGGTTGAGGTTGAGAAGACTATGGGGGCCAATTCAGGACTTCTACTTCATTGTCATTGAACCATTTGCCAATTTCGAGTTGTGCTTCTGGAACACTATGTCATCCTTTTCATACCTATAGTAATCAAGTGTATGAAGTAATTTGTCTTGTAGGATACTCACATATAACTCAGCATGGAAACCACCATCGATACTAGTCAGGTATCCAATGCCTTTGGCTGTGAAACAACCCCATATCATCAGGCTTCCTATACTGAACTTGACAGTTCCTTCAATTTCAAGATCCGTTAGGCCCTTTTCCCCTTGTTTCTTCCAGACCCATTTGCACCCATCTGAGCCTAATCTATTGACTTTTGTCTTATCGCTCAAAATCATCGATTTCCAGTCTTCTACTGTCCAATTTTTATACTTTTTTGCAAACTCAAGTCGACGCTTCTTATGTGGATATTGAAGCTTAAGCTTTTTCATCTTTTTTTTGGCGACCGTTCCAGACTTATGTAACATGCATCAAATGGTGCTTTCAAGTACATCTTTAATTTCACTATTATGAAGGATATGAGCCACCTCCACTGCGGTGATTGTCATGTCAGAACTGATAGAACTTGGGATGAGCCGACATGTGGACTCCAATATTATTTACCTGGACTTCCACCTCTTGGCTTTTGAATGGATGGATGGACTTAATTTCTTTTTTCTCCAACTGTCATGGCACTCACATGATGCAGTTTGGCAATTTTCTTGGCCTAGAGGCTGCTATCGATGAGCTGGTTGATGTTGTTTTTCTTTTCTCAGGAAAACGTCTTCATGGCTGCTCATTGATTTGAACCAGTGACTTTCACTTGGGACTCAACATAATAATGCACTGAGCTATTAGGGAATGTGAGAACAGGTTGTAATTTGTAGTATACAGGAAGAAAAAGATTTTTCAAACACCAAGAGCAAAACAGTAAAACTAGTGACATGACAAGAATTTGCATAACTAATCATATGCTAAATATTTGCAAGTCAAATTTATGTATCAAATATCCAAGATGATTGTCTAAAAAATTAAAATAGTCTCACGATTAAAGCTGTAGTAGATGGTGAAATATGGAGCCTAAAGGTCAAAAGCTCAAAACATTGTTATCCTTTTGCTTGTCGCTGTGTATATGTTTGAATGTATATCATATACAGTGGAAGGTGAATATGTGTTACTTTGTGCATTTGTTTCATTTACATGATTTTGTGCAGCCGGCAATGAGTGGCAGATTGCTCATCAGGTGGCGAACTAGTAACACTTTTTCATTTATAATAAACATCAGCACATATTGAATAATTCATAGTTTCCAGTTTCATACACATATTTAGCATAAATGATTTGTTACTTGCTGAAAATGGGATGACTTGTTTAACTGAAAAGACCAAAACTGTGTTGGAGTCTTAGGAACATTCCTATTTTCTCTCTTAGCAAAAATTAATCACTCAATGTAGTACAACGATGGGCTTGTCATTTGTTCTGCATACTGGAAACACACTGCTAATAGATTGTTAAATGTCCAACAGTCTGACAAAAGGAGAAGAGAAAGTATCCAGCACTTACTAATGCAAAAGATAAAGGAAAGAAAATCTGGAAAGAAAATGTAGAAATCTCAATACAGATATCCATAGCAAAAAGTAATGTAAAAAACATAAGTAGAAAAATGCATCTTGCTGCTACAGTAAAATAGAAATTCAAGGTAAAAACATTTTAAGTAATTCAAGTTGGTCTGTCACCAGATTCCACAATGTAAACTGCATACATAATTCAACCCATCCTGATGTGATGTACTGTAACTATGTAATGTTGGGTGCAACCTACTGGCTGTGTTATACAGCTGGCACCCCGCTCCTAATAATGGCAATTGAAGCTAGCCCCATTTTCTGCTGTTTAAACAATTAAATGCACTGTGTATTTTTAGAGCGGCGTTTATGTAAATTAATAATCATGTTTGTAAAATGTTTTGATGCTCAAGGAGTGTCATTGAAGCTAGAAACCAGTTGCAAGACTCCATTGCTGCTATCTTGATACCAGGTTCGGTCTGGCCGGGGAATCCCCCGGTAGGCCCCGGGCCCTCAGTGGGCCCCTGTGCCTTACATAGTGCGGGGCGCTTTATAGTGCTGTGGTGCCGCCGTTTTTTCGGGGCCGGCGTTATGTGCGACAGACTGGGCAGGGCCCCCACGCTCTGATGCCCCCCCCTCTCCCATGCTCTGAGGGCCCCCCTCCCACGCTCTGAGTGCCCCCAGCCTTTTAATCACAAGCTGCAGCGATAACACAAGTTCCGTACCATCGCTGTAGTTTACGCACTGCAGCGCGTCATGTGATATCACCGTAGATCCTGCACTGCGGAAGTCCCAGACCGCGCCGCTATTCAAATGTACGCGCATCTTTCAGACGCGCGTACATGTGAACAGTGCGGCCGGTGACAGGACTGAGGCGGAGGAGGTGCTCAGCCCCGCACCGACACAGCGGCCATCATCACACTGCCGCCGGAGCAGCAGAGGAGAGGACGCGCAGAGCTGCAGAGAAAAGGTAAGCGCTCAGAAGCCGAAGAAAAAAAAAATGTATTTCTTCTCACCTCTCCTCCTGATTCCCGCGCTGTCCAGCTGCTCCTTTCAGACCGCAGCTGTCTCTGGCAGCCTGCAGGGCCCACCGCCGGGTGTATTATGACCTGCGGCCGCGGCTCGCCAGACGCCACCGCAGGTGATAATATTGTATGCTGGCTGCAGGCAGCAGTCAGATGACAGCGGGGGAGGGGCGCTCCTGACCTGGAGGCACCCAGAGTTCTTGAGCTGCAGCACGGCAGGGGCAGAGCAGGATCCATCCGAGAGGAGGAAGATGCATTCTAGTGGTGCATCAGCAGGACCTGCGATGACTCATGCCCATGTGACCATGTGGGAGGAGCCGGGCAGGAGCTGCCGTTCAGGGATGATGTGCCGAGGAAGAAGTGTCCGATGAGGGGGGGGAATGAGTGGGGGAGGGGGGATGAGTGGGGGAGGGGGGGTGCAGGATGAGTGGGACATGGGGAGGGGGGGTGTGCAGGATGAGTGGGACATGGGGAGGGGGGGTGTGCAGGATGAGTGGGACATGGGGAGGGGGGGTGTGCAGGATGGGTGGGACATGGGGAGGGGGGGTGTGCAGGATGAGTGGGACAGGGGGAGGGGGTGTGTGCAGGATGAGTGGGACATGGGGAGGGGGGTGTGTGCATGTGTGCAGGGTGAGTGGGACATGGGGAGAGGGGTGTGTGCTGGTTGAGTGGGACATGGGGGGGGTGTATGTGCAGGGTGAGTGGCATATGGGGAGTCCAGACTGTGACAGAGGGATGTTAAGGGTTACAGGGTGTGTGGCACATGCGATTTCAGTGTGTTTGAGAGAGGGGTAATATAATAATAATATTATACGGAAAAGGGTGTGTGCCGTATGATTTGGGGGGTGCAGCCAGGGTGTGTGTAATTTGGGGGGTGCTGGGTGTGTGTGAGTCCCTGCTGCATGATGTGAGTTAAGTCCACACAGTAGCCATATATCAGTAGTATATCAGCAGCAGTCACAGCATAGGATGGGATTGGGAAAGCTGGGTGCTGTGCTGAGGGAAAGAAGCTCTTTTCCTTCTAATCATCCATCTTTTCTATGGTCGGATATATATACATCTTGTCCTCAGCTTCTCAGCTTTCCCATTCTTTGATATCAAGTGTCTTATCCTGTACCCCCAGTGTCAGTGTCATTATTGTGTACCCCCAGTGTCAGTGTCATTATCCTGTACCCCCAGTGTCAGTGTCATTATCCTGTACCCCCAGTGTCATTATCCTGTACCCCCCAGTGTCAGTGTCATTATCTTGTACCCCCAGTGTCAGTGTCATTATCCTGTACCCCCAGTGTCATTATCCTGTACCCCCAGTGTCAGTGTCATTATCCTGTACCCCCAGTGTCATTATCCTGTACCCCCAGTGTCAGTGTCATTATCCTGTACCCCCAGTGTCAGTGTCATTATCCTGTACCCCCAGTGTCAGTGTCATTGTGTCGCCAGGGGTTAAGGAGATACCCAGAACCGGGCCAAGGGGTCGCTTCTGGAAAGGGGATCACGGTGTCGTGACCCGGTCTGTGCTCCCTGGTTCCACAATAAAAGGGGGGGGTTATGTTCGTGACGTCACCCGTGGAATGTGATCAGAGATGACCACCGCTGCTGCAGAACCTCCGGGGTGATGGAAGGCAGCTTGAGATGGGACGGCTCCCCACGGGTAGAGCCTTTTCCCCGGGGCAGTATGTTAGTCTATGGGGGGAGTGCAGGACACGAGCACAATAAACAGGCAGACTCACGGTTTTGCAGTTTCTTTGTCTTTTACTGATGATGTTATTCAGCAGAGTACTGTCCATGGAGTCTGTGAGGGGTTCAGGGTTTCTCCCACCCAGCCGGGCCGTTTTGGCTTCCTTGCCTGCACTGTGTGTCTGTAGCCCTGCTGCTGCGTGAACTATGCAGCTGGCTCTGTGCTCCTCGGTACCGACCTGACAGGCAACTCGAGTCCTTACTAGTATGTTCCTGAACTCTGCGCTTGTTGCTTGTGTCTGTGGTACAGGTGAAAGATCTGGAATCTTCACTTCTCTGGTGGTAACTGTGCAGTATGTAACCTGCAGTCTCGGATCCAGCATCCGTTCTGTGTGCTCCACTGGGATGAACTCAGCAATGCTCTGTCTCCCAGGAATGTTCTCTGTGTAATCTGTCTCCTTTCCTCAGACCCTCAGCTAGGCCTGGAATTGGTCAGTGGATCCTGAGGTGAGCTAAAGCCAGCTTCCCACCTGCAGAGATCTTGTCTCCTCAGTGCTCTGCACTGAACTTCCAAACTGAAACTACTTCTGACCATTTCCTCCCCCCCAGCAGAATGTACAGGGAAGCAGCTTGGTCTCCCCCTTCTGGCCAGGAGGTCTTGGTGTTGTGTGTGGGGAGTTAACCCTTTGTGTTGTTACTGTGGCAACCCTGGGGTGCCACATTCCCCCTTAGTGAAGAACAGTACTCCGGGACTGTGAAACAAACAAACAAGTTATGAACAACAAGTGTATATATAAATATAGAGTCTCAAAAGGAAAAAATACAAAAACCTTAAAGCTCAAAAAGAGTCCAAAATGTTCATAAATATATAAGTGTTCATACAGTATAGTCTCTGTAGGTACTGGGCTTTTGGTCTTAACGTTGCAATTAAATAAACATTTCAATCAACAAACACTTCTTAAAGGTGTCTCTACTCTGGTCATAAGTGCAGTAGGCCTCACGGCCCTCGGGCCACCAACATGTGATCAAGTTGTAACTCTCCGTGCTGCCACCTTACACCACTCTTCTCTCACCTTTTCTGTACACTAAACTGTTACGGTTTTTCATATAAACATTATAACATATGTACATTTTATATGCAATTTCACATTAGTCTTTATATCTTGCTGGTATCTGACCCTGAGTACTACGCTGTGACCTGCGTACTGCTGGTGTACTGGGTGTACTTAGCATAATGGTGTGGGTGGAAGTGTACCTATTTGGTGTTTCTGGTACTTGTGTGGAAGGTGGACTGACTGTAGGACTGGCAAGCCCACTGGGACCAGGAATCTGTTCTTCCTCTACGGTTTCAACTTCCAGTTCTTCATGTCTTGGGACTTCTTGTGGTATGGATTCTGATGTTGGTTCCACCACTTGAGGGAAGGCGATCATTGGGACTACTACTGCTCCATAGTAATTTGGCCATGTTTTTGGGAAATCTCCTAAGACTGTATGGAATACATCTTCTTCCTTCTTGACAGGTTGTACCTGTATGGGTAAAGTGACTTCTGGTGTCTTCAGGGTTTCAGGACATGGTTTGAGTTGATCTCTTGACACGACAGCTGATGTCCTTCCTTCATCCTTACTGATGAGACACACTTTGGGATTATCCATACTGGATGGTAAGACTGTATATGGGGTGGTTTCCCACTGATTATCCAATTTGTTTGTGCGCCGTTTCCTCTTGAGAACTTGGTCACCAGGTTGCAATGGGGTTGCTAGAGCATGCTGGTTGAAGGTTCTCTCCTGTCTTCCCCTAGCTTGTTGGAGACTTTTCTCTACGCACTCTTGTACTTTGCGATACTGCTGCTGACGTAGGGTATCCCAATTGGATTCTTGAACTTCCGCATCTGGCTTCAGAATTCCCATATCTAAATCAATTGGCAGTTTACCGGGCCTTGCACGCATAAGGTAAGCGGGGGTGCAGTTTGTAGAACTCACCGGGACATGATTGTACAAGTCCACCAAGTCTGGCAATTTCTCTGGCCATTGATTTCTTTCTGACTCTGGTAAGGTCTTCAACAGGTCAATCACAATATGGTTCATCTTCTCACATAAGCCATTTGTTTGGGGATGGTATGCTGTTGTGCGGATCTTTTTACAGCCATACATGTTGCAGAATTCTTGGAAGATCTGTGATTCGAAAGCTGGACCTTGATCTGCAAGGACTTGGTCTGGGTAACCATGGGGTCTGCAAAAGTACGTCTGGAATGCTTTAGCTGCTGTTCTAGCTGTAAGGTCTTTCACGGGTACCACCACTAAGAAGCGTGAGTAATGGTCCACGATGGTTAAGGCATAAACATAGCCGGACCGGCTTGGTGACAACTTGACGTGGTCTAATGCGACTAGCTCGAGTGGTTGCTTGGTTACTATGGACTGGAGTGGAGCTCTCTGGTTCTGTTGATCCTTTCTTCTGAGGTTGCACGGTCCGCATTTTCTACACCAATCTTCAATTGATTTTCTCATGCCAACCCAGTAGAATCTTTCTCTTAAGAGCACTTCCAACTTTTTCCAACCAAAATGACCAGCACCGTCGTGGTAAGCTTCCAGAACCATCTTGACGTCTCTCTTGGGCACGATGATCTGCCAGACCAACTCATGTGTTTTTGGATTGGTGTGCCTTCTACAGAGCTTCCCTTGGTACAGGAACAATTTACCTCTCTCTTTCCAGAGATGTTGTGTCTCAGCTGGGGCATTCTGATTAGGGTAAGCACCTTGTTGTGTAAGCAGTTCTTTCACTAGCTTCACAGCTGGATCACTGTCTTGTGTGTCAGCCCATCCGTGGTGTGCTAATGGGTTGAGAGTTGCCTGCTGTTGTTTTTGGTAGACACTTGGTTGATACTGTCCCACCTTAGGACGGTGAAAGGCCGGCAGCTCAATTTCTTCCAGTCCCTCCGGTTCCTCTTCCACGTTCCCCGAGTGTGGCATCCGGGATAAAGCATCTGCATTCCCATTCTTGTGGCCTGCCCTGTACTTGATGACAAAGTTGTAGTTTGACAGTCGGGCTATCCATCGCTGTTCCAGCGCACCTAGTTTTGCAGAGTCCAGGTGGGTCAACGGATTGTTGTCAGTAAAGATGGTAAATTCTGCAGCTGCCAGGTAGTGTTTGAAACGCTCTGTTACAGCCCAAACTACTGCCAGTAGTTCTAACTTGAAGGAGGTGTAATTCTCTGGGTTTCTTTCTGTAGGCCGGAGCTTCCTGCTTGCAAAGGCAATAACTTTCTCTTTGCCTTCCTGCTTTTGAGACAATACTGCTCCCAGTCCTACGTTGCTGGCATCCGTGTACAAAATGAAGGGTTGATGGTAATCTGGATATGCCAGGATCTCTTCTCCTGTCAGTGCCCACTTCAACTTCTTAAAGGACTCTTCTCTCTCATCACTCCACTGGAAAGGAGGATTTCGGGCTGCAGACTTCTTTGACTGTCCTACCAGGATGTCTTGTAGGGGAGCTGCTAGCTTCGTGAACCCTTTTATAAATCTTCTATAGTAGCCTACCAGTCCCAGGAATTGCCTCACCTCTTTCACGCTGGTGGGTCTCGGCCAATCTCTGATCACGGTAACTTTTTCAGGATCTGGTGCTACCCCTTCTGAGCTCACGACATGTCCCAGGTACTGTACCCTTGGCTTTAGAAGGTGACACTTGGATGGCTTGATTTTCATGCCGTATCCGGATAAGGCTTCAAACACTTCTGCCAGGTCTTGTAGATGCTGTTCATAGGTCTTGGAGTAGACTATGACGTCATCCAGGTACAGGAGGACAGTTTCAAAGTTCTTATGTCCTAGGCAGCACTCCATCATTCGCTGGAAGGTACCAGGTGCGTTGCAGAGTCCAAACGGCATACAATTGAACTCACAGAGGCCCATCGGCGTGGTGAATGCTGTCTTCTCCTTGTCAGCCTCTGCCACAGGAACTTGCCAATACCCACTAGTCAGATCTAGGGTGGAAAAGTAAGTAGCGGATTTTAATGCAGCCAATGACTCTTCTATCCTAGGTAATGGGTATGCATCCTTGTGTGTAATGCGGTTGATCTGTCGGTAGTCTACACACATCCTCATGGTCCCATCTTTTTTCTTAACTAGCACTAGTGGGGCTGCCCAGGGGCTACAACTGTCTCTTATTACCCCTGCTTCTTTCATTTCTTTGAGCATGTCTTTGGCGCATTGGTAGTGAGCCGGTGGTACTGGTCTATACCTCTCCTTTATTGGTGGATGGTTACCAGTGGGTATAGTGTGCTCTACCCCTTTGATCTGCCCAAAGTCTAATGGGTGTTTGCTGAATATTTGTTCATATTCATTCACTACCCTGTATACTCCATGCTTTTGATGGGAGGGTGTAGAATCGGTACCTACATGTAGCTTTTGGCACCAATCCTCCAGCTTTCCCTCTGAGCCATTGTCCTCCGCCTGATTTGACGGCTTCAAGGGCTCAACAGTGGTGATGGCGTTGTTATCAACCGTATATAGCTTAGCCATGGTAGCATACTTAGGTAGGGTGACCTCATCTTCCCCACAATTTAGAAGGCGTATTGGCACTCTCCCCCTGTGTACCTCAACTATTCCTCTGGCCGTCAGTACAGTAGGCCTACTGTCTGAGTACACGGGTTCTACCAGGGCCTGATAGTCTCGCCCTCTGATGCCTATTGCGGCTCTACACCAGACCAGCATTTCAGTTTTGGGAGGAATTACAATAGGTATTGGGTCACTTACCCTTGCACTGCCAATTTCACCTCCTGACATTTCTACCTGCTGCTTCAGCATCAAGGCTTTAATTTCCTTCTGCAGGAGTCTCTGTTGCCCAGGTTTGGCAGTCTCGACGATCTGCTGCAAGACAGTAATTACCTCTGCAAAACAATTTTCAATTACATTCATTCCTAGCAGCATAGTTGGTTCACGTTCTCGTCGGTCAACATCAACAATGATAATACCCTGATTCTGCAATTCTACTCTCCCAACCTTAATGGTCATTTCTCTGAAACCAACCTGTGGTACTAATTCACCATTGCTAGCCCATATATTCAATGCAACATTAGATGGACCACTGCTAACGTCTGAATCAGCCCAGTACCTCTTATAAAGGACATGCGGAATCGATGATATTTGGGAACCAGTGTCCAGCAAGGCGTTGAGCGGAATGCCATCCAGCACTATGGGGATGACTGGACGTCCCCCCACATACTTGTCGTGCCAGGGTGAAGGACCTTGAGAGTTCATTCCTGAGGAGCGGCCCGCCTCCCCAGGGGATCCCCATTTAAAGCACATTCACGGGCAAAGTGACCTGGCTCATTGCAACGGCGGCAAATGGGCTGTCCATCCGGCTGGTAGCGGTCGCTGGGTCGTCCTCTCGTCGCTTGGTATCTCCTAGGCCTCATCCATGGGACATCCTCCTTGCTGGTCGCCAGCTCAATCTTGGGTGCAGACTTGGATCCACGCAGCTCCTGGACGATTCTAGCCATGGAAGCAACAGTGTCCGTAAGGGCTTCAAGCTTTTGATGTAGAGCCTCATTAGTGATGGGCTCCAGGTGGTTAGCAGCAGCCGCTGACATGGCCGATGTCACCGGCACTACTGGCTGCTGGGGTGCCACTGTAAGGTGTTGAACAGAGTCTATATCCTGCGGCTCCTCCACCTGCTGGAGGCGGATGGCTCTATCCTTTAGCTGGGCAAATGTTAGTCCTGGATCCTGGATCACCATCATGCTCAGTTGTCCCCGGTGGGAAGGGGATGAGAGTCCATCCAGGAATTGGTCTATCAGCAGCTTATCTGCTCCAGGGGCTAAGGCAGGTTCTGCTAATTTAAGTGCTCTGAGCGCCTCCTGCAAGTTTAAGGCAAAGTCTCTTGCGCTCTCTCTAGGTTTTTGCTTGCATCCAAAGAACCTCATTTTAGCCCGGCTGCCAGCAGTGGATTCAAAAGCTGCTTTTAGTCCAGCTATTATATGCTCTACAGTGTCCTTTGCATCGTCCGGCCAGGATGTAGCCTCCCGCTGGGCATTGCCAGTTAACTGTCCCATAAGCATACCAACACGCTGAGCTTCTGTCAGGGGGTACATGCTGTAGTAGATTTTTAGCTTTCCGATAAAGTCATTAAGTGTGTTGGGCTCACCTGAGTACTGCGGCAGCCACACTGCACCCGGGGTGTACGGCATCAGGAACGGCATGATAGGTGCCGCTGCACCTCCGGGTACAACAGCGTCTCCCTGCTGCGACATCTTTGCGCCCCCTTAGTTAATTTCACCAGTCTTCTTGACAGCAAGCCTGGGACACTTTTCTGCGTTTTCGTTCGGGTCGCAGCACCGAGCGCACCTCCTCTGCAAGCGGTGGGCGGAGTCTTAGTTTAGGCGCGATGTTTTCCCGCGCGTAGCAGGTAATGGCGTGATTAAAGATGGCGCCTGGAAAATTTTACCAATGATGTTTTTGGATTTTTCCAGGTATCTTTGCAAAGTTTAAAGTCCGTTCTTTGTTGCAACAATTCACAGTGCAAGTCTTTTATGCGATGCAATAAGTCTTTACAGGCGCACGTCACCCGGGTTGCAGCCGGGTCCAGTCCGCATCCTGTTCGTGACGCCAAAGTTGTGTCGCCAGGGGTTAAGGAGATACCCAGAACCGGGCCAAGGGGTCGCTTCTGGAAAGGGGATCACGGTGTCGTGACCCGGTCTGTGCTCCCTGGTTCCACAATAAAAGGGGGGGGGTTATGTTCGTGACGCCACCCGTGGAATGTGATCAGAGATGACCACCGCTGCTGCAGAACCTCCGGGGTGATGGAAGGCAGCTTGAGATGGGACGGCTCCCCACGGGTAGAGCCTTTTCCCCGGGGCAGTATGTTAGTCTATGGGGGGAGTGCAGGACACGAGCACAATAAACAGGCAGACTCACGGTTTTGCAGTTTCTTTGTCTTTTACTGATGATGTTATTCAGCAGAGTACTGTCCATGGAGTCTGTGAGGGGTTCAGGGTTTCTCCCACCCAGCCGGGCCGTTTTGGCTTCCTTGCCTGCACTGTGTGTCTGTAGCCCTGCTGCTGCGTGAACTATGCAGCTGGCTCTGTGCTCCTCGGTACCGACCTGACAGGCAACTCGAGTCCTTACTAGTATGTTCCTGAACTCTGCGCTTGTTGCTTGTGTCTGTGGTACAGGTGAAAGATCTGGAATCTTCACTTCTCTGGTGGTAACTGTGCAGTATGTAACCTGCAGTCTCGGATCCAGCATCCGTTCTGTGTGCTCCACTGGGATGAACTCAGCAATGCTCTGTCTCCCAGGAATGTTCTCTGTGTAATCTGTCTCCTTTCCTCAGACCCTCAGCTAGGCCTGGAATTGGTCAGTGGATCCTGAGGTGAGCTAAAGCCAGCTTCCCACCTGCAGAGATCTTGTCTCCTCAGTGCTCTGCACTGAACTTCCAAACTGAAACTACTTCTGACCATTTCCTCCCCCCCAGCAGAATGTACAGGGAAGCAGCTTGGTCTCCCCCTTCTGGCCAGGAGGTCTTGGTGTTGTGTGTGGGGAGTTAACCCTTTGTGTTGTTACTGTGGCAACCCTGGGGTGCCACATCATTATCTTAGGCTATATGTAATTACTTTTCAGGGGGCCTCTATATGTGATGATAGTACAGGAGGAGCTTCAGTATAAATACTGTATATGCAAAAAAAAAAGCCTGATCTGTCTATAGAGCAGTGTTTTCAGAATACACAGGACTAGTGAAGGGTTTATCCAACATGTAAGACTAGTTTAGAAACTATAGTGAAGACAAATATTCACCAGTCTCCAAATGGTAAAGTGTATTGGGTGGTAATGTTTTACACCTCCACATACTGACTCTTAGGCTATGTGCCCTCGATCAGGACTCACTGTGTTCTGCATGGAGCGGGTCCTGACCTGCGGGGCTGCCCGTCTCATCCGCAGGAGACTGCAGCTGTCAGTACCCATAATCAGGCTTCAGTGCGCTGCGGTCTCTCACTTGTGTTCTCCCTATGGAGGCGCATGCGATTACGCAGCAAACAATTGACATGCTGCGGTCTAGAAAGAAGATCCGCAGCGCAGTGTTTACTGCGGAAAAAAGAAGCACAGTGGGCACGGGATTTCTAGAAATCCATCCACTGCTTGTACTTACAACGCAGCGTTTTGGATGCAGCTGAACCATGCTACAGCCAACATGCTGCAAACACTGATCGTGGACGGCTGGGCACGCACCTTACAGGGGATTTCCCAGATAGATGGCAGCAGAGCGGGATTAATGTTAGTAAATGTTTCCATGTGAAGATGCTGGATAACGTTCTGCTTCTCTTTGATTATTGTTTGGCTGATGGACTCGGTGGTTTTCCTAGGACAAGGAATGTCCGTGTGTAAGAAAAACTGCGACTGACTGTAAATAACAGATTCCATTATTAACTGCAAGAAATAAGAGGCTACAAGAAATGCTGTGCTATCTGCAGGCACAGGACAGGGCTCTATGCGCACTATCTGCAGGCCCAGGACAGGGCTCTACTGCACTATCTGCAGGCACAGGACAGGGCTCTACAGCACTATCTGCAGGCCCAGGACAGGGCTCTACAGCACTATCTGCAGGCACAGGACAGGGCTCTACAGCACTATCTGCAGGCCCAGGACAGGGCTCTACAGCACTATCTGCAGGCCCAGGACAGGGCTCTACAGCACTATCTGCAGGCACAGGACAGGGCTCTATGCGCTATCTGCAGGCACAGGACAGGTCTCTATGTGCTATCTGCAGGCCCAGGACAGGTCTCTTCTGCGCTATCTGCAGGCACAGGACAGGGCTCTATGCGCTATCTGCAGGCACAGGACAGGGCTCTATGTGCTATCTGCAGGCCCAGGACAGGGCTCTTCTGCGCTATCTGCAGGCACAGGACAGGGCTCTTCTGCGCTATCTGCAGGCCCAGGACAGGTCTCTATGTGCTATCTGCAGTCCCAGGACAGGTCTCTATGCACTATCTGCAGGCACAGGACAGGTCTCTATGTGCTATCTGCAGTCCCAGGACAGGTCTCTATGCGCTATCTGCAGGCACAGGACAGGGCTCTATGTGCTATCTGCAGGCCCAGGACAGGGCTCTTCTGCGCTATCTGCAGGCACAGGACAGGGCTCTTCTGCGCTATCTGCAGGCACAGGACAGGGCTCTTCTGCGCTATCTGCAGGCACAGGACAGGGTTCTTCTGCGCACTGTAGAGTTTGCTAAAAGGCACACGTTATACTGAGAGAAGCCGAAAATGATCAAGTAATAAAAACGTTTATGGTAGCTATAGTGCGGGCCCCTAGAGGCAATTTCCCTGGTAAGCCCCTCACACCCCAGTCCGACCCTGCTTGATACTATATAAAGCCCAGCAGAATTGTGGTTTTCATCACCATTTCATGGCACTTTAATTTTTTCCCAATTTATCAGTACATTACATAGTATTGTTACATAGCTGGTACAGTTGAAAAGAGACACATGTCATGCCATGCCAGGAACATGGTCTAAAAGGCTTCTGTCACAGCATCACTGACAGGTGTAATGCATTGTCATGCTAGTGAATGGAAATGCATTATACCAATATACAGGGTAATGACAGTTAAAGTCCCATAGAGGGACTAAGTAAAAAAGTAAAGAAAAAGTTTAAAAATTTTGAAAAAATATTAAAAAAAATATCACAAAATAAAGAATAAAAAATGAAAAAAATATTATACCAATAAATACGTACAGTTAGGTCCAAAAATATTTGGATAGTCTCACAAACTTTGGCATTTTACCTGATAACCAAAACATATTCAATATACTGTTGCATATTCTCAGCTTTAATTTGTGGATATTCACATCCTAATTGGAGTAATGGTTTAGGAATTATAGCTCTTTAAGGCCCCCTTCACACGTCCGTGAAAAACACGCACGTGTGTTACGGGCCGTTTTTCGGGTCCGTGTCCCGTTTTTGTGTCCGTTTTTATGGTCCGTGTGGCACCTGTGTGAATTGCGTATGCTAGCCGTGTTTGTGTGCAGAACGTCCGTGTGTGCGTGTGGAATTAACGTGTATGTGTACGTGGAATGTCCGTGTGGAATGTCCGTGTGTGTGATGCACAATGTCGTTTATAAATGTCGGCTGACAGCAGACAGAGTTGCGCGATGAGAATGAACTCGGGTGAACTTCACCCGACTTCATCCTCATACCGCGGCTCTGTCTGTGTCGAGTACTGATTAGCGGTCACCTGTGAAGGATTCACCGGTGACCGCTAATCCCCCGAGTGACTGAAGTTTCCCCCCCTCTCTCATACTTACCGTTCCCCGATCTCCGGCGCAGCGCTGCACGGCATTCACACTGCTGCGGCGGCTTTTACTATTTTGAAAAAGCCGGCCGCTCATTAAACAATCTCCTATTCCCTGCTTTCCCCGCCCACCGGCGCCTATGATTGGTTGCAGTGAGACACGCCCCCACGCTGAGTGACAGGTGTCACACTGCACCCAATCACAGCAGCCGGTGGGCGTGTCTATACTGTGCATTAAAATAAATAAATAAATAATTAAAATAAAACGGCGTGCGGTTCCCCCCAATTTTAATGCCAGCCAGATAAAGCCATACGGCTGAAGGCTGGTATTCTCAGGATGGGGAGCTCCACGTTAGGGGGAGCCCCCCACCCTAACAATATCAGTCAACAGCCGCCCAGAATTGCCGCATACATTATATGCGACAGTTCTGGGGCTGTACCCGGCTCTTCCCGATTTGCCCTGGTGCTTTGGCAAATCGGGGTAATAAGGAGTTATTGGCAGCCCATAGCTGCCAATAAGTCCTAGATTAATCATGTCAGGCGTCTATGATCAGCTGCTGTCACTGAGGTTACCCGCTGTCACTGGATCCAGTGACAGCGGGTAACCTCAGTGACAGCTCAGCTGATCGCACGGCTGTCTTCATTAGCTGCGTGGAGGTGACCGGAGCGGCGGTGTCTTCTGCAGCTCCTGTCACCTCCATGCAGCAGCGCTGGATGCGACGCTGGACCATCCTGGAGTACGCCGGACATGGAGGGCTTTTTGGGGCTGATTAAAGTGGTGAACCAGGGTATATGTGTGTGTTTTTTATTTCTAATAAAGGATTTTTTCTGGTGTGTGTGTGTTTATTTACTGTAATTTACAGATTAATCATGGAGGGTGTCTCATAGACGCCTGACATGATTAATCTAGGACCAGGGGCGTAACGACCGCGGTCGCAGCGGTCGCCACTGCGACCGGGCCCGCAGGGTTTTAGGGGCCCGGCAGCCGCTCTGCACAGCCGGCTCCTCTCTGTAACAGAGGAGATGCGCTGTGTAGTGGCCGACTACGCGACCGCCAGGGGGCCGGCCTGTGAGTCAGGGGGCCCGGTGTCAGCAGGGGGCAGAGGGGCCCCCTGACCTGGAGAGACCCACCAGGCGTTTCTGAGCTGCGGCAGAGCAGAAGCGCTCCTGCACAGCAGACGAAATCCATCCTTCCAGGACCTGCGATGATGTCATGCCCATGTGAGTGTGTGGGAGGAGACACAGGATTGCCGGGCAGAAAGCATCAGAAGATACGGATTCCTGAAGGAGACATGGACACATGATGACTGGTAATGAGAAAAGAGGGGGCACGAGGGGGAGGGGAGTGCAGGGTGAGTGGCATATGAGGGCTGCAGACTGTGACAGAAGGATGTGAAGGGGTGCAGAGTGTTTGAGAGGGGTAAGTTGGGGTACAGGCAGGGTGAGATATGTGGGGCAGGGTGTGTGACATATGGGGGTGTAGTGTGTGTGCTATGGGGGGTGCAGGCTGTATGGGGAGCAGTGTGTGTGACATATGGGGGCAGGGTCATAACTACCGTGGTTGCAGGGGTCAAAAGGAGAAGAGAGGTACTTGTTTTTTTATTTTGCTGGCTCCATGACACATGGAGGCCTGGAGGGGCCTTGCTGCATGACACATGGAGGCCTGGAGGGGCCTTGCTGCATGACACATGGAGGCCTGGAGGGGCCTGGCTGCATGACACATGGAAGCCTGGAGGGGCCTTGCTTCATGACACATGGAGGCCTGGAGGGGCCTGGCTGCATGACATGGAGGCCTGGAGGGTCCTGGCTGCATGACATGGAGGCCTGGGGGCCTGGCTGCATGACACATGGAGGGCCTGGGGTGGCTGGCTGCATGACACATGGAGGCCCTGGGGTGGCTGGCTGCATGACACATGGAGGCCTGGAGGAGCCTGGCTGCATGACACATGGAGGCCTGGAGGGGCCTGGCTGCATGACACATGGAGGCCTGGAGGGGCCTGGCTGCATGACACATGGAGGCCGGGAGGGGCCTGGCTGCATGACACATGGAGGCCTGGAGGGGCCTGGCTGCATTACACATGGATGCCTGGAGGGTCCTGGCTGCATGACATGGAGGCCTGAGGGCCTGGCTGCATGACACATGGAGGCCCTGGAGGGGCCTGGCTGCATGACACATGGAGGCCCTGGGGTGGCTGGCTGCATGACACATGGAGGTCTATGG